>NC_089373.1:3608837-3909574 GCF_033870435.1 Sordaria macrospora | reverse complement strand
TACCCAAACTTTCAGCCTTGCAACCACCCATAACTCCTTGAAGCCCGTTGTTATACAAGCTCGATATGACGTGTCTCATCTTCTTCCCCTTCAGCTTTTCATGACTTCTAGGGAAGTTCATGGAGGTCCCGATGCATTGGACTGCGACTGCGCATATCGTTGGTTTTGCTGCTGTTGAGGCTGCTGCTGACTTTGAGGCTGCTGCTGTTGCTGCTGATGCTGTGTCACCATGCCAGGAGGGACTGCGTTGGACATCTGCGGCGTCATCTGCGGCGTCTTCATGCCCTGTTGTAGCATCTGTCCGCTTGGAGCCGGACTTCCGTGGTTTGACCTTACACCACCACCACCGAGCTGGCCATTCTGCTGCTGCTGGATTTGCTGCTGAATTTGTAGCTGCTTTTGATGCATTTGTTCGCGGTATTGTTGCTGCTTCAGCATCATCATCTGTTGATGACTTAGTTGCTGCCCGGGCTGTTGTTGCTGTTGACCATGTTGCTGCTGTGGATTTTGCTGCTGCCCTTGCTGTTGCTGGCTTTGCTGGCTTTGCTGCTGCTGTCCTGCTTGCTGTGACATCTGATCAGGAGTACCTCCTGGCATTGGTCCAGATCCAGGAAGACCCGATGATCCTGCTGAAGCGTTCGGGGCCGACCTCCAGATAGGCTCATTTTTATAATCAAGGGCTGGGTAAAGTGACTGGAGCTTCTTGTAAAGATCCGTCATGATCTTATGCCTTTCCGCGCGATCAGTGTTAGGGTCAGGTGGCGCGTCGCTCGCGCTGTCCTCAGCGGACGTGTTCTGTGCTACTCTTACCCTGAGGTTCAGGTGTAGGGGTGGGGGTGTCAGATATGCTGGATACGGGTGCATATTGGGTTGTTTGCCCGGCTGCGATAGCGGGGCCATGAAACCCATGTTGGTTCTGACTCTGACCATGCATCTATAACTCGAGATTAGTCGTTCAGTTCGAGATACCCGATCCTCCCGTTGTGATTGCCACTCACTGTTGATAATCCTGCTCCGTCAATTTCTCTTCTTCGTGAAGGCTCATACCACCATTTTGCTGTTGTTCACCCGACTCACCAGCCGCCTCCTTTTCTCTCTTTATCTCTTGCCGACTAATGTGGAGACACGCTAGTTCGTACAGGAGCTCATGGTTGATTTCCAATAGTACGGCGAACCTTTCCTGTTCTCGCGACCTTGTAGTTGGACTTTGGGGGGCCGAGTGCATCGGCGTCCCGTTAGCCTGACCTTGTCCTCCAGTGGAAGGGAACGTAGGTGTTTGGGGTGTGACTACGGCCGAGCCACTTTGAGGCTGGGTGGTGGTTGGTGTCTGATTCGCAGAGCCTCCTTGACCCTGGGCAGTAGAATAAGTACCTGGTTGCTGGGACGGCATCGCATTGTTTGGGGTGCCCTGAGAGGCAGGGTTGAAGGAGCGCTGAGGTGTTGATGCGGACATGTTGGCAGCATTCTGCTGGGAAGGGTGTATACGCTGCATCATTGGCTGCTGCTGGGACATGGCAGCATTCATTGGATAATGGGGCATAGAAGCAGACATCATATAGTTAGCTGGCAGTTGCGGCTGAGGTGCCGCGGGTGATGGCACGGCTGCCACATAGGGCGCGCTTGTGTAAGGCGCCTGGAATGACACTGTTGATCCGGAGACTCGGTCAGCCTTTTCACGCCCAAGGTATACAAGCAGCTATGTGGCTAGGTAGGTAGAGGTAGGTACTCGAGGCAGGTACTCGATTGATCATCAGGTCGATGGGGAAGGGGTCCAAAGGGGGACGAATCGGAGAATGGCATGGAAGACGCAGGACGAACTTGACAGACGGGATGAAGCGCGGCAGGACCCGTAAGACACCGGGTGGGCGGTAAGACGCAAAAACTCGCGGGGACGTGAAACAAAGAAGAGGTACAATTAAATACAGTGAGAAACAAGACCGGGGAAACAAAGTCTAACAGTAGCTGCGGAAAGCCCAAAGGAGGAGGGGAGTGGGACAATGATACATAGACATGAGGTCCAGGAAGCCGGGCCCAAGGGGGTGGGTGGAAAGATAAACAAGGCGCGCGAGGGAAAGGTTAAAGCTTACTCTGACCATTGGTGGCAGCCGTGGTGTGCGGCATGGCGGCATTCTGCATCATTCCTGCAGGACCAGCACCTGTTCCCATCATTCCTGGGCTTGGAGCAGCAGCAGCTGGGAAGTGACTGCCGCCGGCTTGGGAGCCCATGTGGAACTGCTGCTGTTGCTGTTGCTGTTGCTGTTGCTGCGTTTGCTGCTGGCCTGGATGATGTTGCTGCCCGGGCTGCTGCTGCTGCTGCTGGCTCTTATACATCATCTGCTGATGATGCTGTTGCTGCTGCTGCCGTTGCTGCTGCTGCCGTTGCTGCTGCTGGCTCGGGGACGGCCCACGGCTGGGACTCGGCTGCAAGTGAGACGCCTGCTGAGGAACTTGAGGGACCTGGGGGACCTGAGAGTTCTGAGGGTTCTGTGGAGGTGGGGCGCCGTTGAAGGCTGAATTACCAGCTCCCGCACCAGCGGCGGGATTGGGGTTGTAGCCGTATTGGGGTTGGTACATGGCTTAATGGTTTATCGTTGACGGATCAACTGGAGCGCCAAGGGAGCGGATGGGGGGACGACGCGATGGACGGAACAGAAACGTCGTGCGTGGTGAGGTGGGCGTGGATCACCTCGATCAGGGAGGTCTTGCGGCTGCCAATGTAGATGTGGGGAAGGGGCAAGGCCATCAATTGACAAATTGAATCCAGCCTAACGCAGCAGCCAACCAACGAGGAGCCTGTTTGTTCCCTGTTCGTGGTTTGTTAGCGCCCACAGACTCTGTTCGACGGCGCTGTTCCAGGCGTTCGGCAGTCGGTTCTTCTGTGACTGGGGTCACACTGATACCGATGAAAGTTTCCAGGTCGTCTTGTCCTAGTCTTTTTTGCCGTCAAACCTGTAAAGCCAGATACTGTAGGAGTGTAGGTATCTCTAGCCACAGGGGCAGCGCTTTAGATGGGAGGCACCTACTTGCCCAGGCACGTTTGAGGATGGGATGGAACCGGGCGTATGTTTGAAGCCACCAGGGATGTGTCGGGTTGCTTCAAGCCAATCTCAACATGGGATGAGACCCGATGGTGGCCGATGTTGGTGGTTCCTGTTTCCGGTTCGCCTTATAGCAGGACTAACCACCACACACCACACAAAACTCTCTTCTCTACCACCGTACGTCACTTCTTTCCCTGTTATTCCTGTACGAGACGGAACGATGTACGGGGCGTACTTGATACGGTATGATGGACGTGTAAGAGTGAGGGAGGGCCACCTCGGATATTATGTCTTGCTGCAGATATACGGATGTACCTGACTTGACGCCCAAGGTACGCTGTCCTTTGATAGAAGGTTAGGGACGAGGCTAGGATGTACAAGTAGGGTACCTGTACGTACGGGTTCTGTAAGGTACGACGAAGGGGGGTGTAGGTAGAGATTCAGACTATCCAGCGTCTGGACAGTCGTCTTTGATGGATCTGGGGTCCAGCCAGGTGGCACCCGGCAACGAGGCACACCACGACGGGATGCAGTACGGGGTAAAATTACCGGGGACTGGGAGTGCAGACAGACAAGTGACGAGACTGTGCGTGAGTGTCCAGTCAGTTGGTCACGATCGAATGGAGATGGGTACAACCTCCCCAACAGCAGCAGGGGGGATGCCGATAATGGGACCGAAAGTGTAAAGTAGATAAGGCAAGGTTGACGCAGGGTCTGTCTCTCAACCCCCCCAGCCCAGCCCTACCTAGGAGCAGATGAGGGGGTTCCCGTGAAGAGTGATGGGATGAGATGAAGGGCAGCCCTGGAAAGCTGGGTCTGAAGGGGGGACCAGCCGAAACCCCGAACCGAAGTGAGGGCCACAGCCTGGAATGTCTGTAGCTGAAGGGAGGGGTGCAGACAGAAAGAAACCGAAGTAGGTACCTGACAGGATGCCAATGAAGAGATTGAGACGAGACGAGATGAGACGAGATGCCCTGCCTGGCTGACGTGATGGATATACAGGACGGGACCGGGCCGAGGAACAGAAATTGTGCGTAGAAGCAAGGTTTCCGTATGTAATGCGGATGTAATGATGTATTGACGGACGGCGATTGTTGCTACATGTAACTGCTGGCAAGTTGAACGAGGGGAGTTTGGCGTGCGCAGGTGCGGTAGACAGGCTCAACAGGCACCGGTAGGGCAGCGTTGGGAAGAGCGAAAAAGCGAGCGAGGATTTGGCAGAGAAGCGACTTCTGCGACTCTGCGCGGAGGCACGGGACGTCGTGCAAAAATGCCACGAGGGCCAATGTGGCCGAATGCAAATTGCAACGACGAAAAGCGGGTGTGAGTGGGTTCCTGCTGGCTCTGCGTGACTGTGACCACCGAGACGCTAGCCCAATAGGGAGAAGCGCCATTTCGAAGCGGGGTGGATTGACCGGAAGCGACCGGGATCCAAACTTCTGTGGAGGTCAAGCAAAATGCAAGCCAAACATGCGCGAAGCCATGCCATTCGCTCGTCTGTGGATGCACAGATGTGCGGACAAAAGCCCGCTCTGCCAGTATTTTCATGGTGATGATAGGATGCAGGCAGCGATCATCAATCACATTCCACTTGCACGACACCACCTTGCAATTTGCAGGCACCACAAAGTTTGAAGCTCAATCATTGGACTAAAAAGGGAAATTCACAATTATTTATGTTATATTCTATTCCTCTCTCTTTAACCCCCATCTTCCAGCCTTCGTCTTTGCCGGCTTAGTCGTAGTAACGAGTGCCATACTTGGACTGCCCAGCAACAACATCGAGGAAGTGCTTAGCAATGACGGAATCTGGCATAGCCTTGTCAGCGACATTCACATGTTTGGACCCAACACCACAGTACAGTACATAACATGGTGATGGCAAGCTAAGAAGAGAAACTCATGAAAAAAGGGACAAACATACCGGTCTTGGTGGAAGGGTGCAACTCGTCATACCACATGAAACCGCTCAACGGGCCAAGGCTGGTCTGGTCAACGCAGTCGCCACCGGAAGCCGAGCAGTGGTGGAAGTATCCGGTGCTGTTGTGAGGAGCGTCCAGGTACGCGGCAGGGTTCTCGTGGACGTCAGTCAAGAGGCTGTGGACGTCAAAGAGATCAAAGGTAGCCTTGGGCCAACGCGACTTGAGCCTGGTGTTGACGGCAGCGCCATAGCTGAAGACGGTGTTGAGGGTGGTGCTGTACTCCTTGATCTTCTCGCTCCTCTCCGTGACGTTGTACTGCGACTTGCCGGCCCAGAACTGGCTGGCTCCCGAGAAGCCACCGTTCTCAAGGGTGGCATAGAGAGGCGCCAGGTGCAAAGGCGCCAAGTTCAGCAGGACGAAACGACGGCCACCGGACTTGTAGATGGTGTCGAAAACAGTCCAGATGCACTCGGAGAAGTCAGTAAGGGTCTTGCCGGGGTGTTGGTTCTCGGTCAAGAAGGCATCGCCACCGAGATCGTTGGTTCCGATCCAAAGGGCGTAGACGGTGTTGTCGGCGGTCCTGTTGGGGAAGATGGACCTGTACGCAGTATCGGCGACGAAGGAAGGGATCTCGTCATCCAAGACAGCTGGGAAGTCCTTGTTGATGGCGCTGAAGTACCGCGAGATGACCTGGTTGGAGCAGGTTGCGCCGCTGACGGCGTAGTCGACAAGCTTGGCCCCGACTTGACGGCTGGCATACTGGTTCCAGGTCAGACCACCGCTGGCGGTCACGTCGCTCTCGCCGTGAAGCTGGCCGGGCGGGGGAGGGTTGCCGCCGTTGCCCATATAGTATCCCAAACGGCCGTTGTCCGTATAGCTGTCGCCAAAGGTCACAAGAAAGTCAAAGGGCTTCTTGGTGGGCTTAGCAGCAGCAGCAGCAGAGGCAGCCAAGGAGGCGCCGGCCAGGAGCATGGAGAACAACATGGTGAAGAGAAGAGACTGGGGAGGACTTTGAAGCTCTTGGCGAGTTGGATATGGAAGAACTGAAGTTGAAATTTCACTTGCCACTTATCAGCATGGTCGAACCTCAAGTGACGGCGGGACACCGAGAGGTTATATACACTCAAGACTCAGCAGGCTTGTGATGGCGTGTACGTCTCGTGTGTAACAACATGATGCGCATGATTAATTCACCCGAAGAAAAGGTTAGTCCAGTAAGGGATAGCTTGCAGTAGGCTATTTGCCGTCTCCATCTACAGCTGCGAGATCAGGGGGTTTAGGTGGTAGCAGACCAAGAAAAAACATGGGTGTGAGGGACAGACCGGACCATTTCCACAGGGCCCTTTCTCTCTTGAGGTCTTGAGGCGAGAATCCGGGTCGGTTCGACGCCATTTTACAGACAGAGCTCCATTTCCCTCGGGTCTGTGTAGCATAGTATACCCAAATAGGGTCGCTAGGCTAATAGGTGAGCAGGCGAAGCAGGCACAGCAGCAAAGATGCCGCGAACATTGCATGATGGAGTTGTGCCCCCGGAGCTGCTCGGCTGCGTTTATCACAAAACAGCGTTGACCACGAAGTTGCTGTCTACCAGAGTAACGTCCAGTGGCGGGGGAGGTCCGAAAAGAGAAAAGTTCTCGAAGACGGGGCGGGACGAGAAGAACTCTCTCCGGGCCCCATCCCGGTCAATGTTGCAATCGACCATTGGTGTTAGGTGCGGCTTGCCCGCTCCTGCATGGCTCGCTGCCGGCTCACGACTTCCGTTTCTAGCTTTCGATCCGACAAGCCGGAGTCGGTGTAAAGTCGAGGTCGGCACAGGCCGCACAGACGCGAGAGACGGTTGTTCGGGAAGATGTTGCTCTGCGGGTTTGCCCGGATCGACCAATGAGATGTTCCAGTTTAGGAGGAACAACGAGTGCAAAGAGGCATGCTCGCCCTGATGAACATTATGGAGGGCATGGCGGATTCACAATCATCTCTTTCATGATTTCATCTTGGGATGTGTTCGTGTGTTCCGGAAATGGCTTTTCTGAAATGAAACTTTCAGTAGTGCTGCACAGGCTGTCCTGGAATCTGGGCTAGGAAATGATTTCAGAATCGGATTTCAGCAGCTCTTGGATGCTGAAATGGTTCATGAAATTCTTGAGTGGAATGGTGCTTCGTGATTGGAGGGTTGAGGTATTTGTGGAGTAGACCAATTCATGAAACTGAATTTCAGAAATGAACCTATTCAGAACACTCGAACGCGATTCTGAAATTGATCTTCTGAAGATTTCCCAGCAAAATAGTTTTCTGAATATTCGAACAGGTTTCTGAAATTCATCTTCTAAAAACTTCAGAAGGCCATTTCCGGAACACACGAACGCACCCTTGGTCGCTTTGAAGAAGTGGGTTGAGTGTGGAACACAACGCTTGGCCTGCGAGGGGATGAAAGGAGCAACATACCAGGCCTGAACCCTAACCCTAGAATGAACTTTCTACGTAAAGGTAGCTTTCGGGCGGTTTTGTGACCCAGAGAGGCAGGGGCACGTACTGTCCCGCTTCTTTCGCGCCGTCAATCGAGGACAAACAATGATCTTCAATGGCAAGCAGAGTTGCCACAACGCGACTTCCCTCACAAACATGACTGCTCTTTCCTCGTCTTCGCATGCTCTTTCCACAGGAACATACCTCCAACCCCCAAGGCCCGATAATAATCGGCACATCCGCTTGATGTACCCGAACAGGCTACGGCACCGAATGGTCTGAACAGAGGTGGAACGCATTAAAAGCCCCCCTGCCACTCAACTACAAAAATCATGACATCCAGCCACCATAGCGCCGACGCTACAACTACAGATCCACTGAGAAGGCTCAAGCGTAAACGCGCGTCCACCGAACCAGAAGCGTCGATAGAGCCAGGGGACGATGTCTCTTTTGTTGGAAACCCCAGCAACGATTCCCAGGAGAGTTCCGGCAGTTGTGGTACTGGTCAAGCAGCAACAGGGCCAAAGAAGCGAAGAGGTCGTCCTCCCAAGCTTGTCGCCGAGACTACCGTTGTCGAAAGCGACATTGAATGGCCTTTCTGGTTCAAGGAACTCGAGAAGACACAAAGGGCTTTGAACCTCGTCTACACGTTCTGCTCTACGCGGAAGCATTTGGCGACCACGTTCGAGACGATACGATCGACGGTTGAGTCTCATACAAACCGGTCGTTGACGATTGAGGATGTAGCTGCAATCGTGGCTTTACGCCCGGAAGGCATTCACTTTGCCTACGTCGACGAGCTGATGCTACAGCTTGATGCAAGGGGTGCCGAAAAGGACGATACCTTCAAGACGGGAAGCTATACTGGGAAGTCGTCTCGGTCCTTTGCGCCCGATGCGTCCGTTGGCGGTATGACTGGTCTGGAAGGGCTAGGTGATACTGACACAAACCGAACTAAAGAAGATGACGAGGAGCTGAGATCTGGACGGGAGGTTCTTTACTTTGAGTTCATCGACGAAGATCTCAAGAGACAGGTCCAGGACAAGAAAACACGAGACCCGACTAAGCCAACTCGCAGGCTTCGACATGAGGATGTCAAAATGCCCGTGTATAGTCAGAAGCAAATGACGGCACTAATAGAAAAGAGGAACACCAAGTTCGCCAATGCAGTCAACATCTTCTTGAACCGCTGTGCTGCAGAAAGTCTAGATCCGGAAATGGCACTCAGAAGCGAGTCCGAATCATTCGTTCCGCGGCCTTCAGCACCAAGAGAGCCCACTCCTCAGCCGAAATCTAGCACCTTGCCCGCGAGTATCCCGAAGGAGAGGAAAAGCATACCGCAAATCGTGCAAGAGCTGAAGGATAGCCCATGGTACACTGGTCAAATAGTTCCCGATGGCCATCGAGTGTTCGAGGAACAGGAGCCTGTTTACGGCTATCTGAACTTTCTCCTCAGCCAAGATTTGGTTAACGCGCTCTACAATACCAAGGGGATTACGCAGTTTTATGCTCATCAAGCTGATGCTATCAACGCTTTACACGATGGACACCATGTGGTGGTGTCCACCTCCACCAGCTCCGGAAAGTCTCTCATCTACCAATTGCCTGTTATACATGCCCTTGAGCAGGACCGGAATACGCGAGCCATGTACATCTTTCCGACCAAGGCGCTGGCGCAAGACCAGAAGCGAAGCCTGAAGGAAGTGATGAAATTCATGCCTGGACTGGAAGAGCTGCTCGTTGAAACCTTTGATGGCGATACGCCAATGCATGACAGGAATGTAATCCGCGATGATGCACGCATCATATTCACAAATCCCGATATGCTCCACATCACGATTTTACCTCAAGAGGAAAGATGGAGGACGTTTTTGCAAAACCTTAAGTTTGTTGTCGGTGAGTTAGACCTCCATCAAGTTAACTTCTCGGACGGCTGCGGAGTGCGATCTCTAATTAACTCTTCTTCCCGTTGATAGTGGACGAACTGCACTATTACAACGGCTTAATGGGATCGCATGTCGCTTTCATCATGAGACGACTGCGTAGAATATGCGCAGCAGTCGGAAATACGCATGTTCAGTTCATCTCGTGTTCAGCAACGGTAGCCAACCCGAAGGAGCACTTTACTACCATATTCGGCGTTGAAGATGTCAAGCTCATCGACTTTGACGGCTCTCCATCTGGTCGCAAGGAGTTCCTCTGCTGGAACACTCCGTATAAAGACCCAGGAGATCCGTCCAGCGGCCGCGGCAATGCCAAGTTTGAGTGTTCTCGTCTGTTCTGCGAACTCATCCTCCGCGGCGTCCGTGTCATCGCCTTCTGTCGCGTTCGCGAACACTGTGAGAAACTGGTCAATGCCATCAAACAGGAACTGGAACAAAGAGGTCGCTCTGAATGCATCAATCGTGTAATGGGCTACCGCGGCGGTTACACTGCCCAAGACAGACGGCAAATCGAAACTGAAATGTTCGAGGGCAAGCTCATGGGCATCGTGGCAACCACTGCTCTCGAGCTTGGTGTTGACATCGGCACTTTGGACTGCGTTATGACTTGGGGGTTCCCGTACACAATAGCGAACCTCAGACAGCAGAGTGGGAGAGCTGGCCGGCGGAACAGAGACTCTCTGTCAATTTTGGTTGGGGACAGTTTTGCAACGGACCAGTATTACATGCAGAATCCGGACGAACTCTTCACAAAGCCAAATTGCGAGCTTCAAGTGGACTTGGAGAATATGTTGGTCAAGGAAGGACACATCCAATGTGCGGCATACGAAATGCCAATTCTCCCGGCTAAGGACTCCAAATACTTTGGCGAAGATCTGGCAACGGTCTGCGAGAAGCGGCTCCTCAAGGGTGACCGGGACTTTTACCATTGCCATGACAGGTTTCGACCCCGGCCTTCGCAGTTTGTATCAATACGCGACACCGAGGAAGACCATTTTGCTATCATCGACACTACAAACAACCGGAACATTGTGTTAGAGGAATTGGAGGCATCCCGAGCGACCTTCACCATTTACGACGGAGCCATATTCCTACACCAGGGCAACACCTACCTCGTTCGGGACTTCAACCCCGACAAAAAGATGGCGCGAGTCGAGAAAGTCAAGGTGGACTGGACCACCGAGCAGCGGGACTACACGGACATCGACCCGGTAGAGACCGAAGCTATTCGGCGCATCAGCGGGTCGAAATCGCTCGCCTACCACGGCGCCATCAAAATCACCCAAGTCGTCTTCGGCTACTTTAAAGTCGACAAGAAGAACCGGATTCTCGACGCCATCCAGGTCGACAACCCGCCCGTCATCCGCTACAGCAAGGGCACCTGGCTCGACGTGCCCCGCCTCGCGCTCGAGATCCTCGTGTCACGGCGCCTCCACGTCGGCGGCGCCATCCACGCCGCCCAGCACGCCATCATGAGCCTCATGCCCAACTTCGTCATGAGCATACCGGGCGACGTGCGCACCGAGTGCAAGAACCATCTCAAGGAATTTGCCAGGCGGGAGACGCAGCGGAAGCGGCCGGCTCGGTTGACTTTCTACGACGCAAAGGGGGGCGCGAGTGGGTCGGGCATCAACACCAAGGCGTTTGAGTTCATCGACGTGTTGCTGAGGAAGGCGCTCGGTCGGGTGTTGGCGTGTCAATGCCGCGATGGCTGCATTGAGTGCGTGTGCTCGGAACTCTGCAAGGAGGCTAATTCGGTCATCAGCAAGGCAGGCGCGGAAGTGATTCTTAAGAGTCTCTTGGATGAGGAGATTGATGTTGAGAGCTTGCCGATGGGACCGGAGGAGGCGAGCCCGGCTGGTGTGGAAACGGTGGTTTTGGCGAAACCGGTGCCGCCGCGAAATAGGAAGACGGTAAAAATTATTGGGCTTGCGGGCGAGGAGATTGAGATTCAGGTTAACGATGAGCAGGGTGATGGTGAGGAGGAGGAGTATTATGGTTCATGACTGACGATGTGATGCGAATTTGTAGGGGTCGTCTTGTTAGGGTTTCCTGCTTCGAGTTTACGGATCCCGGCTTACCCCATAATTTTGTTCATTTTCCCCATACTCACTATTCTTATGCTTATTTTTCCTCAAGCAAATCATTTCTCCAAGCTCATGCACGTGGTGTTCGGTCCCGAAATGAGGCTATCGCCATGAAGCAAGGGCATGCCTTCATATGTAGAACAAATCTACGCCAAACGTGACGTTCCACCAAAACAAGAGAACAAGCTTTTCCAAAGAACCTTGGGCTGACAAGTTTTGTGCAGCAAGAAAAAGCCACCCGCCATTGGCATTGGGCAAAGTGATAAGATCCGCCTTGGCACATGATGACTGCTTCAACGTTTCTTGCCAAAATCTTATCTTTGTTCCATCTTTGCTGCCGTGGCTTCTTTTTCTGGATGGCGTTTACTCAGCGACTGCCACGGCCCGGGTTTATTTTGGAGACCTTTAAACTACACCATAATCTCGCATCTTACCCCCAGGTCCCACGCGGCGGGCTGTGCAGCGGTTAACTTCGTCTTACAGTAACAAAAGCCGGGGCTGGGGCGCTTTCGGAGAGAGATCCGCCAGGATGTTCATTTAGCGGAGATTATTTACTTTTCTGGAGTTTCGATCTGTGCCACCTTACTTCGTAGGCAACAACAGCAACAAAACAAAGTACAACACGTACCAGCTTGCCTCCGATCCTGCGATAATGCCTATCTCCTGCCATGTCTTGTACAGACTACCGGTTACGGTCACACAGAAGCATCTTCAAGCTTTTTCGGCACTCGGATCTGTCTCTCGATGTGCCGAATGACATCAAGAAGAAACAATCTGCAGATACCAAAAGATGTCACACTCGTTAGACTCCATTGTTGGCGGCCGCCCGGCTCGAAAGTCGAAGCCACATCGAAGCTAGCGATGGAAGGCTGGGCGAATGGGAATGCACTCGTTCGGATCCTCAGTTACCACTGGATTTCCCAGCCCTCAGGACCCTCCAGTCCGAACTCCGTTCACCACCAAAAACCCCAGTTGAACCCCCGTCAGGCCTGAAACTCGACGTTGGAGGAGCCAAGATCGCCAAGGCCAAGCCAGTTGTTTCTGCACAAATGGCTTCTTGGCGCTTGGCTAGGGGTCCCCGGGTTTGTGAGAAAGTGAGGGTGGCCCCTTCCTGCATCGACACCTCGAGTCTAGACCCACGATAAATCCTTCTTTCTGACAGCGACCATGGGCAATTGGTGAAGAATGAGTGGTTGAGTTCAGCTCTCCCTCATCTTTCCCTTCCTCTCCATCCCGTCAGGTTGTGAGCGTACCCTTGTCCAGTCGGTTGTCAGCCATCCTTGATGAGCCCTGCGATTGATGAGTGAGACCGATGCGGATGCTCAGAAATATCACGTTTTGCTAATCCTCTTCTCCTTCTTCTTTTATTACAAACCTTCTGCTGTGTTTATTTTCCTCGGACATCTTCCTATTATAGAGGCCCTTTCTATCCTCGTACATACTCGTTGTTTTTTCTGTCTTACATACTGCTCCACCTGAACATTGGTCAGGTCGTGACGCCTACCTAATCCAGTCCTGACCGCCTTCACCTAGTGGCTTGCGGACTGAGCTCTTTTTTCTCTTCCCCACCTGGTCCTTTCTTATAAGTCGTTCCTGCTGGAATACATCATCTCGTCGATCTTGAGCAAACGACACAGTATTTCGGGGTGGGATACCGCTCTTTGGAACGAGCAACCGCAAACAGATAACTCTGACACAGGAGGCGCGCTGCCGGGAAGCCACCTACCTATCTACAAACTTCCGCCCATAAAGCACCCACGACACATTTCAGCTGTGTACGACGCATATACACCCACAAAAACACACCATGGTGACTCCCTACCACACAGCGGCGCGAGAAAAGCGCGCTGCTGAACGTGATTCAGATGAGAGAAACGCCAGCGCTGGAAACGTCCTTCCCATCGCAACAGAAGTTCAGGCCCATCACCACCATCACCACCACCCACCGGCCCCAAAATCATGGTTCCCGATCCGCGAAGAAGGCGAGAGTGGCCGGTCCGGCATCCACCCGTGGCACTTCTTGCGCATCGTGTTCCGCTCGTCCTCGCTGGCATCTCGCCTCGTTAACGTGCTATGGCCCGTGGTACCCGCCGCCATTGCCGTACGGTATGCCGCTCCTCACCAGGACCTGGCAATTTTCATTCTAGCATACATCGCCATGGTACCTTGTGCGAACTTGGTCGGATTTGCGGGACAGAATTTGGCGAAGAAGGTTCCGCACGTGCTTGGTGTGTTGGCAGAGACAACGTGAGTATCTCCTTTGCCCTTCCGCTGGGAAAAAGATGGGTCATGTTTCTAACAGACTATGGTCACTAGTTTTGGTTCACTCGTCGAGATTATCATGTTTATAGTCCTGGTAAAACAGTACGACCCTGAATCTTCGGTGGATAATACCCAGGTCATCAGAGCTGCGATCCTAGGTTCCATCCTTGCTACGATGCTGCTCTGTCTAGGCTTCTGCTTCATTGCCGCTGGTTTCAAGCGCGAGGAGACGCACTTCAGCGAGATCGTTAGTGAAGCCGGTAGCGGGTTGTTGTTGACTGCGTAAGTTCTCACATCTATCCCATTATCCCCGCGTGAAGAAAGGATGAAGTGCTCACCGGTTCTTCTTCTACAGTGGATTCGGACTAGCCGTTCCTACAGCCTTCTTCAACGCCCTTTATGGCCGCTACGACACGGAAGAACTCAGGCGCAAAACCCTCGAAATTTCGCGTAGCACCGCCGTCTTGCTCATCATCGCCTATCTCGTGTACGTCTTCTTCCAGATGCGCACCCACCACGGTATCTACGACGCGATCTTTGAGGCCGACGCCGAGCGTGATGACGACAAGCATAAGGAGCTTCGTAGTCATCGCCTCACTATGATCGAGTCTATTATCGCATTGGCTGTGGGCATCGCCCTTGTCACGATCATTGCCATCACCCTCGTTGAAAAGATTCACTTCGTGGTGGAGGAGCGCGGCATCTCCGATGCCTTCGTTGGTTTGATCATGATCCCGCTTGTCGAAAAAGCGGCAGAGCACTTGACGGCAGTAGACGAAGCATACGACAACCAGATGAACATCGCCCTATCAGCAGTACTGGGTTCGACGTTGCAGACCGCTCTGCTCAACGGCCCCCTTGTGGTTATCGTCGGCTGGGGACTTGACAAGCCCATGGGCTTCAACTTTGAGAGTTTCGACCTGATTATGCTGATCCTCGCCATTTTGACTGTTGGAAACTTCCTGAGGGACCAGAAGAGTAATTATCTGGAGGGTGTGTTGTGCGTCATCGTTTATGTCGCCATTGGTGTAGCGGCAGCCCACTACCCGAACCCACACGCTCTCCATGAGGCGTTTCCGACCACGACTCCTGCCACATCGACTGGATCGGAGGGCGCTCACCATTAAGCGGACGGTTGCATTTCTGTGAGGTAGTCTGGGAAGTAAAAAACGAAGGAGGTCTATCTTGATGATTTATGTTTTGAGCCCTGTTGACTTATTGAAAGTCTAATAGGGGCTACTGGAAAGAATCAGGACGATTCCTGCTGTTGCTGTCTTGTTTCAGATACATTAGACGCTGTGGGATATGAACGAGGACTGCCTAAGATGGATCAGTCCATCGTGGCGGATCGACGCTGGAAATGATGTTAGCTATAAGAGTCATCTTAACATACCACTCTGCAGGAGACTTAGAGGTTAGAGGCTAATGAATAATGATGAATAAAGAACAAGAGATCTTCTGTCTGGGAATATGATTGAAGATGGAAGCATTGTATTCGTTTTAGCTTGGTGAACCCTAACCCTGGAGTAATTGGAGCTTGGGCCACTCGGAGTACTGCCCTGTAGCAGCGGACATCAAACGTCAGCGCCCTGACCGTGGGGGAAGGGGCCGTCCGCCGTTGTTGAACATGGGGACGTGGCCCGTCCAATCCATTCGTCCCCAAGGACCATGGAAGCTTCCACTTCTGCGAGCTTTCCACACACACGACAGCTTCCGGACGGATCACCACCACGAATCACGAACACCACTGGCATCTTAGTATCCCTCCATCGCAACTGGGAACCGATTCCTGATACTCTAATTGACCAAACTCTGACCGACTGAAAGGGGCCAACCTTGGTTGCGTCCAAGAACCTGCCTACCCAAACAGGGAGCTTACTGCTACAAACGAACGACTCGCTCGGCCGTATTCACACACACACAACGACACACACAAGATGGCCTCGCCAGGTGGTAAAGACTATCACCGTCAACAACCCATGTTGGACGACGATGATCTGATAGATCCCGACGATGGTAAGCTGTACCAGGCCCCCAAGTTTCTTGCCATTACATCTCTTCGGTCCCCGATGGTCCGCACAATCGAGAGGCTTTCACCAAAAGCAGGAGGGGCACCGCGCCAGCCTACCTATACACATACCCTCAATCCGACGCACACAATGGAAGACAAATGCTAACACGCAGGCTTCTCAATCGCAGCCGACCTCAACGACTTTGACGACCCCCTCGGACCCTCCTCCTCCCGCGCACCCCTAACCGGCACCATCGGCTCCTCCTCGTCCGCCGCCGCCGGCGGTTCCTCCTCCTCCAACACCCAATCGGCCTGGACCAACCGCATCCCCGGCGAAGACCGCCGCGCGCCCACCAACACCATCGACGAGACCGTCTGGGAGACACTCCGCCGCGACCTGCTGGCCGTGTGGTCCAAGATGCGCGAGGTGCTGTATCCGCGCTACCTTTTCGGCGGCACCATGCTCGAGTCCGAAGACGGGCTGCGGGGCGCTTATGCCAACATCCGAAACGCCGGTCTGTCGGGGGCGCGAGACGAGTTGACGGGTTTGGCGAGCAGGGTGATGGACCCCGAATCTTTGCTGCAGCAGGGGAATATGAGTCCTGGGCTGAGGGATTGGGATCTTTGGGGCCCGTTGATCTTTTGCTTGCTGCTGAGCACCCTTCTGAGCTTTAGGAGCAGGGAGCAGCAGAGGGAGATTGTATTCAGTGGTGTGTTTGCGATGGTGTGGATTGGGGAGGCGGTGGTGACAGCGCAGATTAAGTTGTTGGGCGGGAATATGTGAGTGCCCTCATTGACGGGTTGATTTGCGAGAAGGAGTCATGCTGACAGTTGACCTTACCACAGCTCTTTTGCCCAAAGCGTCTGTATCATCGGATATACCCTCTTCCCTCTCGTCCTGGCTGCCATGCTCTCCGCTCTCTCGCTGTACTGGATCGCCAGGATCCCGGTCTACCTGGTGCTTGTAGGCTGGTCCTTTGCGGCGGGCGTGAGCATCCTCAGTGGAAGCGGCGTTCTAAAGAATCGGGTTGGGTTGGCGGTCTTTCCCCTTCTGATTTTCTATGTTGCTTTGGGGTGCTTGTGCTTCATCAGTTAATGGGTTTGCTTGGGAGGTTGGTCGGGTATAAGAAAGGGTGTTCGTTTCAGTGGGTGTCGAGGATAAAAGGGACAAAGAAGAACAAGAAGATATAATACAGGGAGTTCCTCGGCTGTATGCCAGCTCAAAGTGGCAAGATGAATTTGACGAAGATGGGAAATCTGCTCTCGCCTCATGTTCCTCGTATGGCGTTGCCTTGGTATTAGAGGATGGAACCGCGAATCAAAAGGCGCTGAACCTTATTAATAGTTGTTCATTTTTGAAACCACTCAACATCTTCACCTCAAGTGTCCGAAAGGGCAAGCTTCTTACACAGGGTTCTGCATCTACTAGCAACTTAACCCGGCTACCATACTCAAGGTAACCACCTCACTTATACCGTCCTCACCCAGAGTCACATTCGTCTTGATACAGACTTCCAACCAACTACCCAGGCCCCTTCCCCAAATACCTCTCCAAATCCGGTCCCCTCCCCCACAGTTCCCTCTGTATCCTCTGTCCCCTTTTCTTCTCCTGCTCCTGCATCTTCCGCACCTTCTTCGCATCCAACAACTTCTCCTTCTTCTTCGGCAACGGAATCCCATTCTTGGGCACCTCTATCCCAAGACCCAAATGATCATCTTTCTTCTTGCCCTTGATAGGGAACTGGATCCCCTGCGCCGCGGATCCGAGACCCTGCCGGGAATCGGGGTCCCACCCGTGGCTGGTTAGGTGTTTGAGGCCCATCCGTGAACGGTTGAAGGCTGAGGGTGGGTGCGAGTGTGGAAGGCGGGATTGGTGCGCGAAGGAGGATTCGTGCGCGGCGAGGCCGGAGGGGGTGGGGTCGTAGGGGAGGGAGCAGATTTGGCAGGTTTCAAGCTGTTGTGGTTGTGGTTGTGCTATTGGTGGTGGCTGCTTTGTTGGTGCTGTGCTTGTGGTTTGGGCTGTGTCTGTGTCTGTGTTTGAGGGGTTGGTAGTAGTGGTGATATCTGTCGCTGTCGTTGTTGTTGTTCTTGTTGTTGTTGTTGTCGATGGCTCTTCTTTTTGTTTTTGTTTGTCCTTGTTGGCGAGAACCATGTTCAGGTAGAGATCAGCTACGTCAAGTTTTGGCTTGTTGTTGGACTTGGCCGCTGTCGAGCTGGTCGAGTCTAGATCGCCATCGGAGGCGGGGACGAATTTTATCTGTTGCTTGTATAACCCGGTGCCAAAGGGGCGGAGGTGGTGAAGGGGGGTGTCTTCTGCATCATCGTTGTCTGTAGCCTTGAAGGCTCGCCTTTTTGGGGAACTCATGGTGAGAAGTGCATGCGCACACGGTTTGTTGGCTGGGTCTTTGTTGTAATCTGTTGATTGACGGTGGAAGTGAGATAGGCTAGTTGTGAGAACAGATACGTGAGTTGTAAACTAGGTAGCTTCGGGGCGACGTGAGGTTCGGTGGATCGTCAAGTCGTGAAGTAATTGATAGAAGCGCGCGAGAACCTTGATGCCCGCTAGATGTGTGTGTGGGTGGGCTTGATGCCTGCCGTCGATGCGGCTCGGTTCCCGGCCCCGGCCCATTTGGATCGATGGATGCGTTCCATCCCATCGGACTTCGGTGACTTTGGTAGAGTGGGTCGCTAAATATAGCCCCTGAGCCCCTGACGTAACTCGTGTTTCGGGCCTGCTGTGGACATTTAGTTGGAGGCCAGTCGCGACCAATTGCGACAGCTTCTCCTTTCTAGAGCTTGTTGGCCTCTTTTTTCCCATACGTTTTCTCCGTGCTTCTGCCTCCAAAACAACTTAGACAAACCGCAGAATGATCTTGTAAAGAGACCGGAATAACCTACGAACCCTCCAAACAGCATCTCCCATAATGCCGATCCCGTTCCTCACCAGCATCGTCTTCGACGGGTGGCCATCATGGCTGCCCGGACCGTGGACTCTCACCAAGGCCGGCAGTGCTCTCGGAGCCATCGTTTTCACCAAGATCTATGCCAGTGGCGCGACATGTACGGCCGAACGGAATATGCACGGTCGAGTTGTCATGGTTACCGGCGGCACATCAGGAATCGGCGCCGCTACGGTATACGAGCTCGCCAAACGAGGCGCCCAAGTCATCATCCTTACCCACCACGAGCATAACGATCCCTTTCTCGTCGATTTCATTGATGACATGCGCGACAAAACCGACAACCAACTTATCTACGCCGAACAAGTCGATCTGCGCTCCCTGCATAGCGTCCGAAAGTTTGCGACAAAATGGGTCGACAACGCCCCTCCCCGCCGCCTCGATACCATCATCCTCTGCGGTGCGACCCTTACACCGCCAGGGAAGGGCTATACAGAGACACTAGATGGAGTGGAGAGTACCTGGCAGGTTAACTTCCTCTCCAACTTCCATCTACTTGGCATCCTCAGTCCCGCGATCCGCGCGCAACCGTTTGACCGCGACGTGCGCATCATCATCCCGACATGCCCCGCCTACATCCGTTCGCCGTCGTTGGATAGAGCGTTGGATAAGAAGGACTGGTCGCCCGGTAACGCATATGCGCGAAGCAAGCTGGCTTTAATGGTGTTTGGCAAGGCATACCAGAAGCATTTGGACGCGTACAAGAGGCCCGATCAGCTTCCGATGAACGCGCGCGTATTCCTGGTAGACCCTGGATACTCGAGAACACCTGGAATGCGCAGGTGGCTTACCAGAGGCACGATTTGGGGTCTCATCGTATACCTCTTCCTTTATGTGTTCTCCTGGCTTTTCCTCAAGAGCGCAAGGATGGGCGCGCAGTCCATCTTGTGGGCCGTTATGGAAGGCAGTCTAGTTCGCGACAAGGGTGGAAAGGTGGTCAAGGAGTGCATGGTGGTAGACTGCGCACGGAAGGATGTGGACGACGAAGCGGTTGCGAAAAAGCTGTGGGAATCAAGCGATAAGCTCATTGAAGAGAGGGAGAAGGAAGCGGCTGCAAAAAGGGCAAGGGCGAAGAAACGGGAAATGGAGAAGGAGGAGGAGAAAAAGGAACGGGAGCGCGTTGAGGAGATTGAAGCTTTGGTCAACACCATCAAGAAGGGGAAGCAAAAAGAGAAAGAAAAGCCCAAGAGTGAGAAGAAGGCGAAGAACGGAGAAAAGACTGCCTAGAGGGAGGCCAAGAAGACGGGCAAAACCATATGCCTTAGATTCACGCTCTTATAGACAAAATGACCATAATTTTTAAAGATAGAAGCCAGATGTAGTGGGATACTTTCCCAATGAGGTGCTCGGGGACGGGCCGATCCATGGGCGGAGCCCTCGTTCGCTCGGCACCATGTCGAGCGGGGATAGCACGCCGGGCCGGTGATTATAGTGGGGCCACTTCGGCACTTCACGTGAAGATGATCAACAATGACGAACTTCATCTTGGCCGATCCAACGTCCCGGAACCATGAATTCGTGGGGTGCATAAGACACTGCCCATCTGATCTCCGTCAACTCGCTTTGATATTGGAACCTACATTTGCTGCGTACTCATTCATCGGAAGGCCGAATTTTCAGTCTCAGCGAAACTATCTATCTTCAACCTTCGAAAGCCTCAGACAACTGCCATTCCCAGCATTCCCAAAGACACTCACTTCTGCCCGCGCATACGACTTATACCCTCGCTTAACATATATTCCACCTCGAAGTTCAAGCCCGACACTACCAAACCATAGGCCGAGAGACATCTACATGCCCAATACCGACATCAAGACCATACGCACAAACCAAACCCATCAACAGTCAAGAGGTCATCCATGACGACCCTCCCATTGAACTCCACAGAGGCTCATGCACCGTTCCCAACATCATCACCACCTTCACTTTCAAATATACAGTCACGAACAAAACCTATCACTCCCATTCAAAAACCGACAATGCCACCACCACCACCGCCTATCATGACCCCGAATCCATCCTACTGCCACCCGGCCTTCTTCACATCGAAATTACGCAGAAGTCCATCTTTCACAATCCAACCAGGACCTCACGCTACATCGTCATCGCATGCGGTAAGCCCTGTGGTCCATGGGTATATGTTCCAAGACGCGCAAAGATTTCAAGGGCAAGGGGTTGCGGGACTGGGGAATATGGCGATCGGGTCGGTGAAGGTCGCGGGAGGAAGTTCGAGGTTATGAGGATGCTGAATTGGGGGGGGGGGGGGGGGGGGGGGGGGGGGGATGTGGGTAATGCGTGGCCGAGGAGATTTAAGGAGCGGCAGATTCGAGGACCTCTGACACACCGTTATCCTGAAACGAGGGATGGGAGAGAAGATGGGATATGTGAAGAGCACGACGAATGCAAGGCCGGTACTTACGGAATGGGATCCTGGCAGTAGCACCGTCGGTGTAGTATCTTAGGGCCATAGGACGTTATGGAACGGCCTCCGTGGCGATGTTCGAGCAATCATGATTCTTCTTCGAGCCGAACTCATGATGGAGACGTATCTTCCGACTAGCTATCGCAACATGCCAGATTTCTAGGCTGGCTACCAAACTAGGCAACCTATACCACAAGGTACAGGGGACCAACACCAAGCCCCAGGTATATATATTTGGTCTTTCACCTAACAACTCTGTCTTGCTCCAGAGCCCCCTCCGCTCTAGCCCCAGGGCGTACCCGACCTACGCCCATTCGTCTTGCCAATCGACAGCACCTCTTGATGGTTCGACCGGACGGCAATCACGATAAGCTTCGTTTCGGTAACTTGGGCCAAATACTATTGAGGAGGCAGCGTGGTGACTTCTAGGGGTGCTCCTTGACGTACAACGAACATGAACAAACAAATAAACAGCTCTTCTGATTCTTCCAATTCAATGCGCTTATCCGTCCTTTCTCGTCTATGTCACCAGCCCACGATACCTGCCTTCCACCCTTCCTTCCCAGGTACCTTCCTTCCATCAGGCAGTCACTGCCACAAGCAACTCCAAATCCCAAACCCAAAGTGGACCCCTCTTTAGGTCTCGCTTGCCCCTTAAAGTTTGTCTCCCAACACAAACTTCCAACAACTTCCCATGGGCGGATAGTTCAGTGGTAGAATGTCTGTTTCGCAATTTGCCTTGTTTGTCCAAGTGCAGCAGCTCTTACAGAAGGTCCCGTGTTCAAACCACGGTTCGTCCATAACCTGTTCCTTTTTTTTTTTTTTCAGCTGTTTCCTTTATCTTTTTGCGACCTTTTTGTCTCATCTTTTTCCCCAGGCCTAGAGTTGCTGAGGGGAGAGCATATCATAAGTGACGGGACTAAGCGTGTAATTCGAAGCAAAGTTCGGTGTTGCGGACTCGGCGTTGCGGACTCTGCAGGAATGGTCTGCCTTGATGTTGTTGCTGGGAGGATCGTTTGGATCCTAGCCATCTTTCTTTTCCCTTGGCTTCTTTTCTCCGACAATCTCTCTGCTCCTTCCCGTCTTCCCATTTGTCGACGACCAACTTACCAAGCGCTTACACTTAGGTTCGGCCAAGGGCTCTTGTCATGTCCAAAGGTGAGATAGGAGAGAAGAGCGTTTGATTGAAACCACAGCAATGACACAGGCTCTAACGAATTATACAGAACGAAGCAGACGCAAAGAAACAGGAGAGGAAACGCAACCGTACAATGTCGAAAAAGCGCCAAAAGAGCAGTAACAGAAAAGCAGAAGGCATGACAACATAAGACACCGTATTTTCGTAACCCATCACTCATGAAACCCAAGTCCAACCCCAGGCAAACCGGAAACCCAAAACTTGCTCCGACCAACCCCGATCATTCATGGCAAGCTGTTCTTGACCGCCATCACAATCGACAGCACAATCAACACCACCACCAACGCCAGCAGCGCCATCAGCTTCACATTCTTCCACCACATCTTGCGCTTGAGACCCCTGCTTCTAACCCGGAACTCGCGCGCGCTACCGCCCAGCCTGTCCGTCTTGTCCACCAACAGATCAATCCGCTCGCCTCTCTCCAGCAGACCCTCAATGTTCCTCGTCATGATCCCCTTCACATCCTCAATCTCCCGTTTGGCATTGGTGATCGCATCGTTCTGTCCCTGGCCCGTGGTGCCATAGTCGACCATCAGCGTCTTGAGCTCTCCGTTGAACGAGGCCGCGCCGTAGTTGGGCATGTCGGCGAAGTCGTTGGTCGGACCAGGAGGGTACTGCGCCAGGAAGCGCTTGCGGACTTCGACGAGGAAGCCGAAGGGGATGCGACGGCCTAGGGAGGAGTCGGCTACGACAAGGAAGGTGAGGCCGCCTGCCGAGGAGGCGGAGGGCTGCGACGTCCAGTCCGAGGGCGACTCGGACATGTAGTGGATGTGGTAGGAGCCATGGGTGTAGGTGAGCTTTTGAGGGGTCGAGTGGTCGATTTTGGGGAGGATGAGCGAGGCGAGGGAGGAGGTCTGGGACGAGGCCGAGGTGGTGCACTCGGCTAGGATGGTGGTGTTGTGGGCGATGCAGGAGCTGTGTGGGAGACGGTTGTTAGTGTTGAACTTTTTGAATAACTATTCTAGGCTAGAGATTGTGGGACAAGGAAGATAGTGAAGCAACGTACTAGAGGAGAGGAGTTCCTGGAGTCGAAGATGAGGCCATCTTGGATGCGCGTAGAGATCCTTTGATGGGATCACCAAGTCGTGTAAGTCAAGTCGCAGTGCGGAGGGAGATGGGAGTTTCCACTTGTCGAAGATCGTTGGCAGATATTATGATTGATCGGGTTATGCGTCTGAAGGTCGAGATAGTAGCGTGGTGCTCGATGGTATGATGGATGCTCAAATTGAGCCCGAGATTCTCGAAATACTCAGCTGTCGGTCACGGTAGGTTACCACTGAGGTTACAGAGCGGACTCAGCGGAGTGTCACAGTCCACTCACGGGCTGCATGATGACGATGCAGGACACCTCCACCTTTTGACGGCCTTGTGGGCTTGGCGTGTGGGCCAGTTGGAGTTCAGCCGGGGTGAACAGCGGAGCCCCAGGGGTCAAAGACGGCACAGTGCCAAGAGTGTGAAGAGAGGGGAGCCAAGCGATAAGGGAAAAGAATTGGATCCTCAAGGTTGACGATAAGAATTATTGTAGCGCCTCCATCCCACGCCGTCGTTCCGAGCTCCAAGTCCACGCCTCCCCTCCCAACTCCAACACCTTTGGTGCCGACTCGAAGGACGAGCGATGATCGCTGGCACATCTCGTCCACCGTTATGAACGCGTTGTTAGGGCAGGCCTGGAGATGTCCGCGGAGCGCAGTCCTCGTTACTCGCCGCTTCCGGGTGAAGTCGACTAAACCGCCCAAGAAGGCTGCGGCGCGCGGCGGCTCGAATGCACTTCAATCCTTCAATGTTCGATTCCCCAACAGCCTTCTTCTCGAACTCTCACTTCCCGGATTGCTGACCTTTTTCGTTTTACTTGTAGGAATTGCCAGCTGACGAACAGCTACGACGACGCCTCAATGACCGCGAAAGGGTACAACGCAGGACGACACCATCCGAACCGGCGCTGCGACAGAGATACGGCGAGTTCTACGACCTCGCCAAGCACCGATTAAATCATCTGCTACGGGAAATGGGGAGATGGGACCCGGAGCACCGGGAATACCGAGCATTCGGGCTACACACTCAAGAGGACTACATCCAGGAGATCTCCCTCTTCAAAGATGCTCTGAAGAAGTCGTTCAACCTGGCCAGCGCACTCAACATGACTGCGCGTAACGATAACCCTTTGTTCTGGAACTTGCGCGCTGCTTTCATCAGGGGCGATATGCAAGAATTGACCAAGGAGCTTCGGTACGCGCTCCAAACCTTCTTAATGCGCAAGAAGTTCTCCAAGTCCACCGCCGAGTTGCACCTCACAGTTGCCGATTTGCGCTTCCCTTACGAATGGTTCCCTGCCACTCGCCAACTGCAGCGCACTATCCACTTGCACGTTGGGCCAACAAACTCTGGAAAGACATACAACGCCCTGAAAGCTCTGGAAAACGCAAAATCGGGCATCTACGCCGGGCCCCTTCGCTTGTTGGCTCACGAGATCTTCACCCGGTTCATCGCCAAGGGGAAGCCGTGTGCCCTCATCACAGGCGAGGAACAGAGGATACCGGAAAATGCCGACATGTTCTTCCGAAGTTGCACGGTGGAGATGACACCTTTGAACTGGAAGGTTGATGTCGCCGTCATTGATGAGATTCAAATGATCGCCGACGAACACCGTGGTTGGGCTTGGACCCAGGCGGTCCTGGGCTGTCAGGCAAAGGAGCTTCATCTATGCGGCGAGGAAAGAGTGGTTGATCTGATACAGGAGCTTTGTGCTCGTCTGGGCGACAAGTGCATCGTGCACCGTTATCAGAGGCTGAACCCCTTGCTTCCCATGGAAGAAGCTGTTGGCACCGACTTCAAGAATCTTCAGAAAGGTGACGCTGTCATTTCATTTTCTCGAGTCAACTTGCACGCTTTGAAAGCTGGTATCGAAGGTGCAACTGGGCGTAAATGTGCTATCGTTTACGGCTCGTTACCGCCTGAAACCAGAGCGGCCCAGGCTGCCTTGTTCAATGATCCGAATAACGAGTACGATTTTCTGGTTGCCAGTGACGCCATTGGCATGGGTCTGAACCTCGAGATCAAGCGCGTCGTCTTCGAATCGGCATTCAAATTCGATGGCTCGACCCAGCGCCCCCTGACGATCCCGGAAGTTAAGCAAATCGGCGGTAGGGCTGGTCGTTATAGGACAGCCAACGATGCTGTGTGCTCGGGCAACGAAGGGGAGGCTTCAGTTACGTCTGCCCAAAGCAAGTGGGGAGCGCCGGGCTTCGTCACAGCCATGGATGAGCAGGATCTCGAGCATATCAAGAAGCATCTTCTCAAAGACGCCAAGCCCATTACTGCAGCGGGTATCATGCCGCCTTCGCATATCATCGAGCGGTTTGCCTCCTTGTTCCCTCCCGACATTCCCCTTGCCTTCGTTCTCTCCCGACTCAGAGAGATGGCACGACTCTCGAGCTCCTTCAACATCTGCAGCTTTGGCGATGTCCTCGAGATCTCCAATGTTCTGAAGGAGTTCAACCTCAGCATATACGACCGCTCCGTCTTGCTGACAGCCCCGGTTTCGCTCCGTGAACAGGCTCAAAAAGACGTTCTCAGGGCCTTTGCTTGGAGTATTGCCAATCTGTCCGGCGGCCACTTGCTCGAGATCCCCGAAATTGATCTGGAGGTGCTCGAGGTTGATCCTTCAGCGCTCACTGCCCTAGCACGAAAAGACCATTTGGTGCGACTCGAAGGTCTTCACAAGGCCGTCACTTTGTATCTGTGGCTCAGCTACCGGTACCGTGGCGTGTTCATCAGCCAACAGCTGGCGTTCCACGTCAAATCCCTGGTTGAGGAGAAGATTACAAACTGTCTTGAAGCAGCCGATTTCGACGCGGAGAGGCAACAAAAACGTCGTGAGATTCTCAGACGCCAGGCCCAGTCGCATACCAAGAAGGAAGAGAAACTTCTTGGCGAAGTGGTCGAGGATGCACCTGTCGCTGAGAGTGGCCCAGGTCTGTGGGAGGCCGAGGGACACGAGGACCCGTTGTACCGGGAGAAGAAAGAGGTTAACGCTGCTCTGCCGGTTCGCGTTCGCAGGATAGCAGCGAGCCCCACGGGTGCTGTCTCCCAAGAATAAGGGTATTCGACGGTCTGTACGATATGGGAAGCGCTGTAAATGGATGTGTACTATGTTATCTGTAGGTCTACCAAAACGGGATAAAATGTCAGTAGAACTATATAGATGGCCGGCGTTGGTACTCTGGGGCATGTTGGTTAGTCTGGCCGTTGGGGAATGATCGTTCAATCTAGGAATGTTTATCTGAAGATATATAGTCCTCTCCATGGCTACAAGTTCTACCTCGAGTCGTCTTTGCTCTCGGTGTCGCTGACCTATTAGGACACCCAAGTAACAAGTGAGGAGGGGAATCATCACGGGTTCAATACTAAGGTAGGTAGCTCGGAGTGGTGACGGGATACAAACGAAAGAGATGGGACACAGTACGGTATTGTTCTTGGACCGCATACAGTGAGGAGCCCCTGTGACCCAGCGGACTCAGCTGCCCCTGGGCTGAGCTTCCACCAGAAACTGAACTGTCAAGGTCTCCACAATGTGCATATGATCTCATCGTCACAGGGATGCCTTCGTTTCTCTCTCCAGGAACCATCAACTTGCGACCATTCTTCTGATCACAACTGTCCTTGACCAAACGAGCCATCAACGTCACAATCACGAGTTTCACATCAAGCCCAGAAGCTTTGAAAAATAAATGTAAGTTTTACACTTCTCCTTACGATGATCAGACCCTGCCTGGGTCGACCAGCGCGGGGTTGCCGTGCGCGCCGACCGCGGGGTCACACTTCGTCAAGTTACATCTTTTTAGGCATTCTCAAAGCACTCACAGCAAGCAACATTTGCTTCCAAAGCTGACCAAGTCTCCTTTGAACCCATATTCAGCAGAAATACCAAGCCAGCGAGCTCAAAAACCTAACGAATACCATCACCATGGCCTCGAACGAAGCCGATCCCCATGGCGGCGTCCCCGCCGCTGCCGACCGTCCGGCTTTCATCCCCCTCGAAGCCAATCCCGAACTCATGACCAGCCTCCTCCACAAGCTCGGCCTCTCGAATACCCTTCAGGTCCACGACGTCTACTCCCTCACCGACCCAGATATGCTCGCCTTCATCCCGCGCCCCGCCCTGGCTTTGCTGATGGTCTTCCCCGTCTCCGCCGCCTATGAATCGGCTCGCCTAGCTGAGGACTCTCTCCTCGAAGACTACTCAGGCAAGGGCCCCCAAGAGCCAGTCCTCTGGTTCCGCCAGACGATCCGCAACGCCTGCGGCCTGATGGGCCTGCTCCACGCGGCCGTCAACGGGCCGGCCCGCCAGCTTGTGGAGGAGGGTTCGACCCTGGACAAGATCATCAAGGACGCGACGCCACTGGACCCTATCGGGAGAGCTAAGTTGCTGGAGATGAACGCTGATTTGGCCAATGCCCACAAGAGCGCCGCGACCCAGGGCGATACCATGGCACCGGCTGCTACGGACGATGTCGATTTGCACTATGTCTGCTTCGTCAAGACGGAGGACGGGGGCTTGTGGGAGCTGGACGGAGGCAGGAAGGGGCCGCTCAAGAGGGGCCAGCTGGAAAAGGATGAGGATATTCTCAGCCAAACGGCCTTGACGCTGGGTCCGCTCAAGTTCTTGGAGAGAGGAGGCGGTGACTTGAGGTTTAGCTGTGTGGCACTTGCCGGCAGCTTCGATTAGAGAGTGGGTGGATGAGATGCGTCCTCTCCTGGCCTCGGGTTTTGGGAGATTTGGAATAAGGCCTTACACCGGGGTTCTGCCTTGTCTTTTGTTCTAGGTCCAGCTCAAGGGATGCAAACGGTCGAATATCAGCAAGCGTATGTGTGAGACCCACGAATATACCATGCTTGAACTTTTCTTATGGCGGCGCTAGACATAGATCAAGTCGTTTTACTTAGATTTTACAGGGATTACAGAACAATTACTTGTCACAGCCAAACGCTCGGAACCCGTATTAACCATCGAAGTCTCTGAATGCGTCAGTTTGGTAGGGTATCTGGAATGTCTGATTATAGAATTGCCCAGTTCCTCGGGACCGGGACTGTGGAAGATCCTGACCGGCCCCCGGTGGAATTTTGTTATCCCGCTGACCACTATATATGTGACACTTGCCCCCACAGATGGGTTCCTGGGGAAGGCCCAGGCATGCATAGTTGACAAGGACGAAGACCAGATTCGAGCAACATGACATCGACACACAGGTGCAACGGATACGTGATACGAGAAGAGGCCTGGTTACTAGCACACCCACCCGTGCAACTTGTTTCAAGAATTCGGAGGGATTTTGCAAAAAAGAACGTCTTACCAGCGGGAAGAGGGCTTAATGGGCAACTCGAAGATCAAAAACACAAGTCAAGGATTGAGTGGTCGTCCCTATGGGTAACGGCTGGAGCAAGCAGGTAGAAACAAGGCAGAACCCTTTTGCCGACGGGGACTGGCATGGGCCAAACGGGAAGAAATTAGCAGGGGCCCTTTGCTTTGGAATGCGAGCTATTTGGGTCACCTAGTTTGCCAGTCTCTCTGATTGCTCTTGTGGAGGAGGAGGTCGGGTGGCTCCGCGGATAGTACGAACCCTTGAAGCACCTGCTGGACTTTCTGGTAAGAGATCTGATACTGGGGCGATCACGCCTGATTTCTTTTGCAAAACAATCCCCAGCAAGAGATGAAGTCAGGTCTAGCCGGCTCTGATAAGTACGTGAAACCTCCTTGTCGTTGATCGCTCACTCCTTAGATTTAATAGATCATGATTACACTACTGACAGGCCTTGAGAGCCCCCTTATCTAATTCCAAGTTTAGCCTCATCATACATCATACTGTGCCGGACGTGTGACTTTTGCAAACGTTTGTAAACCGAAAGAATACGAACGTTTGGCGTGCTTCTGAGAAAAAGCCAAGATATCTCTGGCCCTATGTATGGCTAATGGGCTCATGGGTACCTCTAATGATGACAGGGGCGCCGAAAACCCCTGGCTTTACCTGAACCGCTAGAACGATGGAAACAGAATAGCGATCCTTTGCGCCAGACATCCGTGAAGATTGCTGAAAATACCACAAGACCAGGGGGTCATCTAGCTCCCTTACTTCTCGGGATGACATGAGTGGTACCTAACTACCCACCCAACTCTTCAGAGTTCCAGACAACTCACCCGCATACTTACAATCAAGTTTCCTCTCGAAACCTTGATTCGATTGCGTTTTTGTTTACTTCGATCAACAAAGCCAAATGGGATCATCAGTGATGCTTGTCTTGCTTGTGCTTCGGCCATGGTAACATGAATCATCCATGGTAATTTACCACTGACCCAAAGCAGCAAGTGCAGCTGAGATGATGACGCTGGACTAGTCACCGACCACAAACAGCGCCTTCCCGAGTTCTGTAACAAACGCACCACTGCATCGAGGCGGACGAGGCAGGAGGCGAAAGTGGCAGAAGCAAAGCAAACGCAGGAAGGAAACTACTCAGGTGGGTACCTCACAGATCTTTCATTGACAACCCACGTTCACATCCGTTGGTCTAATATCGAAGATCATCAGCCATAGACAACTTCAAACAAACGCTAAACGGCAGCCTCACTGCTCGAAATAATCGAGACACCAAACTTGCGTGTGGCCTCATCCTCCCCGCCCATCCAAAGCTGGAAAGTTACCATGTCAAATGGCTGTTGCTTGACGTTTCACAGTCATGAGCGTCACCCAGTCAGTACAAGTGAAGACTGGCAAGAAATGCCAGATACGGTGTGAGAGAACGGTAATCAGAAACAGACACGCTCGCTCAACATGTACTCATCCTCCCGAATGTGTTACCTCGCACCGGGAACTCCCAAGATAGGAACCTTGACAAACCAATTTCAACCAATCCCAACTTTTCACCACTTTGAACAAAGCCAGTGTCAATTCGTCTAACTGTCTACTATGCACAAGCAGACTCCACGGACACTGAGCCTCCTCTGATCATGGCAACATCCCGGAAGCCCCACGGCGTAACCTAGCGCCTCAGCTGGGCATGCCGTGCCAGCGGGATGCTGAGTGAACATATCCTTCCTCCGTCCTCAACAGCCACTGTGTTGCGTGGTAAACTGAGGTAATGGGGGCATATCAACTTTGATCTGGAACGGTGGCTTGCAAACCCGTCCTCCTCGAAAGAAATCACGGCCGTTTTTTGCTGCTTTTCCTTTTCCTCCTCTTCTTCATTTTCTTTTCTTCTGCTCCTTTTCTCGATCCGCTTCTGCCACCCTGTCGGTTTTTTCTTACCAACTTTTGTCCCTTGCTTTTCCGCTTCTCACATTTCATCTTCTACAACATAAATTTTGTAAAGGTTTCCCTGGTTATCACTTCTGATATCCTACAGCGAGTGCGACACGAGCAAGACTCAAAACCAAGGTACTCTTCTGGAAGCAGGATACCAGACTCAGTCGAGTTTGGTATCTGCGCTTATCCACATACCAAACATCACCTTCACTTCGTCAGAGTGTTTACCTCAATCAAACCTTTGAACTGACTCCAGTCCTTTCTGGCTGCTAATGTCAGCTTCTGGTCGATACAATGGGCTTCCTTAGACTATTCAGCAAGAGGTCGGGTAACAAGAGCAAAGAGGATGTCTCCCCCAAATCATTAGATTATGAGTCTATGGTTGCTGGAACACCCCCTGTTCTAGGTAAGCTGTCATTCGCACTCATCCATCGCAATGTCATGTAAATTATTTGCTAACCAAGATAGGAACGAAACCGACACGAGGAAATGGACCACTCGTCATCAAGATCCTCCCACGAGATGTCAACCAGGCCCAGATTGCTGTCAGAAACGATGGATCAGTGACCGATGGACTCCTGATGCCAAGTCCCATTATCCCTGGTTTTCGAGCGGAGGATATCGAGAGACCGAGCTCGGCACCGAATGGGTTTCGGACACCTTCTCGCTCGCTAGGGGCCGGTGGCAGTTTACGAGCTGCACCGGATACCAAAAGCCCGCATAGAAGACCACCTCCACTTTCATTCCGTATGGCCAGGCCCGAGACTTCGCCACTTGCCCGATCAGTTTCACAGAATGGGATTGATGCCAAAGTTCTTTCCCAGCCACAAGTAGCTCCTTCTGTTCATTCAAGGAGTAACTCGATCGTCAGCAATACCGGAAGCCGTTACAGGGATATCATAGAAGCCCACTCGGAGATTAAGCCTATCAACTTCAAGATACGGATAAAAGCTACAGGCACCAGAGATTACGGCGAAGATGTTGCAGAGAGGAATTTGGGAGAAAACGGTCACAACCTGGACTCACCCTCTGTCAAGGCATTCTATGCCCGCTCCTCCATGATCTTTGAGAAGTCGAAGGCGGATGAGATCACAAAGCAACTTGAAGCGGAACCAAGCATTCACAGAGCCAGGACACGAACACTGGCGTCAAAACTTTCTGTTGACTTGTCGACCAACCCGGCCCACTCCCCGATCCCATCACGGGCAACAACCTCCCATGGCAGACAAGTTTCTGCTTACGAACATCCAGATGGCGCCCTCTCCCTAGGTCCACGGCTACCAGCGAACTGCAACTTGCAACGATCCAAGTCTGTCAATACCTATTTGCCCGTCGAATCGAACAGTGGCACCAGCGTTCAGACAATAGCCGCCACCACCGAGCAGGAAACCGAAGTATCGGACCTCCCTCCTGTCATCGAATGGCCCCTCAGATCCTTTTCTCCCATTACATTGAAACCGTCCGCTCTTGGTGCCTCTCTGTCTTTGGCACCGCCAGAGATTATCAAACCTGCATCATTATCCCGTAAGTACCCTAACTTATTCCGGCTTTTGATTGTTTACTCGGGAGATGGTTTTGTTCTAACGTGTAAAATTCTTTTGGTTCAGCAAACGAGGAGCAATCTGCCCCTGGAGACCATAGTCCAACATCAAACGCCTCGTCAGTAAAGTGCTTTGCGGTGAACCCAGAATATCATCACGAGCGACCGTGGTCGAGCTCATCCTCGACTCTCTCAATTTCGGACTTGAGATCAAACCCGTCTTCACCCTCAAGATCCCAACACACAGCTGATACCTCGGTCAACCTGAGCCAAACATCGTTCAAAAGTGCCCCGCAATTACCAAGCTTGACGTTCCTCCCGATACCAGAAGCTCCGGATAACTTCAACATTGACGACTACATATCCACAGATGCATCCTCCATCAAGGGTCACCAGCGCCATACCGGCGAAAGCGAGGAAGAGTTACTGTTCAATGATTTTGGCTATGGTGCACACGGCACTCAGCTACCCGGGCTGTTGGACTCGAATACACTTTTCGAGCAGGTAGCCAGCCCGATTCCAATTCAGAACCAGCAGCATTGTCGTTGCTCCTCATGGGCCACCACGCCGATCAATGCCGGGTCGTTTGGGAGGGCGGTCGGCGGACAACAGCGGTCGTATATCCTTGATACAGGTGTCGAGGATGACTCGGATGAGACAGACTACGAACAACATTCCTCGGGCTTGATGTCTCCTGTTCTTCTACATTCGCCCAAACCTCAACATCATCACGCTCTCAGCGGAGAGATTTACAGCGGTGTGGTGGGCCATGTCCCACGAACTCGGACGTTTGGGAGTGACAGGACTTCGTCGTTGCAGAGTGGGCGGGGGACGAAGAGGACACCAGCTGTTTTGAGCTGTCGAGGAATACAAAGCTCGGAGTTGGCTCGTCCTACTACTAGTTGTAGCACCCGTCTATTTACCCCGGTCTCTAATAGCCAGAGCAAGGACGTCGAAATCAACACGCCCGAGAACACAAAGAGAGAAAAAGGGAAGCAAAAGATGCTGCAAGAGGGAAAGGATGAAACGGAAAATCACAGCGAGATCAGAGACAAACAACAACTGCCTCCATCAACACCAACTAGCGCCACTGCTACAGAAGCAGCAGCAGCAGCCACATCATCCGCGGTCAAGCGAAGGAAGCAAATCAAAGCAGGCAAGCGGGCCACAGATGCAGTCAAGAAACGAAGACCTCAAACATCACAAGGGGTGGTTACTAGTCCAAGGAGTCCAAAAAGCCTTAAGAGTCCAAGGATAAGAAATAAGACGTCGATACAGAAAGTGGCAGTCAGCAGAGGTGGGGAATACTCGGATGAAGAGCATCATGCTGATACTGAGGGATAGGGTAGATAGGGTAGGGTTGAGTGGAAGTCAGCTACGTTCTAGCTTTTGGGAGTTTTCCTTTGTCAATGATGTGATGGTTTCAGTTGCAGTTTATGAGTTGTGGTGAGGAGGGTGGTTTGTTTTGGTTAAAAGCTGGGGTTTGGTTAGCGATTTGATTTTTTTTCTTTTCCTATATCTTGGGGCTGGCAGGAGGTGGGTTGGATCAACTTGGGTCTCATGATATCGGTAGACAGCTGGAGGATGTGGGCATCACTGCCTTGTTTACCTTACCCTGGAGGTTTGAGTAGCAAGTTACATCCAGGGTAACCAGACAATCTTTATCATCTGCTTGGTCGTCACAAAATACACCATGGCAATGTTTTCTTGCCTATTTGCATTGTTCATTGATTTCTTTTGTCAATCCGTCATGAAGAGTTATCGGATATATACAATCAGTTCACATTGCTTGGACGTTACCTGACCGTCCTCCCCCTAGCACTAGCATCGGGCTCTGCGAGAATAGTCGAGACATTGGTCGTGAATTTTCAAAGACATAGCCGGGACAGAAACGCCCTTGAAGAAGCTGATACTCCATCATGATGGAAAACAAGATCAACTAGAACTAAAAAGTGTCAAGCATATCGGCTTCATCAAAGCCATCGAGCGTCAATGTTATGTTTCGTGTATATGCAGTGGAGGAGGAATAAGAGGAGAAATGCCAAGGCGTCTTAATGAGCTTAATTAAGTTATGGATTGCTTGGTCCAAGCACCAAAGCGGCTGTTGCAAACGCTATTCCTAAAGGGGATAAGCGAGCTGGAGAGACCACGCAAGCTCGTGCCCCACAATCCTTTCTCATTCGCCCGCTCATTTCCCCCGACGGGACTTCCCTCCAGGGTGGTCTTCCCCCACGGACGGTCACTGTCAAATGCATTGGATGATCTTTGGCCTGAACACCTTCTTTTAACCGTCAAACACAAAACTCCAACTCTGAAGGAATCCGCGACTCAAGACTTTGCCTGGCTTCGTGGCCCAGTGGAGTTGTTTAGGTACCTCTTACTATCTCTCACCCAATTCCTTACTACGCCTGCACTCGTTTGTCCAACTCGACGCTCGACTTGTGGTACTCTGTACCAGTTCCATTCGTTCTTCCTCTTCTGTGACCGTGACACCTTTCCCCCTTCTCAAGGGACGCGCCTCCCCTTTTCCCCGAACTGGACCCTCAACCCTCACTTTACACAGGCACATGTTCGTGTTGCTGTAGGGATCACCGGCACTAAACAAGAGGACCCCTTTTTTCTGGAACCCCAGAGAATCAACAAGCTGTCCGCCGAGACTCCGCTAGACCCACGAGAGATCACGATCACGATCACGCTCCCCATCCATCCTCGTCCCCGACACCCGAACTTCATACCAGACACGTTGATAACTTCACTATTCTGCGAGACATTATCCCAAACGGCTTGTCGATTCCCTTTGACTGAAGACGAGCGGGGTTCACCCGTTAACAAGGGAATACGAGCTTTCCCGCGGGTATCCGGCCCGTTTATTTACACTTTGTACATCGATCGGTACCTACCTCTCTCTACCCGACGATAAGCTTGCCGTCCCTCGGGATCCACGTAACAGCATCACCCCTAATTATCGACACAACTCTAACCCATTGTATGACTTGAATTGCAACAACAATATCAACAGGGGGAAACTACACCATCGAACGGGAACTACACAACAATGGAGCGGACCATTGGGGCCTTCAGGCTACGGTGGGTAGCCTTCTTCGCCCTTCTTCTCTGTCACCAGGTCCATGCCTTCTACATCCCAGGCTGGTCCGTCAAGAGCTACAAGGAAGACGAGGCCATCCCCCTTCTCGTCAACAAGGTCTACTCGGACAACACTCAGCTTCAGTATGCCTACTACGATCTACCCTTCGTCTGTCCACCCACGGGCGAGCACAAGTTCGGCGGGCTGCTGAGCGGACAGAGCATCCCGCTCAATCTCGGCGAGGTGTTGCGCGGCGATCGCATCAAGGTTTCCGACATGGAGCTCAGGATGAAGCACGATTCTGGGTGCAACCTCCTCTGCAACCGCGAGATCACCCGGAAGGAGCTGAAGCGGGCCCGCCAACTCGTCCGCGATGGCTATGTGGTCGAGTGGATCGTCGACAACCTCCCCGGCGCTACTAGCTTCGTGACTGTCGACAAGACACGCAAGTATTACGCTGCTGGGTTTAAGCTCGGTTACACGGATCTTTCATCGGGTCGTCCCCGCTACTACCTCAACAACCACCATACCATCGTGATCCGGTATCGTAAGGCCCCCGGCAAAGACGGAGAGAGGGGAAGCAAGGTCGTGGTTGGATTTGAGGTGTATACCAAGAGCGTGGGTCCGGATGTGAAGAAGAATGCTGACGGATGCCCGGCGAACCTGCAAGACGTGGAGCAGAACTTCGAGCTCTACCTGGCGCCCAACAAGACGATGGAGTTGAGCCCCGGGTCAGCGTACTATGTCGAGGACGATGAAACTTATGACGACGATGCGAAGCTCACCATCCCATACAGTTACTCAGTTTACTTTCGCGAGGATACCTCGATCGAATGGCATAGACGGTGGGATCTCTACTTTGTCAACCAGGAGGATGGACACAAGATCCACTGGCTGGCCATCGTCAACTCAGTCATCATCTGCGGCGTCTTGACCGGTGTCGTGTTTATGGTGGTCGCCAAGACCATCCGGTCCGAAATCAGGGGATACAAGGCCAGATCAGCCGACGTGGAAGCCAAGCGCAGGACCAAGGTCACCTCGGCTACCGAGAAAGTACCGGGGCTTTTGGAACAAGAGGTTGGCCCCGACGGTCTTTCCGACGTTGATGGCGACGACGAAGCCCTCGAGGACATCACGGGCTGGAAACTCCTCCACGCCGACGTCTTCCGCACGCCCGCCTACGGCCACCTGCTCGCCCCGCTGGTCGGTTCCGGAATGCAGCTGCTCTTCATGGCCATCGGCCTCGTCCTTCTGAGCGCGCTCGGCATTCTCAATCCCAGCTACCGCGGCGGTTTCGTTAGCTTCGGCGTCGGCCTCTTTGTGTTTGCCGGTTTGTTTTCCGGCTACTTCTCGGCACGCGTATACAAGACCTTTGGCGGCCAACGCTGGCGCCAGAACATGGTCGTCACCGCCGTCCTCTTCCCGGGACTTTTGTTCACCATCGTCTTCATCCTCAACCTGTTCGTTTGGGCCCAGGCCTCCAGCACCGCCATCCCGTTCGGCACGCTGGTTGCCATCATCTTCTTGTGGCTCTGCGTCCAGGTGCCCCTGGTTTACGTGGGATCTTGGTACGGCTTCGTCCGTAAGCAAGGCGCCTGGGAGCACCCGACCAAGACTAGTGCCATTCCGCGCCAGATACCCGTCCAGGCGTGGTATCTCCGCGGTCTGCGAACGGTGCTGCTGGCGGGCTTGATACCGTTTGCCGTCATTTTTATCGAATTGCTGTTTGTGTTTCAGAGCATGTGGCAGGACAAGAGCGGCTACTATTACGTGTTTGGATTCCTGGCGGTCGTCCTGGCTATCCTGGTCGTGACGGTCGCCGAGGTGACGGTGGTGAGCATCTACATCCAGCTCTGTGCCGAGAACTACCACTGGTGGTGGCAGAGCTTCTTCATCGGTGGCGGGAGCGCCGTCTGGGTGTTTCTGTACTGCGTGTGGTATTACTTTGCCAAGCTGCACATCACGGGACTGCTCAGCTCGATGCTGTTTTTCAGTTACAGCTTTATGGCGTGTTGTGTGTATGGCCTGTTGACGGGCACGGTGGGGTTCTTGACTGCTTATGCTTTTGTGAGGAGGATATACGGGTGAGTCTTTATGATTTTCATGTCCTGTGCTGTGTGAAAAGAGAATGGTTTGCTAACTTGCTAAAATACAGAGCCATCAAGGTCGATTAAATCTTTTTCAGCACTATACATTTCAGCGTGGGACCGATGGATGCACGACAGACGGCAGCGAGCGTCCTTTCACGCGGCGGGTTTTGAATATTGGTTATTACTCTTTTTTTCGTTTCTTGAAGTATTACGGCGCACAAACAGGAGGGAGGTCGTTATGTATATGTTGTAATGCCTGGTGGGTGGGTGTCTTGGAATGAGCAAGCCGATAAAGGAAGGGAAAATAAACAACAGAACACAAGAGCGATCATTATACCCGCGAGTTTAGTTAGCGTACCACCGTATGAGACATTGAAAGACATCAAATATCGTCGATAGATGTAAGGTAGCAAAATGACATAATCCTCTTACCAGCGTCATGGGAACATCCTCTCGTGATACCTTCAATGAGGAGCTGCTAGAGGCAATACGTTCTACATAAGGCAACGAGAAGGCAGTGTCCTACTCCAAGTTCAGGTTATTCTGGTGAATCTGGTCAACCTTTACAGTCTGTTATCGTATTGTAACGGCCGTCATGAGGGAAAGCGCTAACACCATGTTGGGATCTGCAAAAGTACAGGGGCTTTCAGGTACCCTAATGCATTACGCGCAGCGGGGCAGGTAGGCCCGGCTCCGGGCAGTTCCCGTCGTCTTGGGCTGTTTTCATCTCTCCCATCCTCTTCGCCCCGGTCTTTAATCATTTCATCGCCAACTTCTGCCCAACCACATCACTGAGGGGCACCGTACCCGGACAACTTATACCGTCTTTTACCATATCAGAACTCCGGTGTTGATAAATACATCGACACCCGCCATTAACTCAAGGGCCCAAGAGACGAAGCATAGCATACCCATCCGCTGAAGTGGACAAACTGCCCGTAGGAAGACAGCTCTCGAGGGTTGTACTACCCGAACACGTCACTGCAATCTCCACGCCACCTACCGCTCTCTTCTCCGGGGAATCAATCATACCTTATCTTCAACCTCACCGAACCAAATTTCCAACTCACCAAACAAATCCGAAAGAGGCCATGGGCATCACAAAAACCCTCCAACGCCTCCGCCTCCTCCGCCCAGATGAATGGGACCCCCCAACGCCCCTAAACCACCTCCTCACCAACCTCCAATCCTTCCCCCTTTACATAATTCCCATCCCCCTCCCCCTCCTCCGCCTTGTTATCTCTCACCTCTACCGTCTCTTTCTCTTTCTCAGAGGCCACGTCTTCCACCCTCCTTCCAACTTATCTCCAATCCGCGTGGTCTGCATCTCCGACACGCACGACACGGAACTATCGCTCGAAAAAATCCCAGAGGGGGGAGAAGGAGGACTGTTAATCCACGCGGGGGATTTAACTGATGATGGGTCCAAAGAGGGGATTCAGCGGCAATTGGATTGGTTAGGTGAAGTTAAGAGGCAGAAGGGGTTTGAAAAGGTGTTGGTGATCGGGGGGAATCATGATGGGTGGTTTGATGATCGCCCGGAGGAGGGCGCGAGGAGGGTGTTGACTGGGAGTGTTTTTGGGGACATGGATGGTGGTGATGGGAAGTTAAGGTGGCCTGAGGGGGTACATTATCTGGATGGAATGGGGATGGGGATGGGTGGAAACGGAGGTGAAGGTGAAGGTGAAGGGGAAGGGGTGATGACGATTGCGTTCTTTGAGGGGAAGGCGAAGGGGAGGAAGTTGAATGTTTGGGGATGGGGAGGGGTGCCGAGGTGTGGTGGGCCGGAGCATGCGTGAGTTTTTTGTCCTCGTTCCCGTCTCTTTTCCCTTACTTGTCTTTCCATCTGACTTACACCGCTTACCACCTCCGCAGATTCCAATACGACCGCCCCGATCACCCCTGGACGAACCGCATCCCCCTCGAAACCGACATCCTAATCACGCACACCCCTCCCCGCCACCACCTCGACCTCGACCTCGGCTGCGCCGGCCTTCTCGCTGAGCTCTGGCGCGTCAAGCCTAAGCTACACGTCTTCGGCCACATCCACTGGGGCGCCGGCAGCGAAGCCGTCTACTACGACGAGTGCCAGCGGGCGTACGAGTCGCTCATGGCGCGCGGCGCTGACGTTCCGTTTCCGCCGGCTTTTCCCTCGTTGTTTTCTTTCCCGCCGGCTTCTTCAGCCTCTGTTCAGTCTGCCTCGCCGAATCAGGAACCTTCCAAGATGCTGGTGAAGCAGAGGCCGACGAATTTGGTGAATATCTTGCTGTTGCCGGTTTATTTTGGGGTGGCGTTGAGTTTGTATCTGGTGGAAATTATTGAGAGAGTCGGGATGGACCTGATGGATGCCGCAAGGGTGATTTGGTATGGGGCCACTGCTGTTGTTTGGAAGTGGGTTATGCAAGGGCCGGGGACGAATAATGGGGGTCTGTTGGTGAATTCCAGTGTTACTTATGGGAATACGGGAAGGGTGGTTAATCCTGTTCAGGTTGTTGAGTTGTGATGGGTTGGTTTTGTTGGTGTTGTTTGTACAATGGGGTAAAAAGTGGTGATGTGGATTTGGGTTATACCGTTAACGAGGATGGCACCATACATATTGAAAACAGGAATGCATGCGAGGTGGTTATTGAGAAACAACATAGAGAAGCATGTATAATGGGGATGAGTTTGGTGTTCTCATGCATGTTAACGAACTATCGGCTGTTCAAAATCGTGTATTATCCATTATACCCCTTATCGTCACCCAGATAGAAAAAAGGGGGAAAGTAAACAAATCATAGTACAACCTGCATCCTTGTCCAGTCAAGGGAATTTGCTGTCCATATCCACGCCATGGTATCATCTTCCATCCGGTATTCGCACTTATTTTCCAGTCCGTATATGCCGATAACCAACATTAACACGCCCGCGGAGATGAGAAAAAAAAAAAGAAGAAGAAAGAAAACGAAAATAAAACAATAAAACGGAAAAAAGGGATTCACCTCGTAAGAATGGCCTCCCCATACCCTGGCAACCCCCCTCCTTCATCCACTCTCACCTCCCGTCCCTGACTACCACTACCTGTCTCCCTTTGCCTTCCCATTCCCCTTATTCCCTCCATCTGCCCCGTCCTCTGCATTTGCATTGGCATCTGCATCTCGCTCCTCTCCCGATACCACTCATCGGGCGGCAGCCCAATGACCCTCGGCCGCAAATGCGCATCCGCATCCGCCCCCTCCGCCTCTTCTTCTTCCTGGCTCGTCACCATCCCCATCCCCATCCCCATACCAGTCCCATAAGTACCATAAGTACCACCATACAACGACTCAAAATGCGGTAAGCCCTGACCATCCACCCTCTGCTCTTCCTGTTGGGTAGGATCCCATTCCACCGCTACTTGCAGCGGCATGGTCAAGGAGAACGTGGTGCTGGCGCTGCCTGAAGCTGAAACGGAAGCCGTGATGGAGAGCGTCAGGGTGTAGACGCGCGAGGCGATGCAGGAGTGGAAGGTCGGGATGAAGGTCCGTTTGTCGAGCGGCAAGTCGAGGGGGATGGGGACAGGGAGGGTTGTGGTGAAGAAGATTGGTGATCCGGAGGAGGATTTGGATTTCTTTGAGGAGGAGGAGGAGGAGGAGGAGGACTTGGTTGGTTTCGGGGTTGGTGATGGTGGTAGTTGGGTTGTAAGTTGGCGGTTTTCGGTGTCGGTACCGGGGGTGGTTTCGCCTTCGGAGGAACTGTTGTTGTGATACCGAGGGGTGCTGAAATCGCTGGCGTAACCAGAATCTCGCCTCTCGAGCGAGTAATGGTGCTGGTGCCAGGTCGGCTGCTGGGCCACGGAGATCTTGCGCAGCGGCACGGAAGTCGAATAAACTCCGCGCTTTTCTGTCGAGAAATCTGCAGTCCAGTCACCCATGTTAGGGAACGTAGGCACCGTGCCGGAATTATAGAAGGTGTGGGCGGTGACCTTGCCGGAGATGTTGGTGATCGTGGGTGGAGTGAGGAGTTGTTGCGATGCTGAGGTGGGCTCGTACTTGAGTCGGATCTGGGCCATGGGGATGGAGGTCAGTGTTCGACCGTTGGGTTGGAGGATGGCGGCCCGTGGCTGGATGGCTTCGGCGGTCAGGGTTCCGATTTTGGTGGAGAGTAATTTCCGTAGGGACTTCTTCTTGTACATGCAGTAGAGCTTGTCGTTTTCGGTGATGTTGAGAGGCGGTTCCTCGGGCGAAGCGGGCAGCACCTGGATGGACTTTCTAGCTTCCATGATCCTGACCCGCTTTCCTCCCACGTTCGGCTGGCGAAATACCCTGGCTTTGATAATGTATTCAACTGAGGCCATGGTAGGTGACATGTCGTCCTTCTCCCACTCCTTCCCCATGCTTGGTGGTAGCAGAACATGCTGATCTCGCACTTGGTCGGTTTGCACGTTGTGGTTGCAGGCACCGATGGTCAGTTGGTTTGGGATGACGAAGTTGAAGGGGATTGTCAATGTCCTGCCGTTCTCCAACACCCTCGGCACCGGATATGTTGATGATGGAATGGGCATGACCAGCTTGAGGAAGGTATGTGCAATCTCGGCGGGTGAGTTCACACCCTCTGTCCTTGTCCTTGTGTTTCCGATCAGGATGATTTCGATGGAGTCGAAACGAACATCTCGCTTGGTTGTGATGGTGACATCGCCAACGATAGGTGAGGAAGATGTATAGACCTTGGAGCTGTAATGGTTTGTAACGTTGATGTCGATGTTGGACCTTTGGTAAGGAGCTAGTTTGTTACCGGCATTCGGTCCGGATCCTAGCTCGCTGCCGAGTTCACTAGGACAGGAGGCGTTAGAGGAGATGATTCCGGCCACAAAGGCCTGCCTGTAAACCATTGCGGTGGTCGTGGCCAGACAAGCTGGTACGATGGTTGATGAGAGCAAGAGTCTGACACTGGATAATGGAAAACCGGCAGGACCGAAAATAGTCTGGAGAGAGGTTCTGAAGAATGGATCTCCTATGGGTCGATGACCAGTCGAAACTTGGAAGTGATGGAGACGTAGTGTGTATGTTGAGACTTCTGGGAGGTATGGAGGGGGTTGAGGAGTAGACTAATAAGTTAAAATACCAAATAGCAAGTCGAATGCCCAACTAGAATGTGGCACAAAGGGCGTGGATCATGCCGTTCCCTTATACCTCCCACAGAAAAGGTAGGGAATCTTTCCTCTGTTTGGTACACACTATTCTAAACGGCTGCATGCCCACCGCCAAGAATACCATGATGGACCATGGGGGTGTAGGTGTAGCCGCTGAGCTATCTTGGGAATAGCTCCATCGGAGGAGGTGGAAAGGGATGTGGTGCGGCTGGCTGGAGCTATTCCTAACAAAGAAAACAGACTTCTGAGTCACTTACAAAGCCAAATGGTATTGTGTAGGACTTTCTTCTTCTGAGCCTAACCGTTATTTGAATGGGAACTCGCTTACGGCAGCTTTCTCTTTGGAGCTTCCCCTCCTCTTGCACTCGCTTCTCGAAAGCTGGCTGACTGACGCCTCATCGGCTGGCGTGGCCGGACGAGCCTGTCCGGTGTGGGCCATGCCATTTGCTATGCATTAACTTGAACGGTGATGGAAATGGAAGTGTGTTCTTGTGGTGGTTATGTGGGTGTAGGGGAACTAGCGGAGGGTGGTTCCATGGAGACAGCGTCACACATGGAGCATCCATCCGCCATTGACCCCATTGACCCCAATTGTCGTGGCAGAGGCGGGGGTGTTCTTGGACGCTTCTTGGCCTGGGAATATTGTATCGAATAGGTACTCACCGGCCAGTCAAATGTAACCTCCCACAATGTTGGGGACCCGCGGACACAGCCTGGTCGGGTACTTTTACCTCTGGTACAGCTCTGGTATTCTAGCCCACGACGACAGTCATCTGTCAGACAAAAGGAGAAAGAAGGCAAAAAGGTGGCTTGGAGGCCAAGCTGTGATAGAAGATGCGCCAAGTTGTCAAAGTGTTCAAGTGGATGACCACTTCGTTGTCCTCGTGGTTCCCTCTGTTTCTGCATCATTTTCGGTTGTTGATGCTGGAATGGGGTTCCGGTAGTCATTGGTACAAGCCATGGTCGACTTCAACCTCAGTCCCATCTCTAGGTAGGTACCCTCGGTTGATAATTTCCAAGCACCTCAAAAATGGGCAAGCGTCATCCAGCAAATGGAAAGAACCCTCAAAAGCAAGAACGTCAACGAGGAAAGCGGAGTCCCGTCCCTTCCTTGTCGAGATGATGCGATGCGCTTCCCGAATTACAGGCAGCTCGTGCAACGCTAACTTTATTCTCATTAGCGCAGTCTTGGTTTGATCGACGGATGACACCAAAGCCGCCGTTAACGGAGGTCGTCTTCTCCACTTGTCGACGACAAGGCGTGGTGTGGGCCGTCCTTGCCTATATCGTAGCAAAACAGTCACCAATTGCACGACAAAGACTGGCTGTCCCGGAACTCTTTAGTCATCCAGGCTTTCCTTTCCACTGTGAGTTCGAATCAGTTCTTGCTTTCTTCATTGCGATTTTGGGCTGGGGTCAAAAGCTTGGTATACTTGGCATGTCGAGTTCCTCGAGATAACGTTTGCAGATAGATGTGGTTTGCCAATTGGTCATCATCTCCGGCAGACAGACTTGAGGGACCCTTAACAGCCATTCACCAAGTACCCCATGGGAAACAAGAGCTGTCGTTAACTCGATCGTCGCACCATTCGCCACTCACCACATGCACCAGCACTCACCATAACCACCCCCTACCCCTGCCTCCATCCCCGCCCTGTGCCCTGCGTACCCGCCAAAGCAAAGGTCTCTCTCCCGCAACCGGACCGTGTCGTGACCCTTGCTTCGGTTGGCTGGCCGGCCCCCCTTGAAGCATTATGATAGAGAGTTGACATAGCCGCGTGTGAGCCGTGGCAATGCTTCAAGTTCATCCAGGGTGTCACACGGACTTCTCCAAGAAGTGTTGTTGGATTGTCATCGGCTCCGTCGGTTGAAAGCTGTCGTTCGGTCCTGACGGTATTGAATGCCTCTACAAGTACTTCGGAGCTCAGACTCTTGAACTAACAAAGGAAATCTAAAACTGGACGGAGCTTTAGGAGTGTCGTATGCACTCAGCAATCATTTTCTTCTTCCCGTTGTCAACAACAAGTTACCAACAGTCGTGTCAGAAGCTACGTAGGTAGCAGACCTCGGGAGACACGTCCGAACTTGCGTGTGCGAGTGTGTTCCATCTACCGGTGTTGAAATGTACTTATAGCTGCAAGGGGGCGGCCCGTTACACAGGCACGAGTACCGGTACGAGGGACAGGACAGGACAGATTGCATGGTGCATACCTTACAAACATGCAAGCTTAGAGAGGAGCCATCAGCCAGTTACCCTGTGAACAATTCCAGCGGTGTGCAACAAGAAAACTTCGAAATCAAGGACTGAGTGACTCGGAAAGAGACTAAGAAAAACTAACAATCGATGATTTCCACTTGGATGGAGATGGGTGACGTTAGTCTCGCTCGCAGACTTCTAAACTACCTATGGACTGGTTTTTTTTTTTGGTTTTTTTTTTCTCCTTCTCTCGTCTTCCCGAGCCGTTTTGAGAAGAGACTACCATAGACTAGCCATCAGACGAAAGACTCATCCCAAGTTTCAACATCGTGAAGTTCGAAGTTGTGTCATCCATTGCCTATTTGACACTAAGAGAGGCTCAAACAATGTAGTGTTTCTCCAAGTTTAAGAAACCAAAACTAATCTACACCACTAGTAGACAACCGTCCAGTCATTCATCCCCTATGCACCTAGCTACAAGCGACCGACTCCCTACACCTTTCCTACGACGCGACAAGCCCTCAGCTGGCTTAAACCACAGGGACACATAAACCATTGTTCAATCATTGACGAGTGGCGCTAGGTAAAACGATACGAGCGTGATCAACCAGGGCAGGGCAATAGGTAGTCGTCCAATTCGACACCGGCAGCGGCTGGCACCCACCATCAACCACTACCTACCTACGCCCTCCTTGCATGTAGTGTAAGTCTAGGATACTCACTGGCCACGAGTCACAGACCCCGTTAGAGACTACCACCAACTGCGACCCAGGCAGATGGGTCGCTACGCTAAACATGGGAGTAAGACAATGCTATTACCTAAAGTTAACATCAACGGAATCCTGTCAAGGGGTCTTCTTCGCCGATTATTAATGCTAGAGGTAGTTTGCTCCGAGGATCGGAATTCCGGCCGACGGCTTTCCTGGGTTCCGTTCGGGTGTTGATCTCGGCTGTGAAACCTTACAGTAGACCCTAGAGAATGAATGGATGTTTCCACTTGGGTTACGTAGTGTAGCTCTCTCCAAAGAGGTGACAGGCCGCTAGAGCTACCTAACCCCTGACCTGACCGGAGGAGTCATACCTTACCATAGTGCTCAGGCACCATGTGTTGTCACCTAGTGGAGAGTCTTCGATGGTTATTATTCCGTGCTTATGCGTCTGTTTGGGACATGATACCTAGTGTTGATTTTACCAGACGATGATGAATGAATCTAGTACGCGAAAGGATGTTAGGTGACTGTGACTGTGACTGTTTTCCAGTAACTGACTCATCACTTTGTAAATTCGGCAGCGCCGAGATGGAAAGTTGTGATAATGTCTATTACCATTACCATTAAGCATGAAGCCATTCAAGTCCAAGGCTCCATCTTGACCAAGTAAACTTTTCCAGACCCGTTGGTACCTGTACCGCTCAACAAACATACCATATCTACATCTTCATGAACCCTGGTAGTTCTCAAAGCATCCAAACCGGTAACCCACCTGCCCCTGACTAAACCCGACCGAAGTAAACAAACTTCTGGAACTCAATTCCTCAATCCTTCACTTTAATCGTGCCAGGAAATATACAGCATAATCCCCGCTCCGACCGCAATAGCCGCAAATTGCACAAGCGTCTTCTTCAACTCCTTGGCCTTATCCTTGCCCGTCTCCAACAACTCCGGAATGACAGCAACCGTGCCCACATACAAAAAGGTACCCGCCGTGAACGGCAACAACATGTCTCCCCAGGTCAAGCTGGTTCCCCAAAGGCCCTCCTTCATGCCCATCGCCGCTCCATTGGCATCACCAGAGCCGCCGAATTCCTGCACCGCGATACCAATGAGGGTGCCGAGCATGGCGCCGATGGCGGTGATGAACTGGGCGCCCATAGCCTGGCGCTTGGAGAAGCCGGACTGGACGAGCAGGGCAAAGTCGCCGACCTCGTGAGGAATCTCGTGGAAGAAGACGGCCACGGTGGTGGTTGCACCGATGGTGGGGGAGGCGTAGAAGGAGGCGGACATGGCGAGGCCGTCGGTGATGTTGTGGGTGAAGTCGGCACTGTCCGATATTTCGTTAGCTTCATCGGATTTCCCGGTACGGTAGTCAGGAGAGGGATGAAATGCACATACATCAAGTTCAGGTAGCCGCCCAGCTTAGCAGAAGGGTTGATCTCCTTTTTGTCATCCTCATCTTGTGCGTCCCCAACATCCTTCTTCTTCAGGTCACCCTTTCTGTTCTTTACATCTCCCTTCTTCACAGCCTCGACACCAGTCGCCTCCGCCACATGCGAATGACCACCATGCGAATGTCCATGAGAATGATCATGCCCGCCTTCACCACCTGTCGCAATCCTCAAGCCCTTATCCATAGCCACAAAAGTCATGAATCCAACCAGAATCGCAACACCCAGCAGCAGGTTCCTGTTCGGCTCGACCAGCACAAACTTTGCGCTCTCGTGGCTATCCTCGCCAATGAAGATCTCGGGAAGCAGGTGGAACAGGGTATCGCCCAGCAGGCCGCCCACGGCAAAGGCGACCATAACGGAGAGCGAAGACGGGTCGATGTTGGTCGGGCACAGGGCCAGCAGGAAGTTGGGCGGGCCGGAGATGTAGAGGGTCGCGAGAATAGCGTTGACGGCGGGGGAGCCGGGAAAGAGGATGGCGAAGAGACGCTCGGTGGCAGAGGAGGTTTGGTGCGCGTGGGCAGCGACCTTTTCGGCGGAGAGGGCTTGGACTATTGGGCAATCCTATTATTCGAGCGAGTCACGAGTTAGCGGTTCGGGTTTCGTTAACGACATCTTGACGCAGCGGAGAGGGGGGGGAAGCTGGGAAAGTAAACAAACCTGCAACAACCCATCCAGCTCCTCCAAACTCAAGTCCGAAGGACTCAACTTCCTTTCCGTGCCGTACGTCTCGTGCGTGCTACGCGCATAAACCTGGAGAACGGCAATGGACGCCAACGCGAAGAGCGTCATCAGGCACTTGGCCCGCGATATGCCCACCGCCATGATGAATGGATGGGTAGGTAGATGGAGCTTGCAATTGAGAATTGAATAGCTCAGAAACCCCGTCAATTGGAACTGGAGAAAGAGGAACAAGACAATAGTCGCAAGGCAAGACGAGAACAAGACAACGAGGAAGGTGATGAAGAGAGGGAAGAGGAAAAGAAAAAGGGGAAATGAGAAAGGAAAGCGGAGACTGGACGGGATTCAGAGAGACATGGACACCTAGAGGTATCTTAGCTGGAGCTGGGCCCAGGGAGGCGTGAGTGGGGATCAAGCTGAGCTGTTCATCTCTTATTGTGTCCTCGTTCCGGCCGACGGCGGCGCCAACAGCGAGGACGGGACGGCACAGTCAAAAACAGTGCGGTAAAGAAGGGCCCGGGGATCGATAAAACAGGGACACGACCCCGCAAAATCACCTGTGTTTTGAATACGACGCAACCCCGTTTTTAGGGCTGATGTCAATGCCCATAGGATTAGGTCCACTGTGGTTACTAGCGCTCACTGCTCAGTGCCCTGTCGCGTGCCGCACTGCCGTTATGCCGCCCGGGTCAAATCGGGAATCTCCATCCGGGAGCCAAATTCGGGGTTGGGGGTTTCACTTTTGCATCGTCAACTGCTCATCGATCCGACATTCAACTTATCAACAGCGTGGTGGGCTGCTCCTCAGTTGACACACTTCTTCATCCGGACTTTATTGTTGCTTTAACTCGGATGGAAACTCCCGGCCAGCAAGGTTCTCAAGGGTGGGCCACCACAAGACCTAACACAGCAATGAAGCACAACACCATGGCCGAGATGCCCATGATCGAGAGGGTACGGTAACCCACGGGGAAAGTCTTGATAATGTGCTTGTAAGTATAACCTGTGTAGGATGCGTTGCTATCTAACCTAAATGTCCCAGAAAGCTTGTATCTTGTGTCCACTAACACATCCCCCATCTGTTCCAATATGGCAACATGACACCCTCATTAGACCCCGAAACAACAGCTCGATAGAGTTGCTGCTCCCTTCCCTGTGTTTACGGACCCTTCAAGAAGTTTGAGCAACACAAAAACCACTAACCTTGTCATACGATAACACGGTGGCCGATATACTGCCCACCAGACTTGAGAACAGAAGAGAAACTCAACAAATCACATCGCAGATCAGAGACCGAAAAGAGCCATCACCGTCACCATCATGACGACCGCAATCGCTTCTCCCATCGACCCCTTGATGGAGCTTGCCTTTCCAGTACTCACAGTACCCGAAGGAAAGCTAGCCACAGTCATCGTGCCGTTTGAAGCGAGAAATGTCGTGGCTAAAGTTATCGTCGAGGTCTCCGATGGCTTGAAAAATGTTGACTGCGCCGTTTGCGACAGAGCAGAGCTGATTCCAGAAGAGGGACTGATCAATGAAGAACTAGTTCTGCCAAGTGTTAGTACACTTGCAGAACATTAGTTTTTCATCACTCGTGTCACTTACTGGCCCTGCTTGCTGCTACAAGAGATGTCAAAGAGGGGAGTTGTAGTCAACGTGCTGCCGATGAGACCAAAGCTAGGGTTTGGGGTTGTCGGGGCAGAATCCTGCATCGTGTACCACCAGACATTGGTGCTGCCGAACAGAGGGCAGCCCACGTGGTCCCAGTAGTATTTGGCATTCTGGATGCTAGGGACGGCTTGGCCCATGGTTTTGCCGCTAAGAGGGAAGCCGGTCTCTGTAATCCAAACGGGCTTGCCTTGGGATGCAGCCTTGGTGGCACCCAGAGCGTCGTCGAAAAGGGACTTACTATGGACGATGTCGTTTTGCTGCGTTTTCTGGAAATAGGGGTAGCCGTCGAAGCCAAGAAAATCGGAAGCATCCACGACTACTTGGTTGGAGCTGTTGACCCAGGCCGTCCAGGTATCAACGTGACCCACCGGGGCACCAGAAAGAGCCGTGTTGTGGATGATATCACGGACCTGCTTGATATAGTGGGCGATCGTCAGAGGAGCAGCTCCTGGATTCTCCTTATTTTCAAGGCCGGTAGGTGAGATGCGATACAGATCCTCGCTGCCCACAGAGATACCGGCTACTAATCCACCAAGGGCCGTTCCGTACTGCTGGATGGCAGAGCTGAGAGCTTGTAGCTCGTTGGCAAACGCAACATCGCCAGCAGAAGCCCACAGACCAAGAAGAAGCGATGTCTTGGTAGCAATCGCAGCCGGGATGGCGGAGATGGGAGCATTTGCCGTACCCCCTTGCTATTCAACGAGGCTCACGGTCAGAGAACTGAGGCTAGGCACAAAAGGAAGGGGGTAAGGAGGGCTTTCGAGTAACTAACAATCATGGTGTACAGTCGGGCACTGGTGAAGCCCCCAGCAGGAGCACCGATAAGACCCTGGGCTGTTCGAAATTCGGTTTCAAAGTCAGACTGCTGCTTGGCAGCGCCGTTGGTGAATGAAGAGCCATAGTTGAAGCCCTGGTAAGCGCCCATGGCTGTTGACAGAGTGGCAGCCAACGCTGCGAGTTGCGAGAGGCGGTACATTGCGGCAGGTATGGTTGTAACTTTGCTGTCCAATTTTCAAGAAAGAGGTATCGATGCTGAGGCTGAGTCGGTAGGGACAAAAGCGTGGGACCAAAGTTGAGCGACCAAAGTGACAAGTCCAAGAATCACCAAAAAAGAGCCGAGGTGTGGTGGACCAGGGGTTGGAAAAGACGAGAAAAGATGGTCTGAGATGAGGATGGACTGGCTTTATGCACTAGATTGCGGCGTGTTACCGAAGAAAAAGAAGCAGAAAGAAGGACAATGTTTGGCAGGAACGATGATCAATGACGGTTGAGGAATGCTGCTCAAGGGAACACAACGTATTGTGTTTAGTACACTGCGGCACTCGGAGGTAGAGGTATAGTCTTGTAGCGTAATTCTAGGATATTGATAGGTGCTGACTTCAAGGATGAGCAGGAAAAGAAGTAAGGATAACAAACCCAACACAAAGATGTTTGCAAGGGACAAAGATCTTCCACTGGATATGTATTGACAGAACTACCCAGACCTTGTAGGTTTCCACCATGATGGATCATCGCCCAATGGTGGGCACCTTCCAACTGTATACCATTCCGGGCCTCTTTGACTGGAAAGCAAGAGCAAAAGAAAACCTCATGCACTTGCCGGTTTCATTGTTGCAAGTGCCTAAGAGTGCCCTTTATGCAAGAAACGAAGTCGATTCCAGCTTCTTGGTATGTTGTGCAACGATGGGACACGGTCAAGACAAAGACATGCTACCTCTCTATGTCCGAATCTTTTTGATTATCATCACTCGCTCGCCATGAATTCACTACCCATGCTTGACCATGTCTTGAGTTCAGAGTGCTATGTCGGTCTTTAACAACTATGCTCATGATAATTCTTATCCCACGTCCGTAGTGCATTTTGGATGGAGAGTTGCATTGAGATTATTCCCGTCGGAATTTTTGGGATTATGCCAGCCAAATGGACAGTAGCAGTTTGCGTCCGCTTTCCTGATGATTGACCGTACCGACCAAAGCTTTTGTGTTTTGATGCACCCTCGAAGGATGTATGCATATACCGGTATCGGGACTGTCACGGAGGAAGTAGCTACCTTGAAGGGGAGAAGGGGGCAACCTGAAGGGCGGGCATCTTGAGGTTGGGTGTGGTAGAATCTAATGCTGGTTTGGCTGTTAGCTCGGTACTGCGCTGCCTACTTCCTTTAACACTGGACGAGATACATCCTACACAGTCTCAAGCCTCACAAGGACAAAATGATATGGCTAGGTTCGAATTGCAAAGGCATTATTAATTCAATGTGGCATATATAAGGTCAGATCACTGTTCGGTAATGGAACGGAACGGAACAATCAGATATCAAAACACCTAAGATGGTTGACCAGAGGTCTCGAGCTAACAAATAAGTAACCCAGTATTGGACTGTAAGCGCGACCCAGTAGTACCTGCCTTTTCAGGGCATTTGGGGGTGACAAGCGCTATGACTGGCCAATTGACAACCCACAATAAGCACGACACCTTCCAGGCAGGTTCCCCTCTCGGGCCTTTCCATCATCATATCCTCAACCTTGTTCTCAACGCTCGAATTCCCGTCATCACTACACCCGCAAAGATCCGTTCCGTCCATACGGCCATGTTATATCCGCCAATATCCAAGAAGCGCTGATTGCGACATGTAGGGTTCTCCTGCCGGATGGTGGGATTGCAGACTGAATGCGGCTCACCGTCCAGGCACCAGACAGCCAAGTCACAGCCAACACCACCTGAATGGCCCCAAGCAACCAACAGCATGGAAACAGTCCACAAATGGCTACTTTGGCTACAATCCTTTCTCTCTCTTCATGTTCCGACTCTTGCTTGTATAAAGAGGATATCAACACCACCATGTCCGGCGACTGTTTGGGCCTGCCTACCTCTATACCGTGAGCAACATTTGCCCTCAACACCATGGATTGGGGTATCCGTTACTGGGCCTCACTCGGCATCCCAGGCCACGGTATAAACGATGGCCAGTCTCACACGCCACTCGACATATCTATCCAGAGGTAAGACCATATAATCTTCTATCTCCGAGGCATCTGCTAATGACATGGTTAGGAGTCTAGGCGCTGACTGGGTTCTCGAGGGTTCGCGCATCGCCAAGTCGGGCGTCGTTCAGATTTGTCTTGTTGCCGTTGTCCTTGTATGGACAGCATTAGAAACCACCCGCCGCTACAGTTCCTTCGTCAACATCCCAGAAACCACAAAGGCTGTCCGATTCAGTCTGCCTCATGAGATTCTCTCCCAAGCCTCTCGTGGGGCTGCCTTTGCCTTCACCCTCGTCAACGGCTACCACTACCATCAATATCGGTACGACTCTCTTCCTGTCGGCCTCGCTTTTCTTTTAGGCCTTGCTCGCTTGCTAGCTCCGCCAAAGTGGCAACGCGTGATCTTGCATCAGATCAACTTCCTCCTCTTCACTTGCCTTGTTACCTTGGCCACAGCCTATTTCCTCCCCTCTCTCAAGATGAACTCGGACGAGGCCGTTGAAAGGACGGCGGCCGGTGCTGTCGAAAGTCTAGCAGTCGCATCGCTCATTGCTCTCGTCACTCCGAGAGAATGGGGACCTCCGCCTGCCATCGAAAACATGGCCGTATACAAACACATCTCCGAGGCAGAGCCTACTGGTGAAGAAACAAACAGTTGGTTTGGCCTCTACTTCAGCTTTGGCTGGCTGACCCCACTGATCTGGAAAGGCTGGCACACCCAAATCGATATAGACGACCTTCCAGGACTTCCTTGGTATGATGAGCCCTCGCTTCTACTTGACAGGATCCTCAAGGTCCGCGAGCGATACAAAACGACCATGTGGACTGTCTTCTACTTCCAGCGCAGCGAAATTGTTGCCATGTGTTTATGGATCGGTGTCGCCTTCGCCCTCGAACTTGTCGCCCCTTATGCCATGTACCAGATTCTAAACTATATATCGGCCCCCGAGGATGCTGTGCTACATCCCGTTATTTGGCTTGCACTGCTCTTCATTGGTCCTATGGCAAGGTCAATTGCCATGCAGCAGTACATTTTTACGGGAACCAGATTCGTCGTCCGCCTCAAGTCCGCCATGACCCAAGAGCTCTACCACAGGGCCTTGTCGAGTATGGAACTCGAAGATGACGTTATGAATGATATCGCCACAAGGGGTGCCAAAGAGCAAAGAGCGCAAACCACGTCGCAAGGAAGATTGGCCAATCTGATGGCAAGTGACATCGATGCCGTGTTCAGGGCTCGAGATGCCATTATTGGCCTTGTCGGCGTCCCCGTAGGCATTGTTATCAGCATCATCGGTCTTTACAGGATTGTCGGATGGACAAGTTTGGTCGGTCTTGCCTTCTTGGTGCTCTCCTTGCCGCTCCCAGCCTGGGTCTCTCGCTTGATGACCAAGACGCAACGCAAGGCTAAGTTGGCGCAAGACTCACGTATATCACTGATTTCCGAGTACCTCGAAGCCATCAAAGCCATCAAGTACTTCGCTTGGGAATATGCTATCATTGAGCGCATTCAAGAAGCGCGAGAGAACGAGCAAAAAGAACTTTGGCACATTTGCCTCTGGTACGCTCTTGTCGCACAGTTGGGCGAACTTATCCCCGTTATTGCCCTACTGCTTATCTTCAGCCTTTACATCGGGGTGATCAAGCAGCCCCTCACTGCCCCTATTGCCTTCACCACTTTGTCCGTGGTGATGACCCTGAGGCAGAACATGGGTTATGTTTCCATGATGTCACGGAACCTTACTAACGCACATGTCTCCGTTGAGCGTCTGGACAAGTTTTATTCAAATACAGCACCACTGACCCAATATCCAGAAGGTCCGCTGCGCATACAGAAAGCCACTTTCCGGCGGAGCAAGAGGGCACCCTTTTTCCTCAAAGCCATTTCGATCGACTTCGTAGAGGGAGGCTTTAACATAATCAGTGGTCAGAGCGGGAGTGGAAAAACCAGTCTTCTCCTGTCTATCCTGGGAGAGACCACCCTTGAAGAGGGGACGGTGACCAGGCCCAGTGACATCGCTTTTGCCTCCCAGACACCGTGGCTTCAGAGCGAGACAGTACGCGACAACATCCTATTCCACTCTCCTTTTGAACAGGTCAGGTATGACAGGGTTATAGAGGCATGCTGCTTGGGCTTGGACTTTGAAGAGCTTCCCAAAGGAGACTTGACAGAGGTAGGAGAGAACGGGACCTCGCTTTCTGGTGGCCAAAAGTCAAGAGTGGCAGTTGCCCGAGCTCTCTATTCCAAGGCCCCTTTACTGCTGCTGGACGACATCTTCTCTGCCCTCGACGCCAAGACGTCTGCGTCTCTATGGAAGCATTCCTTCTGCAGTGATATGCTCAAGGGAAGGACCGTCATTCTGGTAACTCAAATGCCTTGGGTAGCTTCCCAAGCCGATCTCGCAATCACAATGGAAGCCGGAATGGTCAAGAATATTGATAGGAACATTGGTGCTGTGCGCACACCAGTGGAACTGGAATACGGAACTATCAACGACGAGGAGTCCCAAGAGAGTACGGCCACCTTAAAGGTCCCACTTGCTGCAGGCGAAAACCGGGCGGGCTCTCCCAAGATCAAAGACGAAATATCCAATGAGATGAGTGCCAGCGGAACATCAGGACGCTTTACTTGTAAGACCTATGGCCACTTTCTACACGTTTTTCCTTCTGCGCCGTGGTTTTAGCTGACAATCTTTCATGCGTCTAGTCCTCAGGTACATGCTTCGCTTTGGTGGGCCTGGGTACGTTATTCTAGCTCTTGCCAGTATGGTTATTTCCGCTGTTGCCCTTCTTGCAACAACCTGGTGGCTCTCAGTTTGGGTCAATGCATACAACAAGAAAGAGGCTGTTAATGTTGCGTTTTATATCACCATCTACGCCGCCTTCAACTTTGGCCAGATCCTTCTGAGGGGGGTGGGCCCTTTGATATTCAACCGAGGTGCATGGCTGGCCGCACGCAAGTTACACAGGGGGCTCATAGAAGGAGTGCTGAATGTCTCATTGGGTTGGTGGAAGAACATACCAGTGGGACGGGTTGTCAATCGGTTCAGCCGAGATGTCGGGTCATTGTGAGTATCTGATCTTTTGCTCGATTTCTCTAAACTCACGATGCTTGTTAGCACTTCAAAAGTACGAAGCTAAATGCTAACCAATCGGATTCCCAAAATAGGGATAGTCAATTAAGCTCCGTCGTTGAATATTTCATTGAAGAGGGCATTGGCATCTTCTTCAAGGTCGGCGCTGTCAGTTCCATCATGCCTATCTTCATGCTGCCTGCTCTTCTCATGGTCGGGATAGGTATCGGCTGTGGCGAGATGTATATCCGAACTGCCGTCGTTCTGAAGAGGCTGGTCTCGTCCAGCCAGAGCCCCGTGTTCTCCCAGTTCAGTGGCAGTATGGCTGGATTAGCGGTTATCCGTGCCAGACAAAACATGCCTGGCACATTCCGTGATCAGTTGGCGGAACGTCTAAGGTCTTTTTCGCGGTCCCAGGAAACATCGTTCAACCTGAACCGGTGGGTCGGTGTTCGGATCGACTTTGTCGCTGCGCTGATCACTGTCTCTGCTGGTGCGATTGCCGTGTGGAAGGTTGGTGTTGTGGAGGCTGGGCTGGTGGGCTTTTCGCTGAGCAATGCGACGGTCTTGAGTTCGCAGATTCTGTATTTTGTGAGGTATATGAATGACGTGGAGGTGGAACTGCAGAGTGTAAGTTTGGTTGCTTCTTCTTACCTTGGTCACAGCCGTCTTGATGGACCTGGGCTAATTCCATGACAGTTCCATCGCGTCGAGGAGTACGTCAAGCTTCCTACCGAAGACGAAAAGAACGGCTTGCGTCGACCCGACACCGATAACGAAAGACATGAAGACTCTTCATTGGTTGAAGTTCCTGAGGATTGGCCAGGGACAGGCACGATCGAGATCCGCAACGTAACAGTCAGATACGACCCTGACGGTCCGGACATCCTCAAGAATATCAATCTCAAATTCAACGCTGGTCAACGTGTTGCCGTTGTTGGACGTACAGGCTCAGGCAAGAGCACAGTAAGTACCTCCGTCATGCCGACTATGCTTTTCTGTTGATATACTTGGCTAACCTGCTTCATCTCATCCTCTAGCTCGTTCTTTCCCTCCTCCGCTTTACCCACATCGTCTCCGGGCAAATCCTCTATGACGGCGTCGACATTACAACAATCTCACGCAAGAGACTACGGCAGGCGCTAACCATCATTCCCCAAGAAGCTACGCTTTTCAATGGCACCGTTGGAACAAACCTTGACCCATCTGGCACCGTGCCGGTTCAGACACTGGAGAATGCCCTTAGGTCCTGCACCGGCATTGCATCCTTTGATTTCCGCAGCAGCAGTAGTGATAACAGCACCAACGATGAGGCTGAGACGATTGACGGCGGCAACGACATGGTACCCACCGAACGAACTCCTCTTCTCTCCTCTTCCTCCTCATCCATAGCCAACGGCCCCGGCTCGAACCCCACCCCCGGTTCCCTTTCCCTCGACACCCGCGTCCAAGCCAAGGGCGAGAACTTTTCCCACGGTCAACGCCAAGTGCTTTCCCTATGCCGGGCTCTAGTCCGCAAGTCCAAGCTGATGCTCTTGGACGAGGCGACGGCGAGCATGGATTACGAGACGGACAGAGGTATTCAAGTGGCGTTGAGACAGGAACTCGATGCCGGGGATGAGAAAACAAGGACGCTGGTGACGATTGCGCATCGGTTGAGAACTATTATTGATTATGATTTGGTTGTGGTCATGGGAGGTGGGAGGGTGGTGGAGGTTGGTTCGCCGGGTGAGTTGTATAAGGCAAAGGGGATGTTATGGGAGATGGCTAGGTTTAGTGGGGAGCGTGAGGATTTGGAGGGGGTGTTGGAGCGAATGGGGGTGTGAAGGGGTGGTCGTCTGTAGGTGACAGGAAAAAAGGGGAAGGGAAGACGATTTCCGGATTTTTATTTTATTTTATTTTATTTTATATTTTTTGTGGCAATGAATAGAAAACGCGGTGAAACAAACTGAAGGAATAGAGTGGTAAGGAAGGATGAGACAAGGGAAGGAAGGAAGGAAGGAAGGCACAGGAGGTGGAAGAAAGGGCAACATAGGCAGTCGCTAGGCAGTCGCACATATCTAATCTAAATGGCTGAGTCAGCCTTTGCTCCCGGTCATGGCCCTACTAGTCATGACAATTTCGTCTATTCTTACGTACCTTACCAATCCAGCCTACCCGGCATCGGTGAGAGTTTCTTCCTCGTCATCTATTGCAATACCTCCTATATTTACTTGGTAGGACTCTGAACCTCCCACCTTAACTAGATGCCCGAATCTCAGAGACCCCGCCGGCTGCTGCGAAAATCGAGGGCATGTAAGGCAACTGGCTTGGCTGACTTCTTCGATTTCGAAAATTACCTTCATAATCCAGCTAACATATTCTCAGGTGATTTTGCCATAAACGCCGGATCAAGTGCCAGGAGAATCGGCTAGACCCAAGTCGCTGTCAAAACTGTGCCGAATTTGACATTCAATGCACCTTATCTTCGGCCCTTGAGGCGTGGCCGAAGCTCCCCAAAGACGGCAGGAGCAGGTGATCGTCCTGATGATGGCCAAGGTATCGCTGGCCAGAATCGACGAATTCATCCTGAAGAGCTTGCTGCAATTCCATCTATTTCTCAGCCACCCCAGGTCGCCGGCGATGACCGTGTAGACTTGGCCGACGCAGGAAGCAGCTCCGCAACGAACGAGCGCCGGAGTGAGCTTCTGAGCCAAGCATGGCAAGCTTTCGCCCGAACTTCCACCTCGGTCATCAAGAAGCTGCTAGCTATCTACCATAAGACCGTTTACCCCATGTGAGTGAGTCCGGTCCCCCGATTTGACGTCGCGCGTGTTGCAAAACGCGAGAATACATATCCTGACATACACACGCGGGTGGGTGTCTAGCTTTCCCTACTTTGACCCCGTCAGGCTTGATCAAAGGCTTGAAACGCTGGAACATGGTCGCAGCCGGGCATTCTTCTGTTCTGTCATGGCGGCTTGTGCGCTTGCTTCAGCTCGGATGAGGGATGGCGCGCCAACAAATGGTGATGGTGGTGGTGGTAGTGGCCATGGGTATGGGTATGGACAGGAAAATGTGTTGGTGGGCGCGGGAATGATGCCGCCAGCACAGATGTTCTTTGCCGCCGTAGAAGAAGCCCTTCCTAGTCCCAGAGACCTTCTTCAATGTCGGGACTTTGACTACCTGAGAGGGTTTGCTTTGTTGGCGCTCGCAAGTCTTCAGGATGCCAGGATCGGTGTGACGCAGATGTACATCGGCCATTATTTCACCATGCTTGCTGTCAATCAGTGGCATGAGGCTAACTGGCTGGGTGGGCTAGATTCTACGGAGAGGGAAGAGCGTCGGAGATTGGTATGTCCACTTGAACGCCCACTCGGTGTTAGTCTGTACCATACTAACTGATGCTGTGTAGTATTGGTCATTCTATACGCTCGATGTCTACTCGTCGATTGTCTGGGATGACTGTATCCATTTTCAAGAGAGCCATGCGGAAGTCGAGTATCCTACTGGAAGAAACTGCAACGAAACTGAAAGCGCGCCCTTGGACAGCACCCATTGGGTAGTCGAGTGGGACTACTTCACGGATCTGTATCGTATACTGGAGCATAACTTGAGCAGGTTGCGAACTCGGTCTTCGAGGTTTTACTTGATGGCAGGCGAGTCTGTATCGACTCCAGCCCTCAACATGTCCAGCCAGGATCGAGTTAACGAGCTGTACATGGCCTTGCCGCGCATTTTCAAGCAACTCCGACCGTGTACGGGCGATCCAGCTAAAGATATCTACGGATTTCAAGCCGCCAATATCCAAGCGTCCATGGCTCTCCTGAAGATGGTCGCCCTTTCTCTCGAGACTGATCATGATGCGGAAAGAAAGTGCTCCCTACAAGTATGTTCGTAATACTGGTCTCGGTGATAATGATATATTGACTACTGTCGAACTATTTGACAATCTAAGTTCTCCCGTAGTCCCTTTATACCTGCTCGCCCTCTGCGAGATATCTGTCTCCGGATGCTCTTGTCGAGCCCCATAGGTCTGTCTAATGCGTGCCTGCTCACTGGTGATGCTTCGCTCACTTGCTCACTTGCTCACTTCGTGAGCACCTGCTCACCCCGTGAGCGTCTGCTCGCCGTGAGCACTTCGTTCACCGTGAGCGTTCTGCATGCGTTCTCTGGTCCGTCCTGGCTTGGTGTGTGACACGGCCTGGCACGGCCTAACCCGTTTAGGCCGGTTGTGTTACCAAAGCCATGGTTGGTCCGTGTATCCTCATAAGTTCGTAACAGCAGATCAGACTGCCGTTCGTCACACAAATCAGTCTAGAAGGAATGCTGAACAAGTTAGAGAATCCCAGAATACAATGGCAAAACCTCTGTATTCTAGCACGTTCCGTAAGAGCTGAGTGGACTGATTTCGTAGAAGGAATAGTTCAATCAGTCTTCTATACTACAAGGTAGTACATGTCACAGGTTGACATTAGCTATATAGTGTGCATTCCGAGTTCTGCCTTGCAAGCAGAACATCATCCTATCTTTTGTAGGTTTGGCTGTCTGGGCATATGCACCCTAGCCTGTCATAGTACAAGACAGTTACAAGGCACAGTACTAGCCATATATTAATAATATATAACCAATAAGCATGTTAACATTTTCATTTTAATTAAGCAACGAATAAATATTTAAAGTAATTATACGGTTTAAAATCCTAAAATTAATTACTATTTTTGTCACACGTGTCATGGCACTAGCGGACCACTACATCACTAGGCTATGTTCCAAAAGGATACAAGTAACCGAAGCTGGCAATTCGGTCGCTCAAGTGGTCTTATATAGTTGTGATGGCAGTCGAGAGATACAACTGCAAGGCTGTGTGACGAACGGCAGTCTGATCTGCCTAAATGAGATAGCTGAAGTGTTACGAACTTAAGCGAGTTACACGGGCCAACCAAGCCACTGAGATACAACAGCCGCAGAACGGTGCAACCATAGGAGCCAGTAGGGCGCAGAACCAAAAGGGCTCACACCCCATGAGGGCTCACACCTTGAGCCAGGCTCACGCGTGAGCCAGGGCCACAAGGTGAGCCAACACCATCAGTGAGCCACCACCATCAGATAGACTTATGGGCTCAGAAGAGCATCAGGAAACAGATATCTCGCAGAGGGCGAGGAGGTATAAAGGGACGACTGGAGAACTCAGATTGTCAGATAGTTCGACAGTAGTCAATAGACCATTATCACCGAGACCAGTATTACGAGCATACTTGTTGTGAACCCTTTGGCTTCACCGAACGACTCTGATAGTTACTACCTTCATGTGACGAACGGCAGTCTGATCTGCCTAAATGAGATAGCTGAAGGTAGTAACTATCAGAGTCGTTCGGTGAAGCCAAAGGGTTCACAACAAGTATGCTCGTAATACTGGTCTCGGTGATAATGGTCTATTGACTACTGTCGAACTATCTGACAATCTGAGTTCTCCAGTCGTCCCTTTATACCTCCTCGCCCTCTGCGAGATATCTGTTTCCGGATGTCCACGTAGACGTGAACCCCATAGCGTGTGGTTTACAAGCTGGCTCGATTCGTGAGTCTGGCTCGACTGGTGAGCCTGGCTCGACTCCCCAGAGCCCTTGCCTGCCCAGAGCTCTTTTCCTGCCTCTGGTTACACTGCCTAGCTTACGCGTGGCTGTTGTGTACCGGTGGCTTGGTTGGCCCGTGCCCGTCATTATCAGCTCGTAACAGGCTGCCATCACAACACGGACATATGCCACACTTCTGGTGTCATACGAGAAAGACCTACATATATGCAGATCGCTAGGTGCCTTGGAGCCTCAGGTGACAAGCACCCGTACGTACTAGATAGGTACCGTTTCCCTTTAGCATAAGAAGGCCTTAAAGCCTAATCTTCCCCTAAAGGTTGAAAGGATCAACAAGGCCTTTAAGACTAAAGTAGTTTATTAGTGGAATTGAACTATTTGTTCCAAGCTTAGAAACCTGCCCTTGTCATAAGTTTGCTTTTTTGTTACGAACTTATGAGGACACACGGACCAACCACAGCGCCGGTAGCACAACCGGCCTAAACGGGTTAGGTCGTGTCACCCTCCCAGGCCAACAAGGACAAAGAGGCACACGCATGGGGCTCACTCGTGTAACGGGCTCACGGTGAGCCACTGCTCACAGTGAGCCAGGAGGGCATCGTGAGCCACCACACACTAGATAGACCTATGGGGCTCGACAAGAGCATCCGGAGACAGATATCTCGCAGAGGGCGAGCAGGTATAAAGGGACTACGGGAGAACTCAGATTGTCAGATAGTTCGACAGTAGTCAATAGATCATTATCACCCGAGACCAGTATTACGAGCATACTTGTTGTGAACCCTTTGGCTTCACCGAACAGCACTGATAGTCTTTACCTTCAAACTATCCCACTTAGGCAGATCAGACTGCCGTTCGTCACATTTTTCTTATTCTGTCAACAATTTTCTAAACTATAAAAATTATATATCCAAAAGAGGTACAGTACTTTATAAATAATAATTTAACATGTATTCGAATTTACTAAATATATCTTAAGTACTTTTTATTCTTATAACAATAATTTATATAATTTTACTTTAATTTTCTTACTCTACTATCCCTTAATTAAATTAATATATAAATATTTATCGTTGCCTGGCCAACCTTAGCCCGCATTTCTCACTAAGATCCGCCAGACCAAGTAGTGTACCTTCATTCTACGCTATTAGAAAACACGCAACTCAGCTGGCCTAGAAGAAAGGCTTTTTGCTCTGTTTTGCTTGATATCGGGTTGCGGATCTTGATGTTTCAACGGCGACCTCTGAACTTTGTCACTTGGAAATTGATGAAGAAGGAGGAAGAGAGTGGGGGGAGGGTGAGGAGGCCGGGCAAGATTCTGAAAGATTACTGGCACACGGCTGGTATGGGTCACCTCCAGTCGGCTGGGGGCTGGCGAGGTTGAAAAGTGGGCTTGTCGCCCCGACTTCGCATGATGGGAATTGTGAGCGAAAACTTTACAAGCAGGGTTGCAGGTCTGGATAGGTGTGGATAGCCAGTAACTAACGTTTTGGAAGAAGAGGCGAAGTCGGGTTTGTTAGGAGAAAAGAGGACGTTACCAGAGATAAAACCCTCTTCCGAGACCTTTTTGTATCTTGTGGTGTGTTGTTGTCCAGCACAAGACAAGTAAGCTTGTTCAACGTCCTCTCTCTATTTCACTCCTCCAGATCCCTAGAGATACAGCGGGAGCAATGCCGACCCGCTTAGCCACCGACTTGGTGATGGCACTGGTATATGATGCGGAAGGCGCCACCATCCCTCGCCCTCAATTAATGTAACACGAAGTGTGCACCAGGGAGCAAAACAAAGCCATTGGAAGTTCAAGTGGATTAGGAAAGGGAATCCGCGCAAACTTCCCAATGCCTTGGTGCAGTGATTCCTATCGAGTGGCTGCATACCCAGTCAGGTCAATGGCTCATGGAATGCAACAGATCGGAGTGAATAATAAACAACCAAGAAACCTGACAAACAGAAAAAGGGTGTAAATTGTCTATATAGAACTCAAGAGAAGATCGAAAGAGAGAACGCCGCTCAAATGGGCTAAACAACTATCTCAAACTTGCTAAATCAAGCCAGCCGTCTCCTATAAACCCCCAACATCCAACTAGCCCTCAACACCGCCAGCCCAATCGCCATTTTGACACTATCCTTGACCAGGTTCATCTTGCTCCCGTCCACCTCATGCCACCCAATCGGCACCTCGGCCACCTTGATCCCATAGCTCGTGCCAATGACACTTCCATCGCTCGCCAGGACAGGGGTAGCCGGCGCCGACTCAGCCAACATCAGCATCTCAATATCGAAGATCCATCCTTCCGTGTGCATATAGGGCACGATATGCGGCAGTGCCGCCCTGGAGAACAACTTAAACCCACACTGCGTATCCCTGATCCGGCTCGTCGCCGGCGGCGTGAGGATCATCAGCACAAAGTGGAATGAGCGCATCAGGAAGTTGCGCACGGCCGAGCGTTTCACGACTGCTTCGCTGCCGACCAGGTGGGCGCGGCTGCCGATGGCCACGCCACGGTTCGATCCATCCACCACGTCCTCGCACCCCTCAATCAGCTTGCCCAGGTCGCCGAAGCACGAGGCGCCATCTGCGTCGGCGAACACCGCATACTCGCCGCGTACATGGCGGAGGCCGTGCGTGACGCCGCCGCCTTTGCCCCGGTTCTTTTCGAGCGTAACGATGCGGAGAATATCGTGCAGGTTGTGTTGGCGGGAAAACTCGAGGGCGATGTCAACCGTGCGGTCAGTGCTGCCGTCGTTAATTAGGAGGATCTCGTAGCCCGAAGGAGGGTTTTGACGCTTATGGGCGGAGGCGTCCTTGAAAACGTTCCGGTGCGGCTTGGGGGTGCCAGTTCCCTTAGAGGTGGGGCGGGAGCCGGGACCAGAGGTAACGGGACGGCCGAAGTTTTCGTCGAGGTAGGCGACCATTTCTTCGAGGGTCGGGATGAGACGGTCGGCTTCGTTGTAGGCGGGGATGACTACGCTGATCTCGACTTCGGCGAGCTCGACGGTGCCAAAGTCAGGGACGGGGAAGCCGGCGGGGATGGTAGGGTAGGAGGTGTTCGGCGAAGAGGACGGGGATTGTTCCTTCAGACGGCTCTCGGCATGCCAGCGGTCATACCAGCAGGGCAGCAGTCGGGGTTTGCTGATGGTGCCATCGGGGTTGGTGGTGATGTAGGTCTTTTCGGATGGATACGGTAGGCGAGGCTTGGGCGCGACTATGTGCAGGACAATGTATATCTATGTATGGCGGAAGCAGGACACGAATGTCAGTCAATGTCTTGCATGAGCAGCGCGAAAGGGGCAACCAAGAAAAGAGGGGGGATCATACAAGTCCGAAAGCAAGTCCAATGAGCGACACGAAGATTAGGAACAGAATAGGAGTTGGGGTCTCGGCTGCGACGTCATAGAGAAACCAGACCAGCTGAAATGGCGCGCCGACGATTTTGGAGATGGTGGACGAGGGCGCCATCTCTCAGGCGCGAAACAAGAGCACCCCCTATGTAATAGCGACGACGGGAATAGGGAAATGGAGATGCGCCAGGAGAGGACAAACGAAAGGAGAGGAAGGCGGCAGCTAGACCGCAAAATACAAAGGCCTCAAAAAAGCATCGGGCGATAGGAGTAAAAGCAGTGCAATACGATTCAATTGCTATCGAAATGGAAGGGAGAAAGGTGAGCAAAGCAACTAAGCGATTGCATTTGCGCCGGTTGGCGATGATGATGATGATGATGATGGCATGCGATCCGTCAAGGTTCCGGGAGATGGAGCTAGGGGAAGCTCCCGATGCGGCACGATAACGATTAAGTCCAAAGATGCCACGGTGTCGGTGGAGATTATTCTCCACTTGTCCCCAATTGCGGAAGTGGGTCCGTGGCTGACAAGGCTGTCCAATGGTATTTTTGCTACTCCTCCCCTCCCGCAACGCCCCTGTCGATCTGTTGACCTTCCATTCTTCCAAACTTCTTTTTCACCTTTCATCCCATGGAAGCATTGGGACGGCGGGATCGGTTCGGTTTGCTCTTTACATGAAACGATCGCCCGGAATCACCAACGTCATTACATTCCATTGTCAAGCGCCCGCCCGTGAGGTCTCTCAAAGGAACGCACAACGCCGGCTGGTTGACACTGGGATCGGGTGAAGTCTAACCCAATCCGCCTTATCTCACCGTTCTGGTGCGTGTGAATGCCCGTAGGAAACCAGCAGGAAGCAATTTCTGTTCACCGGGCTTTTTCGGCCTATATAACGACGGTGCATTGGGTCCCTCGCTGCGGCCAGGCATCATATACCCCGTACCACCGAGAACATTTATCACAGCCCGCTTGCACGAAAAGCGAGCTGTTATCGCCAATAAATTGGCCCACGAGCCATGTGCTCCTGCTGTACCTCGTCCAGCGGTGTCGTGGTCTAATCTGGGCGTCTTCCACGCTTCCCTTTGCGGATAGGCACAGCTTCTATCGATTTTCCGGCGAAACCGGGCCAGGCATCCCAAGCTACACATGGTCTTGGACCCTGAATGCAACCTCATCAAAGAGACTGACCGACCGACCATGTTCTGGTTTGTCCCGCTGTCGAACCATTCGACCACGCTTTTCGGTTTGTGATCTCCCCGTCTTCCGTCGTAGGATTCCCACTACCCATGAGCCTCGCTTCCCAAGACTCCCCAAGACGGGAAATGCAACAGGATTCACACCGGTGACAACGCTGCTGTCCTTCAGCTTCCCGTGATCAGTGATGTGGCATGGAACAGCCACTGAAGCATCCACTCGGCATACACTTTTTGACCACAAAGCAGTCAATCGACAAGATCATTTACACTCCATATGATCCCACCACCCCACGTTTCGTCCGCGACACCTTGGATTGAGAGTTCCAGACACCCTTTCCAAAAAAAGACTGAATCTTAACAGGTCAAAAAGCGAGAGAAACCCTCCAGTCACCAATGCGATTAAATTTATCCCCCCTCATCGCCAATGCCCAGCCCAAATAAGCCAGCTAGGGCCGCCTGGGGGTTGGTTTCAGCTGAGCTGCAGCAACGGCCACCAAGCTCAAAGTAGCAGAGTCCAGACCACCATTGTATCATTGTACACTAAAATCGAGAACTTCAGGCGTCGGCCGCCGCATGAAAAAACACTAAAGCTTGTCAGATCACGCCTTTTACCCTTAGGCAATTCGGAACGAAGGGCGTAGCATTAAAGCATGACTACACCCGCCTAGGGCCTAGGCAGCTCTCGAAACTTGAAGATCAACGTAAGCTTCCACGATGACAAGGTCCCCAAGGGTCTGGATCAATGCGAATTGGCATTGACCCAAGTCAAACTTCACAGAAAGCTGAATAGATAAAAGATGAACGAAGGGACTGGCCCTACATACGATACGTATTCGGTTCTGCCGATGATTTGCTTCAACTAGGCGAAACAAAAACACACAGACAAAGGTTTCAGGACGAGAAAGGAAGACGGGGAAATCCTTTGATGGGGGGAGTTGAGCTCTAGGTAGGTACAGGTACCTATACATACTACTCTAGTCCACCAACATCAAACAGCATCCTTGGCGGTGTCCATTGCAGGGCCATCAGAGAGAAAATGCAATCTCATTCATGCCCCGTATTCTTGCGTTAAGAGATCGATACAAGACCTAGGACCTCTACTAAAATCATGCAATCGAGCGAAGTGGTAATGACGACCATGGCCAGTCATCCTTTTCATGCTGGTTGATCTTGGCGTCAAATCATCCCGCTTGTCATTTGAAAGCTGACAAAAAAAAAAGAAATCACACCACTCATAACGCACACTCAGGCACTCACTCCATTGAAGTAGAGAAATCGCCACCACCTTTCATTCCATTACTCCAGCTCTCAAAAAAGACAGGACAAAAATGAGCGAGCCGACCCGTACACTACACACTGGCTTGAAAGCTGGCGTCTTCCCGCTCCCGCTCCCGTATACTTGTAAAATCTTGCCGTCCATCCCACAATCCCATCAATTGGATATGGATGATTTTCTCAAACTCCAGTATACTCATTGGGAATAAATCCGATACGATATGATCAACACAAGGGGGGCGTACTAATTACACTCTCTCTAGGCTAGGGGGCCCGCGAGGCTCCTGTGGAAATGGCATGGTACAGGTACGGTAACGGATGAAACCTATAGGTTACCATACAGGGGACCATGAAATGCTATTATTGCTGGGCATCGCGACACTGACAGTACAGGTATGTGCGAAAATTCATTGCGAAACCCGACAGGTGATCGTTTTGGATCATACCTAGGTAGGGAAGCTATTTGTGCCTTTCAATGTGTGTCGGTATAGGTTCGTCAGAAGAATCAGTAATCGAGCGACAAAGGACTGTATTATACCAAAGCACCGACCGGAATTTTTGAAGCTGAAGATAAGCCAACCCGTATCTCTAAAGTACCCAAGCAGACTCGGGGAATACGGGGTTTTGTCTCGGGTTCTGTCTCTCTCTCTCTCTCTTCTGGGGAGATTGGTGGGGGCGGGGGTGGAAGTTGGGTTTTTGTGTAGATGAAGGTGGTACCGATGATACCTGCTGGTTCATCAATTGGGTTGTTGTGGCTGAGACTGTCATCTAGACCTCAATGTTTTGGTTCAGGTGTAGAAAAGCCACCGCCAATACCAATATTCAATTGTTCACATGTGAATGAATTGGTAGAAGATCGGTTGCCAGCCATGGATGCAAGTAACCCAAAACTGTGTGATATTTCCTTCTTCTTCGAAGTCGTTAAATGTTCAATCAGGTTCTAGTGTGGTCCAGTCGCATTGCATGCTGATGTTATAGTCCCAAAAGAAAAGAGAAACGGAAGAAAAAGAGGGTCGTCATTGATGTCCATCGTCTGGTGCCAACTTCAAAGTTCCAGCACTACCATAACCGATCCATCATTCCATCATCCATCAGACAAATGCGCGTAGTAAACCATTTTCAAAATGCCTCCAATCTCATAAGCCAGAGATCCTTAGCAGTACCGGAATTAAAAAACAAAAGTAGATAACTCCTGACGCCTGTTTTCTTGCTAAGTAGGTCCCATAAAACACAAAGGAGAGAAAGAAAAAAACTGTGATGTAAAGGAGCGCTTCGCTATTTTGCGTATAAGCCACGACGATCATGACTGTGTGAAAAAGAAAAAAAGAAGCAGCAGTCTGAGGGACGCTGTTATACAGCGACAGCCGTCCTCCTCGAGCTCATAAAGCTCCATCGACTCTTCTTCGGCACCTTGTTTTCCGTCTCCTTATTATTCTTGGGCCGTTTCCCCAACTTTCCCTGTTGCGGAGGCAGCGTCGTCACCAATCGTTGCGCGGGAACCGCCAAGCTCGCTTCGTCGAACGAGGTTGGTAGAGTGGTGGTAGCGACAAACGATCGTTCCTTTTGGCTGGAATACGTCTTGTATGGTGAGTTGGTGCGGGGGTTGTCGGTGCTGCTGCTGCTGCTGCTGCTGGATACTACATTTGACTGGATCGGCTCTAGCTCGGCGAACTGAGTGGTCTTGATTGAGCTCCTGGGGCTCGTCTTGCGTGCTGTGGGAGCCGAGACGGCGGTGCCAATGGGAGGAGTGGAGGCGCCGGTGCCGGCCGAGTCTTCTGAGAGTTCGGAGGCGTCCTCTTCTACCACCACCGGTGGTGGGATGGGGTGCGAACTCCTGTGTGAGGAGGAGCTGTTGTTGGAGCTGGAAGACAAGGAGGCGGGAAGAGTGAGGTTGCCGCCGAATTGCATAGGAGGGATTGTCGGGACGGGCGGGATGCCTGCGGCGCTCAGCGAAGCGCTGCTGCTGCTTGAACCTCCTCCTGCCCTGGTCGGGTTATTCCTCGAGGGTGATTGTCTGGGCGACGAGGATCGTCCTGCTGCTTGTTTGTATGTTGAGTTTGACATGTTTCGGGCATGGCCGGGGTGAAGACGGTGGACTGAGTCGGTGTCGCTTCCCGGCCGACTCGATACCCCCGCGAGCGGACTTGAGGTTATCACTGCGCTGGTGCATTGCTTCACGGGCTTGATCTCCAAATCGTCTTCCGAGCTGCTGGAGATGCTGGAGCTTTGGACGGGGGAGCTTGAGCCATCTCTGGTTCGAGGGGCAGAGCCGGACCCTCCCTCAAAGGGAAATCGCCCACCAGCAGCTGAAAATCTGCTTGACGATCTGCTGGTGCGGCCTGAGTCGAGCCTGGGGCGCCGAACTTCCTTCTCTTTGCCCTTTATCGATGTACCCCTACTAGCAGCCCCAGCCATGTCGATCGAGAGATAGCTAATCTCACCGCCATGATGGCTCCACCCGGGGGTCGGGCCGTGGTAGCTGTATGCTCGGGGAAGGTGAGGGACGGGTGTGGCGTAGCCGCTGGGAGTGCTGTATGAGACGTGTGTGAGACTGCTGTTGGCGCGGGTAAAGACGCCGGCGTGGACTGGAGTTGAAAGCCCGCTCGGCATGCCCATGCCGTTCGCTGTCATGGCACTCCTCCTTCGGTTCTCCTCCATGATTCTGAGTCGATCGGCCTCCTTCCAGCCCGTGGGCCCGCCCATGAGAGCATCGACAGCGGCATGCTTGGGTACGTGCTTGTATGGGACCTTGGCTTCTGCCTTGTCCTTTTCGGCCTTCTTGGCGGTTTCTTCCTTTGCTGCTTGCCGGCTCCGCTTGATGAGAGAGAAGACCGACATGGTGGGCCGTCAGGTGTCGAAGCGGCACCTGAGATGATGTATATAACTTGTTGCCGTTCGGTTTCCCCGAGATGCTGGTAGGACTGGTAGCGTAATAGATGGGTAGGAGATGTCTTCGCTTATCTAGTTGGTCAGACGAATAGGCCGAAAATAACTAAATGCCAGGTTGAGGACGGGCGGAGAGATATATAGACACGGGACTGGGAAATGATTATTGATTAAACAGGGATAGAAATAGGCGGGTTGGGTGGGAGGTTATATATCCCGTCTGCTGGTTCTCGGCTGTACAAAGAAGTGGAGGTAGAGAAGAAAAGTGAGGTGACATCGGGAAGTAGAGAAGCCAGGGGTAAACCCACATCCAAGCTGGCGAAGTACATTAGCTGACATCTAAAGGTCCATGGCCTCATCCACCATCGAGTCTCCCCAATCCCCATCAGCTACAGCTCTGACCGGTCACGAACCCGGAAACAGATAGCACCGCTGCAGCTTACAAGGGCTCATATTCCACATACCCGAGCAGCCAGACATTTTGGCTGGCTTCCCCCATTGGAAGCACCATGGCACCGATGAGTACCTACATGGTACGACTTACGATGACTGGGCATTGGGAATGGAGCGAACGAAAGAAGCAGAAGGAGAAGCACCAAGCGAGAAGCTGCAGCAAAGAGCAACAACACAACAACAACGACGCCATCAGCCACGCGGGGGTTCACTACCACTCACAACTTTCAGTCAGTTCCCATCTCCCGCTGCCGGAAAGGGAATTGAGACTGTGGACGCTAAAAAGTGCGCCATCAACAACCTTTTTTTTTTTTTCCTTTGCTGGGTTCGCCCTGCGTGCCGAGAAAGCCTGCCTGGCCTTGTCTGGGCGGGGCCGGGTTAGCATCATCCATTTGCCTTGAAAAGATGGGTACGCCAACGCATTGAACGAGTTCCCCGGGAATCGAATCAGTGGAAGAGAAAGCGGCATCTCCCTCGCTGCACGCCTGACGGGGTGGGTTGCTATCGGACCAAAGCAGCGGACAAAGATGGTTGGTGAGAAGCGAAGCTGTACCCAAGAGTTGAGGTAACCTCAGCGAAAAGGATGATAGGCTAGAGGTACCGGTACTCTGGCGGTCCTTGGTGAACTTCCCCTGTCCGCTCAGCTGTGTACGTACCGTGTGCCCCCCTTGCCTGACACTATTTCCAGCTCGCTGGATCCATTCAGAAGGTAACCTTGCCGAGAAAGTCTGAGACTCTTCGGGGCCCTAGGGATGGCTTTAGGGCTTGGCTTGTCTCTAGCGTTGGTGAGAGAGGCCTACCAAACCTCACCAAAACCTGAATACCTTATCCACCACACTTCAGTCCACCATGACATGACACCGAGAGAATACCTTTGCATTGACATAAGGGCTTACATATTTGTCTTCTGTTCCACGAAGTAGTCTAGTGTAGAACAGCCGGCGTTTTATAGGCGTGTTAGTTGAAAACTTGTTGGCCTAAATAGGCTTCTTGGCGTGAGGTAAGATTTCGGCGTTCTAAAAGAGAATGGATCTCGTCAGCAACAAGAACACACAGTTTGTGTCGGCAACTTTCTTCCGCTGCGAATCCGAGGGGCTGTTGTTCGTTTCCACCCGAGCATCAAACCTCCAGGTTCTCAAGAGCCTCGTAACATCCTTTGCAGTCAATGTCGAGCAGATTAAACCTCAAATTGCAATCGACAGAGCCCGTTCCTTCTTTTCCTTGTCGTTACACGAGTTCGGTGATGAACGGCTTATCAACAACCCCCGGCATCATCGAGAAAGAGGGTAAGCTGCGAGAGTGTTGCGGTACGTACACTCTGCGAGTCCAACGCAGAGCTAGAAAAAGCAAAGAAGCAGAGCGCCGCATAATTGAGTGGATGCCGAGAAAGTGCTAGGCGGCGGCGGGGGGTAGTGAGGGAAAATCTCTTCTTGTCCGTCCCTCATACCTTCTCGTATTCAACGGGTTGGTCAAGTAACGCACTGCCGTACCGATACCTACAGCCTCGTGATTTTGCTGTATGTGTACATACACCACCGCTTAGGACGGCGCGGCGCAACATGAACGACTGTAAGGTTGAGAGAGCGGTGATGGACCAGATGCACGTACACAGTACTGCACATTCAAGCAAGGAAGTAACCTTGGTCATAACCATCTCCCAGCTATAGGCCCATGGGTTCTTGGGGTTTCACGGTGCCAGTCAGCGTGTAGAGATTCATACGAACCCTGACGCCATGTCAGCCGCAGAGAAGCGAGAAAGGATGTGTTGCTGCTCAACTGCGTATAGGTAGTGGTTAGGCATAGAATCGTGGGACAAGAGAACTGACAGGGTCCCCTTTCTACCACACGGACCGCAGTGGATGGACAACTCAGACCACACCCTCAGGAATTTTCTTGAACGACACACACAGGCACAAAAAGACGGGAGGAGCCCCGAGAAGACATTGGTTCCCCTTTGAAGCGTTCCCGAGACACAAGTGTCCCCTCTTGGCAGGGCATGAAGAACATAAGCTCATTGCTCCGGCGTTTGTGCCTTGTGCCTGGAGTGTGTGCGAGTGTGCCTGAGCGTACCTGTGAGAGCTTACGAGGGAGCCTTTTCGTGTTCTTCTTCTTCTTCTTCTTCTTCTTTTTCCCCATTCCAGCCGCACTTCATAGGCGGCGCGCCGAAGGAAAGCAGCATTCGCCATATGATCAAGCCGCCACGGCGTCCAAAGTGTTGCTTCCTTTATCGTTGGCCGTGATGCGTGTAATTTCCTCCCTCACCGAATGTTCCTATCAGTGACGAATGTAATCAGGGACCCCTCCTTCTCAAAGGAAACCCCCAACTAGTAATCGTGCTACCGTAGCAGCCCATGTATCATCAAACCTATCACCAAGTCTTCAGCACCACCCACTTCGCGCGTGCGATGCGGCCCCGATGCGACGACGGTGTTGAGATTCCAGATCGAGGTATTCAGCATCGATAGCGAACTACCGGTCTGCCAACAACGCAGCAGACATACGCCATCACCAGGACGTTGGACTGCGACTATTGATGGGGTAAATGCTGCTTTCTCGGTCAGTGCCGAGTGAATGACTGCAGAAGGCATCCTTTCCTTGCCTTTAGCACGCTCTGTGGTTGGCTTCGCGTGGCTTGTTTCGCGCGCCCCATTCCTATTCTGGCAGCATAAGTCAATAGTGGCAGCCGCCTTCATCCCCGGGCTTTCAACATCGTCGCTCTTTTGGAAATGGACATGCATGAGCGTGGCTTGCGTGGGGACCCGATCGATGATGGTGTAAACCCGGCCATTCTGTTCGAAGGTAGTGTATTTCCCCAAAAACGTGGGTTTATTTTTTCGGTTAGCTCCTCTGCTGGTGCCGCATTGATGTTGCCGTCGAACCGTCATGTTGGGATGTCAGGCGCAAGGAAGTCCGTTCCGAGGCAGACGGTACGCATGCAATGCGTAGTTGACGGGTCATCGAGTGCCGGAATCCCCCCCAACCGAACTTGACCTTTATTTCTCCCTTTGTTGCACGTTTTATGGGACCTGATAGGCATACCATACGAGTTTCCATACTCGTTTAAGGTAGGTATGATATCGGAGCGGCTTATAGCTGACGTCGTTGTCCGCCGGACACCCCTAGCAGCCCAACCTCAATACGATGACATGAATTAAAATAGAACCCGCAATACCTGTCTCTCGGATGTTACCGACTACCCCCTAAACAAGTCATCACAGGCGTAGATAAAGCATGCCTTGGGCGCTTTAATGGCGATACTCTCCATAACTTTGATACCACGAGGCATCCTTCTAGATCAAAGAGGGAAAGACTTCCTCTACTAGACTTACTTACCTTACCCGGGTGAATGGCAGCTTGCCTGTTTGGATTACTTCTCATGGTGTCCCAGAGCAGCGTAGTGTTGGAGGTCTTATCGTCTGTTGCAGGTCGGGTAGTCGCCACCCAGGGGCATAGCCCGACCTTTTCATAAAACCACGATACTCTTCCAGTTGTCCGCCACGGCAACACGCTTTCTCGGCAAAAGAGATAACTCAAGTCCGACTTACACTTCTACCCGGATCTTGCTGGTGGGTCAGTTGTAGCAAGTCCAGACCAACACCGCGCACCGATTGTTGGATGGCTTGGCCGAATGGGCGATATGTGTGTGTGTACAAAACTTCAGTCAGCAAGGAAGAGATACCCATCTCGACGATACATCAATGCCCAATCCAACACTGTTCCTTGCTGCTTATAGCCTCGAACAGGCTGATGCAAGATAAGGTTGGTTGGCCGTGGCTCCCTATTCGGACAGGAAGCGATTGGCCGAAACACATTTGTCCGTCCAGGGCGTACACGAGCCTGACGGGTTCCTGGCGTAACCGCAGTGCCGGTACACGCACACATGTTCAGCCTCCTGCAGCCTGTTTCTCGGATCACCTTGCGGCGCATAACTTGCTGTCACCTGGAGCCGGCGGCCATTCTCAAATCTCGAGTCCGGGAGAGGCAGCTTGCCTGTGCTGTGCCGATGCTGTGATCTCCGTGGATGTGTTGATGATCCTGATAATGCCTTTGCACGGAGCTAGGGCCACCGTGGCAGGAGTATCATGTTCGAATCGCGAAACCAATCAGCTTTAGCACGGCTTGTGACACTGAGTGATTCTGGCGTCGGAGCTTGGAAATTGGATGCGGCGTGACCAAGACTGAGGTCCATCACGATATTCAATCTCGCCACGACACGACATGTCCCGATGCTGTCTCAAAGTGTTTTCCATGGCGCGGATACGGGCTCCCGAACCTGCTTCGTGAAAAATCGTTAGCATAAAGGACACAACGCGAGGAAAAGAAAAAGAAGAAAAGAAAAGAAAGCAGACGAAAACTTTAGACACCAGACAAAGGCCTGTCTCACGAATATCAAAAGCCCAGCCGCTACCCTCATCCGACGGATGCTGTATCCGCTCGGGATCGTCGACGATGGGGCTTTTATCACATGTGATCCTAACTCGGAGGAGCAGAAAACTGGCGTGGGGGTTGAAGGTCTCCTGATAGCTCTTGTTGCAGGTGGTTCGCTATGTTTCTTGCCCAAAGTTCCAGGTGTTGGTGCCATTACGTGCGGCAAGCCCGAGCCACAAAGACAACGCAGAACGAAGCGCACAAGGAGGTTTCGCTCGTAGCATCATCCCTGGGTGTACCATGCCTCCTGGGAGGTGTACCGTTACTTCAGAATAGGTGACATTGAATCATGTCCGCGAGATGTCGTTCGGACCGACCAAGATAAAGATGGCGCCTTCTAGCGCTGATCGGAACCAGCGCGATACAGGCAATGATAGAGAAGCAAGCAGCTAGAAATTGAGGGCATTCGATGATCAGGCCCCAGTAGAGTGCTCAAATCTCGATTATCCGAACGATGGAATTTTCAATTTTGGGTGATGTGTGACGGAGTGAAGTCGCCGGTGCCGAAAGGTTATATGGGTATGAAGCTATTCCCAAGTGGGTCTGGGACCATCGGGGAAAGCGGGCAGGCGTGGGAGCGGGGATATGCGACGGGAACGCCTCTTGTGGTCGGCGAGAAGGCGTCCAGCGAGACAAAGGCATTCAAAGACAGGGCATGCCCAGCTTTAAATGCAGTACTGCATCCATGGGGAACGGGAGAAGTGGAGCTTGAAATGCGCCCCATAGGTGTTTCTGGCAGCTGGAGACGGGACTTGTTTTTGACAGCTCCAGAGATAGGGCAGAAAGTAAGGTAGGTACCCTGGGTGGATCTGTAAAAGTGACATGGCCTGGGTTTGAACTTTGGGGAGGTGTGAAGCTTGAACCCCAACAGATCCCCAACATCGCGAAGCTTCCGGAAGAGCAGCCGAGGTGCGCGCCATGGTGCGTGCACTGGGCGCGTTAAACCCAAGTGTGTACCGGTATGCTTACCTACACTATCAAGACGACGTTCGGCGGCGCGTGAAAAAGACCTTGGAGGCGCGCTTTTCCTTTGTGATCTTTCGGTCTAAGCTTTTCATCCCTGAGCTGCATTGGCGCCAGCGTTGGTTTCATGTTCAATTCCACCCGCAACGTGTATGGAGAGACAATTCAAACGGAAAACCTTCATCGTCAAACTACAACGAATTGGAGACAAGAGTTTCTTATCGGCTTCCGTCCGACTTCGACTTCCAAACTTCCATCCAATTTCACCACACCTTCCCGACCTTCCATCTGGTCCTTGTCTGTTGGCACCTGGCGTCCTGCCTGGGGGTTAGAGGCGCTAAGCTTAATCTGGTCTTTTGGAGTGCAGAGATCCACGCCAAGCCTCGGATGTCACACTCACCCGGCGCTGGCACTGTCGGGGACAAAGTGGAAGTCTCGCAGAGTCATTCGCAGCACTGCACTCGACAGGTCCTCAAAGTTTCCACTTGGACCAGCGAATCTGCTCGCGGCTCTCACCCGTTCGGCCCCCGTCTTCCCCCGCGGGTCAACCTTCCACTGGTTTTCGTCAACAGAGCTGGAGAGGACCCCGTCGCCGCCCCCCCATTCCACTTGCCCAGTTGCTCCGTGCCCTGTTCTTGCACCTGCCCACCACCCGTCCGCAAGAGGGTTCACGAGACATCCTGAACCTGGAAACCCATCGGCCATCGCAACCTTGGGCTGCACCAGGAACGGGATTTCCAGCGCGATTGACCCCGATTTCATCATATCACTTTCCCAACCTGCGATAACGTCCAAGCCACCTTCTTCCATCTGACCCTGCGGCGGCGCGCTTAGTGTAGCCTGGACCTTCAATTCAGCCTCGACTTTACAGGCGCGTTTCTTCGTTATCGCTCGTTCACGCCTTCCCACGTCGGCCGACAAGATTCCATCGCCAAGTCGCCATCAAGAGTTTTTCTCTTCTGTCGTCTCCTAGGCATCGCGCCATTGCTCGCTCCAATCGACTTTGCTACTACTCCTGCTACATCCCTCTACCGTATTACCTGTGGTCTCCGACGGACATAGATACAAGACATCTCGAACCTTTTCTTCAGCCGACCTGGCCCCAAAGCCCGACCACTTTGCTGCCTGTCGGGTTATCAGAAAGTCCTGCCTCCACGTACCCATATCAGCCTGGCGTTAGAGCAGAACCCAATGACGGGACCGTTTATTTTCTAGATTAATATTGGTCCATTTTATCCCAACTTTCTTGCGACGTCACACCCTCAACGCCGCTTGCGCCAGACGCCCGTCTCCAATCTCCCCCGAAAGCCCAGAACTTCGACTTCTCCACACTGTCACCCCATCCCATCAAACCTCGGCCTTATCTAGCGCGATTGCTCCCGTGCGACCCTTAACGCTTCCCCCCATCGCGCGCGCAGACTCGGGCGCGCATCGCTCCTGTAAAAAGTGGCGGCACTTGCGGTTATCAGTCACGCCGGGGCCGAATTACCTCTGGAGCACCAACATCTCGATCTATCCGACGACCTGCTCGACCACGATCAGACCGTCCCAGAGGGGGACGCCGAACCCTTGATGATGGCACACCCGGTGCCTCATCACACGACGGACAAGAAGCGCGTTAAGGTCTACGAACTCCGTAACAATGACTGGTTCGATCGCGGCACCGGCTTCTGCACTGCCCAGTTCGTCCCCGTCCAGGAGAACCAGCCAAAGGAGCCCCGCGTTATCGTCGAATCCGAAGACCAACCCGACCGCCTCCTACTCGAGACCAAGATTGTCAAAGATGATGGCTTCCAGAAACAACAAGGCGCGTCCTTCTAAACCGTGGCCGTTGACCCCATAATTGCATTGCTAACTGTCTTTGCAGATACCCTGATTGTATGGACCGAGAACAATGTGGATATGGCCTTGAGCTTCCAGGAAGCCGAGGGTTGCGCCATGATATGGTTGGTCTCATCTCCGAAAATTCATATCGTATGCGCCCGCTAACCACCATGTCAAGGAAATTTATTGATGGCGTTCAACAAACCTTCCATAACGTCCTGGGCGGCGCCGACGATAGTCTCTCGGATGATCTTCCTATGGATATGTCAACTTCGACGTTCACGTTGCCCCCAGCTGATCTGGCGAACCTACCCGACCTCGAAAATGCTATGCGCCAAATGTCCAATACGGCGAATGGGCGCGAGGTGTTGGTCAAGTCCATCATGGACCACGAAATTCTTCCGACATTGGGCAACCTAGTCGAGATGGCGGAGGACCTCGAGAGCCTCGACGACCTATTCCGCCTTTGCAACATGACCAAGACGATGCTCCTCCTGAACGACACCGCAATCATTGATCAGGCTGTGTCGGATGAGTGTGTCCTCGGTGTGGTGGGCGCCCTCGAATACGACCCCGACTTCCCGAAGCACAAGGCGAATCATCGGCAGTGGTTGAGCAACCAGACCCGTTTCAAGGAGGTGGTCAAGATTGAGGACGATAACATCCGGCGGAAGATTCAACAGACCTTCCGCTTGCTGTATCTCAAGGACGTGGTTCTGGCCCGGATTCTAGATGACCCGACCTTCTCCGTCCTTAACTCCCTCATCTTCTTCAACCAGGTTGATATCATCAACCATATCCAAACCAACGGCGGGTTCCTAAACGACCTCTTCTCGATATTCGCCGACCCTTCCGCGCACCATCTGCGCAAAAAGCAGGCCGTTACTTTCCTCCACGATTGCTGTGCCATCGCCAAGAACCTTCAACCACCAGCAAGACAAAACCTGTATAGCAACTTCCTGGGTCATGGTCTTATTCGTGTCATTAATTTCGGCTTGTGTGACCACGACGTCACTGTACGAGTACATGCTACTGACATCCTCGTTGCCATGATTGATCACGATCCCCAGATGGTCAGGCATACGATTTACCGACAGCTGCAAGAACGTCAGAGGCCTCTCACCGATGCGATTATCGACCTTCTTCTAGTTGAGGTTGATCTTGGCGTCAAGTCACAAATGCAGGATGCCCTTCGAATTCTGCTTGATGTGCCGCCGATCATGCCCCCAGATGCAAGAGAGTATCCTCCCAACCAGCAGCGACCGAGACAGCTTCAGACCACCGACCCGCAGCAGGAACTTTTGATCCAGCACTTCTACGAGACCTCAGCCGCTAGGCTATTCAAGCCGCTGCTCGAACTCGAAGGACAGACAGAGTTAAAGTTCCAACCCATGCAGGAATACATTTTCGGCTATCTGAACGATATTCTTTGCTCCTTCATTCGACAACACCAATACAGGGCCAAGTACTTCCTCATCACCCATAACCTGGCACAACGCTTTATTCAGTTGCTTTCATGCAAGCAAAAGCATCTGCAGCTCGGTAGGCATAGCAACTTGTGGATACCCTTCAAGTTATAAGGACATGAGGCTAACATGCATGGTTTTTTCCCTTCTTCTAGTGGCCATCCGATTTATCAAGCAACTTGTATTGATGAGTGACGAGTTCTACATGAAGCATATTGCCGAGAAGCAGATTCTCGGCCCTATTCTCGACGTCCTATTACGGGCAATCACCCGCGACAATCTGCTCTGTTCGGCCTGCCTGGATCTTTTCGTCCTCATTAATAAGGAAAATGTGAAGGAGCTGATCAAGCACCTCGTGGAAAACTACCGAGAGAAGATCATGGCGCTGTCACACATGGATACTTTCCGCGAAATGGTTAGCAGGTATGACCAAACGGAAGGCTATACGACCAACCCAGAGTACTTCATGGATGAAGACGAAGAAACGGGGCCAACCGCGGCCCAGAGCGAGAGGAGGCCGACGAGGCCGGCCGCCGGGCTGATGGAGGAGCAGCTCACCGTTGACCAGGCTCAAGAGGAGTATTGGAACAGCGTGTCGGACGAAGAGGATGAAGGGCCTCAGAATGGCCCTCATTGTACCAACGGAACTACTGCTACTCTTCCTTTGTTGAAGCCATTGGTTGAATACGGCTCGGACGAGGAGGATGGGGTGGCCGGCGATGAAGCGGCGGCTGAGGAGAAGAAGGACGGCGAACCCAGCAGCACAAAGGAGAACGGTAAACGGCCAGTAACGCCAACAAAAGGTGGGCCGGCCGCCGCTGCCGCTGCCGCGGTTGTCGTGACCCCTCCAGAGAGGATATCCGAGAAACGGCGCCGTGAAGAAGACGAGGACGACGATGCCTTCGATAAGCTGTTACACTCAAAGCGCCGAGGTAGCAACGCCAGTGCGGCTAGCGCCAGCGCAGACATTCGCAAGAAGATGGGAATCTCTGGAGATGGTGATTCTGCTGCGGATGGTGTTGTTACTCCTGCTGCTGTGGTCGGTTCCGCTAACTCCGCCGAGGAGGACGATACCTCACCAACAGCCGCCCCCGACGCTGCGCCTGCTGCTACTACCTCGAGTTTAAGCACGCCGAAGAAGATCGCCTTCAACATCTCTGCCAAAGTAAAGAGCATGCTTGGCGGTGGGAAACCTTTGGAGCCTGAGCCCGAGACGACAACCAGCGCAGAGAAGGACAAGGAAACCACAACAACAGATGTTACTACTGCAATAGGAAAAGAAAATGTAAGGATAGGAGACCGAGGAGAGGAAACGACGACAAAGTCAGCAGCAGTAGTTGAAGAAGGTGATGACGATCCAGACGCAATGAAAGACTAGAGGTTGCTTTGGATTGGGTCAAGGACGGCAAAGCTTAAGGGAAAACGGAAAGGTGGTGGACCAGGGGAAAGTGGAAAGCGAAAGGAAAATGCGGAGGGAAAATAGGCGAAATATATTTTACGATATCATTGGTACCTACTTGATTCACCCAAGCACAGCAGATAAATATCGTCTTGTATATTTACTACTCAATATCTTTACCTTCTTGGCGTTGGCGGATGGTAGACGGTGAATAAGGAGGATAACATGCGACAGCCAAGATACGTGTATGTATGTATCTACCTGCCTTTCGTACCGTAGGCTTTGGAGGTCAATCAATACCTAGCGCAGTCCTACATACAACAAACAGATCAGTCAAGAGCAATGATAATGCCCAAAAATGCCGTCGTGACACATGAAAGACGAAGCATAAAAATCTGCTGCCATGTTCTTTGGCCCTGACATTGTTGACCTATTCTGCCCGCCGCTTTTCCTCCTCTGCACGGCAATTCAACACATTACCTTTTGAACCAACCCAAATTCAATTCGTCAGGCAAGATTATAGAGAAAACAAGGGCAATATGACTGGCTCTCTGTATTTACCTCTAGGAAAAATTGCAGCAAAGTGTACAAGTAGAGACGAGAGCACCTGCCTCCCTCCTTCGTTCCTAGTACTAAGGTAATCTTCTTCCAACTGAGCCATGAAAAACACCAGTACAAGTCGATTCAAATAATTTACTACGTGTACAGGCGTGAGCGTTCGCACCTCTGGTCTAGTAGATAGGTATGTAGGTGGGACCGACATAGAAGGAAAAATGGAGAAGTGGAAAAAAGGAAGGAAGGAAGGAAGGAAGGAAGGAAGGAAGGAAGGAAGGAAGGAAGGAAGGAAGGAAGGAAGGAAGGAAGGAAGGAAGGAAGGAAAGAAGGAAGGAACGACCATCAGTCAGCGTAGTCTCAATCCTCCCACACTTAATTCCATCAGATGAGATGAGAGGAGACTTATGGATGGACGGATTGTCCTTTTCCTTTTTTAGTTATACTTTTTACATTTTACTTTCTTGAAAACACACGATAAGTATTGTCCACATGAATACCAGCCGACACATAAGGTAGGTGGATATGATAAAGTTAGAGCCGACTGCCACCCACCCAGTACGACGACATCATTTTCAGAACCATTTCTGATTTGGATGGATATGCTATGTATGTATAACATTCTAACCGAACCCCCTTCTTATTTTTCCCTTCAGATGATTCCCTGGATATAGATATGGATAAAGCCATTAGCCATTGGCCACCCGGCCAGGCCCAAACCCACCAACAAACTAACCAACCCACCAACCCCATTTTTCGTGAGAAAACTCCAGTCTGGAGCGATGAGAAAAGGAAAGAAAAAAAGACTGAAATTAATATTAGAATATTCAAACCCTACTTTGATCCGTTCAATCCATCCCTACCCCATCCATCGATTCTCTTATCAACAAGAGCGGTCAGTCACAGTAGATAGGTAACGCTTTTCATGGCCAACACCATCCACTAAGTATGGTAAGTCGCCTTTGAAGAACAGCAAAACAAAGTCATGCATAATATAACACCAGGACAAGATGACAATGTCACAGTTTTGAGTTATCTTTTGTATTCTTGAATATCGAGATCACAAAATTGATTGACCGTGACCCTAACCGCCGCCTCGCCGGACAGTGTAACCATAACCATACATACGTAGGTAGAGAGACAGAGAACCCCAGAGTGTGTGCCAACGGATAGCGTTGAACAAAGCAAGAAAAGACACTTCTTTGAGATATGGGGGAAAAAAGAAACGTGAAACGACAAGAGAATAAGGAAGGAAGGGAGAAAACGGGAGAGTGGATAGAAAACGACTCCGTGCTTTTCTGCTTCACGATGCACAATACGTGCTCCAGATTTTATTATTGCCACAAAAACCTCGAATTCCTCCTCATCTCATTCCCATCCGGCTCACCCGCCTGCGTCAACGTGCTAGCAGCCGTCGCCGCCCCGGCCACCGCCGACGAAGCTCTCGAAGCTGCTCTCGCCGCTGCCTCTGCTGTCCAAGGCTCTGGCGGTAGGTCGTGTCTTGCGGGAGTGAGAGCGGGAGCATATTCCGATTCAGGTGTAGCTACTTGACGGGGAGACAGCATCGGAGACGGAGAGTGATGATGATATTGTTGTTGAAGGGGAGAGGTGCGGTGGTAGTGTTGGTGTTGCTGCATGATCGAAGAAGCGGATGATGCTGATGGTACAGGCGAACCAGGTTCCTCGCTTGACTGCTGGAGAGCGCCACGGCAGAATACTCCGCCTGATTGGGATCGATATTCCGGCCGTGACTCAAAGCCGTGTCGTTGTGCTTGCGGTGCGTAAGGGTACACTCCCGGGGTATGTTGACGCTGAGAAGGGCCAGCACCAGCACTTGCACCGCGACATGTACACCCGCTTCCACTTCCACTTCCACCTCCACCCGGGAGCGCTTGTTGTCCTGGGGGATACTCTAGCGGGGATGATCCCCTTACTGTCGCCGCAAGAGACCCTCCGTTGTTGTTGGGGTTGTAGTATAGCCTGCAGTTTTCGAGATGCTGATTCAAAGCTCGACTGTCCCCTCGTCCTGGATACCGACCATCCCCCGCCGCCGGCTGCGCGTCATCTCTCGGCGGGAAACCGTGTGCGAAGTTTGCAATGTTGCCATTGATGCCCACCAGGGCCCAGGCAAAGACTGCGACGTCGCGAATGGACCTCATCAGCTGGTCCATCGGTGGACCACCTGCTGCCCTCACGTTTTCTTTAAGCGGCATGTGCTGGGGTAATAGGGGGGGCCTGAATATATGAATGAGTTCTGGCGGCACAGAAGGCTCAATTGGACGGAGACCCCATGGCGCAGCGAAGAGGCCGTTCTCGTAAGTGAAAACTGGTACTGGTTGAGGTACGTGCTCGGGGACCTGTGGCCGTGCTCTTCGGAGCACTACGACAAGCCCGTCCGAAGTACAAGACACAACTGCCTCCAGCTCAAAACTGGAGGGTCGACGGTCTCTTTCTCTTTCCTCCGGTTCGCCCCTTCTTTCCCTTGACCCCGACCCTGACGGCTTGTCATCAATATCCATCTGGTCATCGTCCCTTCTGACGACCTTGCCTTTTGAACCTTTAGCCCTGCTTCCCAAGTATTCCAGCTCATCATCGTCCTCGTCATTTTCCTCATCATCAGAATCTTCCTCATCTTGGTCCTCGTCATCTTCCTCGTCCTCGTCCTGGCCATCCGTGCCTATACGTGGATCCCGAAACCAGAAGCGAAGATAAGCAATCGACTCGTTGGCCTTGGCACTCTCCAACACCTGAATAGCTTCCTGTAGACAGTTCTCCTGAATACACTCGTAGAAAGGCTTATCCTTGATCTCCTCTGGACTTATGCCAAGGATAGACTCGACCGCGTTAGTGGCGAACATGATACTGAGGTTCCGAGTGAAACGGTTGAGAATGAGCGCTGCACGGGGTTCGCGGCCCGCTGGAGGCATGGTGAACTTGGGTGACATGTGCTCGAGCATATGATATCTGGGGTCTCGAGGTGCTGATGAGAATATCCGTTCAATCTGCGGCGCATCCAGCTTTCTCCCTACACGCAAGGTTAACACGGGGGTGGCTTCAATGGCTGTGGGGGGGAAACACATACTCTCGCTTTTCAGACCACCCCGGTAAATGCTCGTGCTCGCAACCAGCACATCATGAACAACGGTAAAGCAACATTCGCAGTTAATCCACTTTCCATCTCTCGAGGCGATTCTGGTATAGTGCAGAACAGCTGCTTTGTCGAGCAGCACGCCCTCCTGATGGACACGGCGGGCTAGTGCCACGTCATCCGGATGGAAGTAGTCAAAGCATGATTTCCCCTTGACCTCGTCTGGATGATAGCCAAGAATGTCGAGGATAGAGTCGGACGCGAAAAGGATATTCGCCTCTGCTGTCAGGTCTGCAATGAAAGGATTGGGAGTCAGTCAAACCATTGTACAGAGTGGTCCCGAGATGCTCGTCATCAAGAGTGTGCCCGCCGCATGCTTCGATCAGAGCATTGAGACAGAGCAACGGGGAATGTCAATTGAGGTCCAACCCACTGTGAATAGTCATAAACGTCTGTTCGAGATCCATGTTGTAGGCGGGTGCTTGACGCCGGCCGCTCCAACGAGCTGGCCTTGCTTGAGCTTCGGAAAGTAGGATGACTACAACGATATCGCCATGCGTGAACGGGGGCAGTTCGGTATGATAGGTAGCTCCAACGCTTGGGTGTGGGGGATGGTAGCTAGTTTCAGAGAGTTATGCCCAACGAGCTAGATAGGAGAGGGGCACGGAGAATCTGTACTAAGATACCAGCAAGATAGTAGGGTGCTTGTCCTATGTTGCTAGTGCGGTGTGTGTACCGCGTGAAGGACAAGAAAAATCCAAGGACGAACCAAAAGCAACGTAGTTGCAGAGGAGAGAAGGCCCAGGGATGCCCGATGACAGATATTGGGACGCTCTGGACTTTTGCGAACTGGACCGGGGAACCTGGGACCTAGAAGGTGGGCGAGGAAGAGAGAGCGAGAGAGAGGGTGGGTGAGTGAGAGACAAGAGTAGGGCGAGAGCGACGGCGCACGAGCTGGCTGGAGGACGGCAAATGTTTTCTGATTTTGAGTAACGTCAAGCTAACGGCGATAGGATGGTTCGGGTGGTTGAAGTCTGATTTGGCAGGTGGTCCAGCTCCTTTAGGATAATGTGTGTAGCAGTAGAGGTAGGTAAGGTAGTCACGACTGACTGGACGGGAGGACAATGAGACCGCAGAACACAGACCACTATCGACCAGTGCCTTTAGTATGTAAGTAAAAGGATATGAGTCGACAAGCAGGACAGGACCTCAACGCGTCTGGCCTGTTGTTGCTAGTTAGCCGGGAAGGGATCCGTATTGTGACAGAGTGACAGAGAGGGACTAGAGTAGGACACAGATGGCGCCGTCACGTCGTCTCGTAGTGTAGGGTGGTGAGTGGTCCTTATCCGTGCTTTTTGGTACGGATTGTGTTGTGTTGTATACAACGGTTACCAGGACCGGCACAATGCAGCAGCCGCGCTCTGAGCTTTTTGGAAGTAATGTTCCACTGCACGGGAATGTCGTCGGTTCGGTGCAGAGGCAGAGCGAGTCTTGACTGGTGGTGAGCTCTGGGTGAGGAGGTGGTGACTGCTCCGGTCCAGGGAAGAGCCCGGTTCAAACTGGCTCCGTGGCTGGCTCTCTCGTGAGTGGGCAATGGTAGGCTGGCGGGTAGGAGCTTGACGACGGTCTCAGTCTCTCCAGGGCGACAACGGCCGACGGTTCGGTTAGGAGGTAGAGGGGAGGGGGGAAGGGCGCGTCAAGGGGCCCCTTTGTCGATTCTTTTCGGTGACCGTTACCCAAGGTCAAACCTGTCGAAACCCAAAGCACCCAAGGTGGTGTTTGCTGTGTTGCCCACGGCAAGGAGTTGGTTGTATCGTGTTGTATCTGAGGATCCAGCGTTTGTGCCGTCCTTGGAGGCTTGTGTTTTTCTCAAGTGTTGTTGAATTAAGAAACTGGTGGTGGGAATGATAGGCAGCGGTAAATGCAAGGAATGGAGGAAGACACTGGCACTGGCACTGGCACTGGCACTGGTAGATGTCCTGCTTCCGACGAGAGCAGATGTATGGAAGGCAAAGATGATTGATGGGCCAGAAGTAAAAGTCAAGGTGCAAATGCAATGACGGGCGGGCAGCGGAGCGGGCAGGCGGGCACTAACACCCACTCCATGGGTGGAACTTTCCACCTTCCCTAGAGGTAGGTAGGTACCACGGTACCTCCTGACTACACCTGCACTAACAGAGTTTGTCATAGCTATATACTCCAAAGAGTTAGAAGTGTTTGTTCCACCTCCAGACGGCTGATCAGCCCGAAAGTGAAGAGCCCGCATGGGTGGCTAGCCCCTTCTAGCTATGGCTCGTCAAACCCCCCGGCGCCGGTAGTTTCTATGTTTATCGTTGCGGATGTGAATTGTTCGATGATGTTCACCATGTGAAATGAGAGAGAAAAAGTGGTTGCTCAATTTGGCTGTTGAAATGATTTGAAGCTATTGAGGTACCTACCTCTCTTTCTGCGTACCGTCGGATGCTTCGGTACCGGGCTCGCTGTTCAATCAACAGTTACATACCGAATTCCACCTGCCACCACCGACCAGCTTTCCGTAACGGTTCACGAAGATGGAAAGAAAAAGATATGGTTTATGTACACTAAATGGGACAGAGACGTTGGGCTTCGCCGAAGAGCGCAGAGGGAGGTCAATTAGCGGTAGTACACTACCTTCCCTTCTAGTTTCGGTATTTGCACTACCGAGCGATACTGTATGGGTACTCCAATCCAGAATCCAGCATTTCGGTGTCTTCTCCGGTTGCTCTCTCTTCCTATCACAGAGCCATACTAAGTAACTCGAGACGGAGCCCATCAGGGTCTGTCAGTCCTTCGTCAGCAGAGTCTCCAGAGTCTCACTAAAAGGCTGGGCATGTTTTTAGCACCGGCCCGGCTTTTAGAAAAGAGTTCCATCGAAATGTAACCCTTCAAAGGCAGGCAGGCATTTGGCAAAAAGTTTGCCTGCCCCTGACCCAGATCACCAAAGGCAGGACGGTAGTTGAGTTGCCTGCCTCGACCGAATGTTCGATGCTGAAGTGAAGTGGACTGAACTGACATGGATGGAAATGGAGCACCACATGTGATGTGAGTGTATACAACAACAACAATAACAACGACAACAACAACAACGCACATGAGTTGTGTGAGTCGTGAGCGACGGATGGTAAGACCGAACCGACCAGAGGATGAAAAAAAAAAAAAGAGAGGATGGATGAGGTGACTTTGAGACCAACAACTTCCTGACTGGGGTCTGGTCACGCTCTGGGCATGCAAGAGGATAGCGTGTTGAACGGTGGAAGGGCTGGCATGGCAGGCAACGCAGGCAAGGCAGATAGAGCAGTGAGGCAGAAGATCGAAAAGAGAGAGAGAAAGAAAGAGAAAGAGGGAGAAAGAGAGACAAAAGAGGATGAGGTGAGGTGACCTGAAGCCTGAAGAGACTGTAGTACAATCCGCTGGACGATTCACCGGGCGGCCATGACACTAAACGACGGGGGTCTGGTCCTGTTCGGGGCAGGCAACAAAAATGTCAAAGGCAGGCAAGGGCAGGACACAACGACGACGATGGCAACGACGACATGGATGAGGAAACCGAAATGCCCTCACATGGTATCACTTGTACGACGTGAACCGGACAATCTCACAAGTTAGTTGGAACCCAAGGTAAGGCAATACCCAACCTACCCAATCTTGGAGGTGCGTGTGGGGCAGACAACGGGTTTGTAAACGACCCCTTTCGTACCGTGGATGTTGTGACACATACCTATCTCCTCGAGGGTGTCCGTTTCCAAAGTGAAGAGAGAGTGTGGTGGCCGCCTATCCAGAGTTCTAGACGCGCCATGATTGTTTTGTTTGTCTATCCAATCTCGAGCTGCAGCTTTGTACATCTAATAAACTCTACACATAGTACAATATCCTTCCTCACTTTTAGGATCAGAGTTTTGATACAAATCGTACACATATCTGACACCAGAAAATGCATTCTACCACAGGGAAGTGACATTGACAATCACAGTCCTCTCCGTCCTCGGGTCCAGCATCTCCCTCTTATGCCACGTCCTGACAAACCTCCTCGCCTCGCTCACGTCCGCGAACGAGACCACGAACCGTGAAAACCCGTGCATCTCCCCTTCCTTCATCTGCCCGCCCGAGAACTCGTCGAGCTCGTGTTCAATCCTGTGCTCGTTGAACTTGCTGAACTTGATGGTCGAGAGTGTGGACAAGATGGGCTTGATTGCTGGGTCCCTTTCGTCCTTCTCTGTCTCTGTCTTCGTCGCTCTTGTCGTCATCGCCGCTGGGACTTCCTCCTCCTGAAGCAACTGCCACGGGTAGTTGCGCGCCTCGGCATCGATTTCGATGGCGGTGCGCAAGCCACGGACCGTCATTTTGGTGCCAACTAGATATACTAGCACGCTGCTTCTGCTGTGCTCTATCTCTGGGTCTTCGGCGTAATCGACGAGGCCCTTGGGAGGCGGGGCTACAAAGGAGGCTTTTCCGCTACGCGCGAATTTTGGTTTCGAAAGAAGCTGCTGAGGCCGCAGGCCCTTGCTTGCCTCCCGAATGTTCTCGAATTCGACGATGTTGTCCCTGGTAAAGATTTGGCAATGGAGGGGCGCCGTAGGAGGCAGTAACGTGTAGCGAGCAGCGTCCAGGCCGTCGTCCTCCCGCCACTTCCGACCCAGACTGCCGGGCCCATCTTCCTGCTGTTCATCCACGTCCGGAAGCTCGTCGACGCTTTCCTCCACGCCTTCTGAGCCTTCTGGCTTCTTAGCAGGTTGAGCAGGTGTTGGCGTGCCCGTGGCCTTCTGTCGCCATTCCTTTGGCAAAGCCTGACGTGACTTGTTATGCAAGCGTTCCAGAACATCTACGTATGCTCGGGCGTTCAACTCGTTATCGAAGAAGAGGAAGTAGCACCCTTGTGGTTCGTGCGTGGTTCGGGATCTGGATTGGACAACTGGTTAGATGATTTAAAGTCAGTGTTGGGAAATCGCACGTGGCCCCAAGGAACCCAAAATGCTGCAGTATATAACGAAAGTCTCGTGAACGTACCTTTGACAAGGCCATAAGTCCACCCGTCCACATGCTGGCCATGACCGGCAATGTGACGGAAGTCGGACTCCAGAAGGGACCGGGAGACACTGTTGAGCACAACGATTGCTGGACCACCGTCTTCCTTGCTCTGCTCAACTGCTTTCTTCTCCGCCACGTTGACTGAAGATACCAGAGTGTCCAACTCTTCTTTGGGCTGACGAAAAACAGTCCCACGGCGGGGATCCATTTTTGTAGGTCCCGAAAACCCCGTTTCCTCGAGTCGCCTCAACTCCTCCTCGCTATCAACCTTGTCATGTTCATAGGTTTTCTTGACGCGCATTTTGGGGGGCTCTAGCGGCGCTGACTGGGCGGTGGTGGCTTCGGGATTGGATCGCTCGGACGTGAATTCCTTAAACCATGCTTGAAGCTCGTCTGCCGAAGGAAACGCCTCTTCCAAACCGGTCTCTGTATCCTTGTTGGCTGCGCGGGCTTCGGCGCTCCTCCTTTTCCGCTGGAGATTTTCCGACGGAGAAGTAGCCCATGCTGGCTTTATAGCTGACGCAGAGCCTGACCGAGAATCCACAGCCCTCTTTCCAAGGAAGTCTTCTTTTCGCCCATTAACAGGTCGTGCTGCTGGACGGGCTTGTAGCTGGTGCTTTTCTTTCTCTCCCACGCCGAAAGGGACTCGTCGTACTCGTGGTTTTTCGAGGGGGTCTTGGGCTAGATGGCGAATAATTCGTACGGTTCCCGGGTGGGCCTGCAGCTCAGGTATTTCTGGCAACGCGGTGGTATTTTCTGGTGAGGAGCGAGCGGTTCGGTCGATTGGACGGGGTTCCTGTTGCTCGAACTCTTCTCTTCCTGAGGGAGGAGAGAGCACAACTGGCCCGAGTTGCTGCTCGAACTCTTCTCTTCCTGGGGGAGGAGAGATCACAACCGGCCCAAGTTCTTGCTCGAACTCTTGTCTTCCTGAAGGAGGATAGATCACAACCGGCCCGAGTTCTTGCTCGAACTCTTGTCTTCCTGAAGGAGGATAGATCACAACCGGCCCGAGTTGTTGCTCGAACTCTAGTCTTCCTGGGGGAGGAGAGATCACAACCGGCCCGAGTCGATACTCCTCGGATTTCTTTTTTTGCCCTTCCGTGTTTCTTTCCTGGTCTACCACCTCATGATTCGGTTTCGGTCCGGAGGTAACCCTTCGTACTAGTGGACGTTCGGATTCAACAAACCGTGCTGTCGGACGGGATTCTGGCTTCTGGCTCCCCTTATCGGAGGTCTTTCTGTGGGTGCTTCTAGGGCCACGGATGGCGTCCCGAGCATGTTTATACGCGAGGTCGGTGTTTTTATTCGTGATGGCCGTAGAAGTCTTATCCTTGAGCCTTCTGCCTCCGCATCTGATGGCAGAAGTGGAGAAGGCAATGGAGGGGGTGGTCAAGGATCGGGCAGTCGGCAGTCTCACGCGTGACCGGCTGAAGGGCTGCGACAACTGCAGTCCTCTTGGGAACATTAAGATCGTGGACGCCGAGCGCAAGTCGAAGAAGATGTAAAAGTGGTAAAGATGGAATTTCTAGCTTCCCCTCGGTTGGGGAATGAGTCCCCGCGACTACCTACCTTAGCTCTGCCGCCGGCAAATCGAGCGCTAGTACAAGTACCTATCCCAACGCAATAGCCATACAGAGCCCTAACCCTGACACAAAAGCTTGGCGTTCATCCTTATCCGACCGGGTGCAGGTACATCGCATAGAAGTACCTGATACGGTAAGCAAGAGGCTGTGTAATATGGTAGCATAGGTAGAAGTACAAACGGGCATACCTTCAAGCGACCTTCGGCCCCACTTAATGCCGGTCTTCAAGTCGGAAGCCGTCAATTTCGGAGACGAGAAGCCGTGATGAAGTCCGTCTCTAAGTGCCCGGGGTTCAGTCACTGTATTCAAAGGCCGGTCCCAGGCCGTTTTAACCGTCAAGAACCAAGCCGGGCAGTCCATGTCGACGGCCCCTTCCGGAAAACCCCACCCGGCAAACCCTACAATAAAGTCTGGACATCAAGGTCCACAGTGAACTCTCACTCACAACTCACCACATAGACACACACACCATGGGGACGAAATCTCTCGAGTTCAAGGTGCGCAAGTTGCAGGCCAACAGCACCACCGAAAAGGACCTTGCCAAGAAACAACCATCACGAGTCTACGTCAACGAGGAAGCTCTGCTCGAGCTGACGGGTTCCAAAGACGGAGGACGGGCCATCACCATTGAGAAGATCGACAAGCAGAACTCTTCTTCTGACGACCAAGCCCTGCGACGAGAGGCGACGCTATGGAAATCACCAGAGAGGATAGACAAGGCCAGCATCCAGCTGTATGATGCCTTCAGAGAAGTCTGCGGCTACCAGACCGGAGTGCAGGTCAAGGTCACGGTCCAGGAAGGGAAGCTTCCCGAAGCCGAAGAGGTCGTCCTTGAACAGATACCTCCCGAGAAGGCTGGAAAGGATGCAGCAGAGAGTGCCGGACCTATTGACCTGTCCGAAATACCCGGCTGGGAGTTCTTCCTTGCCGGAAGGCTTTCTATGATCGAGCACGTCCACGCCGGTTTGACGTTCAAGAACCTCTACGCTAGGGGTCCGCAGAGGTCGTTTGCGGTGGCTTCGGTGAACGGGCGACCAACCGGCAACGCGCGCTATTTGGATGGCAAGACGAAAGTCAGGATAGGGGCGCCTTCGCCCGCTGGCCAGGTGGACGGCGTGCCCCAGGGAAAGCTGGAGGTGACGAGTGTTCGTGGACTGGACACTCAGATTGAGAAACTCAACGACCTGCTGTCTCAGTTCACCGAGCCTTGGGTTTTCAAGGGCAAGCCTAGATACCGCGGTATCGTCATCCACGGTGGTCACGGCACGGGAAAGAGCATGCTCCTAAACACCATTGCGGCCACGATTTGGGGCACAGTCTACCGCATCCAGCCCAAGGACAAGCTGGCCGATATCCAGGACATGTTCCAGAAAGCCAGGCTTGAACAGCCCAGTATCGTCTTGATCGACCAACTGGAGAGGCTCATCGACAAGGAGAGGAACAACCGCACATCCGTGATCCAAGCTCTCTGTGAGGCACTGGATACCTTGGGCGCCGATGCCCAGGAAACCGGCGAAATTCCCAAGGTAGCCGTCATCGTCACTTGCTTGGATTACACAACCGACGTGCCCGAGGATCTCAAAGATCCCGGTAGACTCACGGGTGAGATCTACCTACCGCTGCCCGACGTCGACGGCCGCAAGGAGATTCTCGCCTCTTTCAACCTGCGGGTAGCGCCCGAGGAGGAAGAATCTCTTCTCCGCAGTCTCAGCGAACGCACACATGCCTACAACGGCAAGGACCTCCGTCGTCTCGTAGACGAAGCCGAGTTCATAGCAAGGACACGGATCAACAGGACCAAGAGGGAAACAACCATAACACCACCACCAACCGACGACTCGGTTAACCATGATGATCAATCAGCGGCAACAGATGATGTGGCATCTCTCATGAACTCCCTACAACTCTCCGACGCCTCCACCTCCATCACCACCCCCATTCCCACCCCAACCACAGAATACTTCCTTCCAGCAGACTACGAAGAAGCCCTCCGCCTCGTCCGCCCCTCGGCAATGCACGACGTCAACCTCAAGCCCCCTCCAATCCACTGGTCCGACATCGGCGGGCAAGCCTCCGTCAAGACCTCCCTGCGCCGCGCCGTGCGCATGTCGACGGAACCCTCGCACGTGTTATCCCGCTTCTTCGCCCGCCCACCCAAGGGATTCCTGCTGTACGGTCCACCGGGTTGCTCCAAGACCATGGCTGCGCAAGCGATGGCCACCGAGTCTGGCCTGAACTTTTTTGCGGTAAAGGGCGCGGAGCTGCTAAATATGTATGTCGGCGAGAGCGAAAGGGCGGTGCGAAGACTGTTTCAGCGGGCGAGGGAGGTGGCGCCTAGTATGATTTTCTTTGATGAGATTGATAGTATTGCGGGACAGAGGGCTGGGTTTGGACATGGTGGAGGGTCTTCGACTTCTGGCGGTAGTTCAAGTGGTCTGAATGTTCTGACGACCCTGCTGAACGAAATGGACGGTTTCGAGGCATTAACCGGCGTGGTAGTCCTTGCCGCGACCAACAGGCCGCAGGCGCTGGATCCGGCTTTGTTGCGCCCGGGACGCTTTGACGAGCTGATCTACGTTAGTCCGCCGGATGAGGAGGCGAGGGCGGCCATTTTCAGGAAGGAGGCGGAGAAGAGACAGATGTTGATTGGCGAGGAGGAGATTGCGCGGTTGGCGACTATCACGGATGGGTTCTCGGGCGCGGAGATTAAGGGTATTTGCGCGGTGGCGGGTACAAGGGCATATGATCGCTATCTTAAGCTGGATGATTGGGTTGATGATGAAGGAGAGGAGGAGGATAAGGATAAGGATACGCCACCGGTGGGCATCACGATGGAGGATCTGGAGATGGCGGCCAAGGGAATGATGAGGCAGATTACGTCGGAGATGATTAGGGGTTTTGAGCAGTGGGAGAAGCAGTTTAGGAGGTATTAGATTTGTGGTGTTCTGAGGAGAAGATATAGGTGTTATATAGACATAGATAGAGAAAATAAAATTTAAGCGATGGAGTTGGGTGTCAAACTGAAGCCTATACGGCTCTTAATGTTGTCCAGTTGAGTCTCATAGACTCATCTGTCACAGAGTAGCACGTTTAAGTAACCCACAATAGTGAACCAGCTGAGCCTCTGTGGTCTAAACATCGTCAATAATTGGATTGGATATTCTCTTATAAAACCTGGTTCCTTTCTAACCACTACACCATGCGTAGTGATCTCTTCCGTATGGATTCACAAAGTGGCTTTATGGTAGACTCTGTGGTAGACTATTTTTTACTCTAGCTAAAAGCGTTACCCAAGTCATGCTCCTATTGTAGAATTCTTGTTAGCTTTCTGAACGTTACACGCACAAAATGACCATATAATGAAAGAGAACTTGCCTTCAGATATTCAGCTCCTTTCTCCTGATACTCTTCCCTCGTAACCTTGGCCCTCTGCCAATCGTCGCTGCCCGCCCATCCAGCAGCGCCCTTCCAGGCGTCCAGGATAGGATCCTTCGCCCTTCGGACAGTAAGTGGCGTACCGGCCGGGAGTAATGGCACGAGACTAGCGCGCATCCTCTCGTCAAATCCTTGGAACATGGTGTTTCCACCAGTCAAGAAGATATCCTTGAGGAACGAATCCCGATCAAGTCCTGGGATACCCACGAGTCGCTGGTTTAGGATATCACCGGCTATCTCGATGATACCGGCCTGGTCAACACCAGCAATAGCACTGGGCTGGAAGATCACCTCGGGTACACGGATGCGCTCGACATTCAGATGCAGACGATGCGTTTCTGCTGGGGCTGCCGCATCAAATGGCCTTGGTCCGTACCGGAAGGCATGCAGGAGAGACTTGGTCCAGTCATTCTGGGCTTCGAGTGTGTGCTCGTAAGTGAATTCCTCGTCGTACTCCAGCAGGTCTTGCTCCAGGGCGCGGACCGACGCCTCGAGGTCCTCTTCGGCTTCCTCCTCGTCATCACTGTCGCCCTTGTTCGCACCAATGGCCACACTGCGGTAGACGCCCCAGTCGGCGTCATCGGCACCGAAGTCGTCGTCGTCACCACCGCGACGCCGCTTGCGACCGGTGGCAGCGGGAGTGTCTGAGGCAAGATTTGCCAGGTTCTTCATGCGTATTTGGTTAGCCAGTGACTTGCGGTTACCCAGATCAGCCTTGAGGCGATCGCGCTCTTTGATTTGAGCGAGTTTGGCATTACGAAGCTGGCGCTTCTCCTCAAGCCATCCCTCTAGATCGTTGGTCCGCCTCTCCTCATCCAACCTGGCTTCCTCCGCTATCCTGGCCTTCTCTGCCTCCTTCTCAGCCTTGGCACGTGCCCGAGCATCGTGGTTCGACTTCATAAGACGTTGTTGTCTCTTCTGCTTGAGTCCAGCCTCATCCAACTGGTCATCAGGCACACCAAGCAGGCTGAAGTCGGGGGCCTCTTGCTCTTCCTCCTGTTCGCCGCCAAGATCCTTGGTCCGCGCCTTCTTGATAGACTTTTCCAGTTCCTTGACCATCCGGTCCAAAGCAGCCTCGTCCTTAACCTCGGCATCATCAAGAATCCGTTTGATCTCCTTCTTGGTCGTCTGTTCCGAAATTCTGCGCTGGACGTCCTTGTAATACTCGATCTCTTGCTCCTTTTTCATCAATCTTTCCAGGCGCATCTTGGCGGCCTGTTCTTGTAACCTGCGACCGCTTTCCTTCTTTCTCTCCGCTATCCGGTCCAGCTCTTCCTGTGACTTTTGGATGATCACTTCCTCCGTGTAAGGATATTGGACAATCCGTTCCCTGTCCTCGAGTCCAGTCCATTCCAGATAGCTTGCTAATTCGCTGTCATAGTCTTGGGAGACATAGCAGAAATCGCGAACCATGTTCTCAGCTTGGGACGAGCTGAGTTTGCCGGGGAATCCGTAGTAGTATTTAAGCTTAATGAGCTTCAGCAAATATTCCGCGGCATGCCAGCCACCCCAGTTCAGCCTCGTAGCCTGAGCCAACAATGGCTTCTGATTGTAAACCGGTATAAGATGGGTGGCGCTATGTGATGAAGACACGACTATACCGGTCTTGCCTTGGTTGTGTCGGTATGCGAACAAAGAGTCGATTCCGTAGGTGAGGGAGGGAGCGCCGTAGCATTCGAAGATTACTTCGGTCATGGCTAAAGAGGAGACAATGGGTCAACAGCAATAACGGCACGGAGTAGGGGGTTGACCTACATTTCCTCGAGTAGGGCAAGTTTGCGACAGCTTCGGTCATAACGACTGGCACATCAATGGCCCCATCGACACCATTCATTCCAAGCTTCAAGAAGACGTAGTCCAGCACATGCTCCATGACATCCCAATTGCTCACAATACCGGCTCCAGCCTCGAAAGCGTTCCGTATGTGTCCTCGCGCAGATGTATCGGCGTAGCAGTCTTCGCCAGCAAAAGAGAAGGTCTTGCCCAACTTCCGGTCGCGATATTTGGCCATGATCGGGGGAACCGCTAGCCGGGGGGCGTTTTCGAAGGACCATCCTGCTCGGACAGCCCAGGAGCCTAAAGTCGACGGATAACACAGGTTAGCAACCGAAATCGACCAAACTCTGGACTGGGGACAAGGCGCATGGGAACGGCCCCAATCCTGTGATACAAGCTTACCATTATCTATGACGATAGTTGGATTTCCTCCGGACTGAGCCTTCGCGCGCTCGTATCCTTCCGGCTGCGGCTCGATGAACTTTTCGAATTTGGCTTCCTTGACTGGGTAGAGGACGGGATCAGGGAGGGTCTTCCAAGCTTCCCGCCTGCTGACGGGATTATCAACTGCGGAGAGCGCCATGATGAAATAGCATGTGCCTTGGAGAGACGTAAAAATAGCAGGTATAATCGAGTTCTGATATTCTGTAAGTGTGTCCGGTTGTTGAAGGTTCCGTCGCGGTGCTGCTGAGAGCTCAGCGCTGAAGTAGTGGAATTGTTTGGGTTCAGCGCATTCTGATCCTCGCAGGATCTGGCGATGATAGCCGGCAAGACGGCGTTAGAGGCCGATGAAGATTCGACACTAGACTGCTGGTTTCAAAGTCTACAACTTTCAGTGGAAAGTGGAAAGGAAGAGTGGAAGCAGGAACCTTTGACGAGATTGTTCGTTGGCAATGATCCGTCCGGCCTGAGTTGCTTGCCTGCCACAAAGTCCCGTCGCGGTTGGTGTCCCATTGACGTTCTTATAGTGGCGCGGCTTGGCGCGTCCCACCTTTTAAGCTACAGCGAGCACTCATGCAAGGGGTGGACCTACCTCAAGTTCATGTCATTGAGGTTGCTGGAAACTGTCAGTTCAATCGTAAGTACAGAAACTATGATGGGTGGGGCCAAAATGAAGAGGTCTGAGATATAATGTTATTGGTATTCAGTAATGTGTTTGTATGACTTTCAACAGAGAACGATTCCAACGATGTTTCTTTGGTTCGATGCTTGACATTCACACCGATGTCTCTTTCGTATCTGTTGAACTGTGACATCTTTTGGAAGGGCTTCCATACTTCCACCATCACCACAACGCAAGGCGTATCAAGAGGGCTCTTTCAAGTTGTCAGTAGCTAAAGTCCACAAGAGTTAGTAGAATAATCCCGATACAGGTATCTGAAGAAAGCGTTGCGTTAACCTTACCCTCAAGGTGAAATAGCACGTTAGATTGGTAGTTCTTGAACATCTGCGCAACCAGCTCAATGTTCATGTTTTGAATGTTGATTTCCTTAACAGCAGTCAGTAACTACACCAAGGCCAACTTTATTTGCAACCGAGTTACCTGCAAGGCCTTGTTCATCACGACAATAGCCTCATTGAGTTTCTCCTAACCAAATTTGACATGAGCATCAGTAACAGTTCCGGTGGCCCTTGTGTTGGGTGGTACTTGTACATCACAATAATGTTGGCAACTGGAGAGCTTACCACATTGGTAATGATGCGTGACAGCAGCAAGTTCTGCTGATGCTCATGAGGGCTCTCCTAATTTAGTATGTGTGAGATTCCATAGCCAAGCACCTAGGAGTGAGATTTCACGAACCATTTCAGAGTTTTCACTTCGTATCAAGATTGATGGTTGATGTGGTGATGGTGTCAAGAGACCAAAGGGTGCCCAAAAGGGTTCTTGGTGTTACAGGCACTGACATGTGCCATGCGTCCACTAAACGCGACCAACTGGCGGGGCATGTGCTGCCGTAAACGCGATGGAAGGAGCGTCCCGTCTGAAAAGTGGGGCGGTATGACGCGGCAGAACTCCGAACCCCGGCATTTACCTGTCACAGCAGCCTCCGCGCGGCAGGCATACCTCATCGGTACCAACAGGGTGATGGGAACTGTGACCTCGACACTTCAACTTGGAGTTCTCGCTTTTCTCACTATTCCAACTTGACTGTTGATCGAGCGAAATTACCTTTTCGATATCCAAGCAGCTTATAAAACCATTCACCATGTCGAACCAAACCCCAGAAGCCCAAGCTGCGGCGGCCGCGCATCTCAAGCTCATCGAGCAGCTCGACATCCATTCCATTCCCAAGTCATACCGTAACCCCCATTGGCGACCAAACCCGCGCCGCAACAAAAACATCAAGACCATCCTAGGCGACGCGCAACGAAAAGAAGCCAGTTCTCTTCTCGCCACTCCGGCAGATGCCAGTGGCGCCGCTACGCCCGCCCCAGTTGGCGACGACGGTCTTTCCACCAGCGGAACCTCAACACCGGCCGTACCATCGGCCAACGGCGCGAACGCGAATGGCACAACGGCCAATCTTGCCCAGGCATCTAGGAGCTTGTCGAAGCTGGTGCTGGAGAAAAGCCTCAACGTACCAGGGAAGGGATCAAACGGGCTGCTGGCCGCGAGTCTGTCCTCGGCACCAGTCGCGACGTATACCAACATCGAAAGCGCACCGAGCATGGCGCCCCAGAAGCGCTACTGTGACATTACTGGGCTGTCGGCACCGTATATTGATCCCAAGACCAGGCTGCGATATCATAACGCCGAGGTGTTTGCTATGATTCGGAGTCTACCACAGGGCGTGGGAGAGCAGTTCTTGGAGGCCAGAGGTGCTCATACGGTTCTCAAATGATGAGGGGGCAGGCGGATATTTGGACCCGGGCTGCCTGCCTTTTCATTTGACGCCCGTGTACAATTGCGTCTAGATATCGCACGCGCTACTTGGGCTTGGGCGACAATACGATGTTGGATGGGATAGAACAAGGAGGCGTTGGGCAGGACTCAGGAGAGCATTTGTTTCCAAGGCGTTGAGGGACAGCAAGGACGGAATTACACGGCGTTGACCAAGGGAGGCAGCATTGTTTATGTGTTTCTTATTACTATTCAAAGAGTTGAAAAAGAATCTATCTAATCGCAAAAACATGTACGACCCACAAAGTCAAGTCTCAACTACGTACTCGCTGTCTTTCAACAGCAAGATACAATCGACACTCCGGCTTAATCGGGATCTGTTGCTCTTTGCCCAAAAGCCGCGAAGGCTAACCGACAGACCACCGAGAACGAACGGGAGAGAAATCGAACTCGGATTGCTCTAGCAAGAAGCTAGAGCCGTCGTGGCAATATGAAAGGGAAGGAGATAAAAGATGGTACCTACCGTGGGTGACCGAGACAACAAGAGTACCTCTAGTAACATATTCAATGTGGTTGAGCGTCTTGGTCAATGAAAACTCTCCATGCTCAAAAGCACATAATCCGTGATCCAGGCGTGGTTTGGTTCCAAAACCACCATGTTTGCTGTTCTGAAACGCAGGCTTCATCTCTGCGCGACAACTGAGAAACGTTGAGAAAGAGAACGAAGGGAAAATTTCCCGACTCCGAGAAAAGGTGCTTTTGCTCTTTCTCTTGGCCCCTCCAATTCTGTCATCAGAACCAATCACAGTTGCAGAAAGCTAGGCCAAAAGTGGATCGTGCCTGACGTTCGGCAGGCCCCCGAATGCCGGCCGCGTCCCTGGCGCGGCGCTGCAAGCCCCTTGATCGCATCCTAGCACAAGCAACGAGACCGTTTTCGATCACCTTTGCACTTACAACATCATCTGGTCAGCAACTTTCACGAGCCAGCGTCTTTACGCTCTTTACAACATACGTTACTTTAATCAATCAATTAGCGCACATACATTCGTGCTTCTTCAGTTCTATCTACGCCTCTTTCACGAGTTAGCTATCCAAGTTAGCTAGCTGTCTTGGCTTCCGTCCGCCTCGAAAGCTCTAGTGTAGCTCCCACACAGTCACCACCTTGAAGATGCCTACAATGTGGTTGTCCGACTCCCAAAGTAAGTTACGATTTCCAAAGCTGACTGTGGGCTACTAGTGCGGACTGCGAAGTACAAGATACTAACCTTTTGCTTCTCTCTTTCTCAGAAATCGGAGTCGCCTTTTGCTCTGGCGGTATGCATTCACTTTACCATTCGTACTCCCCGCGAACCTCCCTCTTCAAACTCCTCCCCTTTCCGAACCTCTCCACATAGCTGCCCTGCCACACCTACTTACGACCGACCGACTATCTATGAGCGGCTGTCTCCCTGCGTATTGCATGGACACGATATGAATTTCTTTGCGCGCGAGCTTCGTGCGCAACTTTCACGGGATCAAATCGAACATACACACGTTCTTGGGGGAAAAAAACAAGAGGAGATGAAAAGAGACCAAAGTGACTGACGGGACTTCTCGAAAATAGGCGGCTTCTTCCTCATCGGCGGTGTCCTCCTCTTCTTTGACCGGGCGATGCTTGCCATGGGCAATGTACGTTTAGTTTGATCCATTTCTCCCTCCCCATTCCCATTTGTCTTTTCTTCTTCCCTGTCCCAATTCCCGTTCGGTGTACTAACCCGCCTCATCCACAAACAGATCCTCTTCCTAATCGGCCTAACCATAATAATCGGTCCCGCCAAAACCATCACCTTCTTCGCGCGCAAGCAAAAGGCCAAAGGCACGGCCGCCTTTTTCCTCGGACTCCTGCTAATCCTGATGCGCTGGCCTCTGATCGGCTTCTGCGTGGAGCTTTACGGCATCATGATCCTTTTCGGGGACTTCCTGGGAACGATAGCGGGTTTCGCGCGCAACATTCCGGTTGCAGGACCATATATCGGTGCTGCGGTGGATAGGAGTGGTTTTGTGGCGAGGCAGAATGCGGATTTGCCTGTTTAAGATTTAAGGCGGAAGGGCTGAGGGTTAAGGACTGAGGAGACTGTGGGAGATCATCGAAAAACGAGCCGAACGAACGAGGACATCTCCGGGTGAAGCTCTGGCGGTTATGACGAACACTTTCGCCATTTTACCTGAAACAGTATGAGATGGTTGGGCGCAGACCGGTTCAGCGCTCACTGGTTGAAAGAGGGGGGGGGGGGGGGGGATGATGGAAAGGTGCGAAACTAAGACGAAACGGACAACATGAACGAAGAGACGACGGTTGGAAAAACTAAAGGCGAAAAACGCGCTTGGCGGCGTACGAAGGATATAATGGACACGGCAGTTATGCAGAGACACACAAAAGGGGGCGTTGGAACGAACTTTGGAATACCCAAGTTGTGATACGAAAGGGAGAAGTAATAGGCTTTCTGTTCATGTATAATTATGGGGATATAGTCAGTACTGCTATATAGACGGTCGGAGGGCTTTAAATGGTCTACAAAATCATTACATATTGTTTTTAAACACCAACAAACACTGAAGTGGACGAGGAACCTCGCCATGAAGTTCTAACACAAACCCCTGCCACAAGATAGTCCGTCTAGTCTGAATGAGGAAGCATTGCGTCAAAGTTCTAACAAGCGGAAAGGCTTCGGCTTTGAAGACAAAAAGCAAAACACGCCAAAATGTGTTGTCAGATCAAAAAAAAAAAAAACCATTCCCAAGGGCCTATACCTATTTAAAGGATATCATCCATCCAGTTACACCAGCCCCGATACTCCTTCACAGGAAAGTCTCATCTTTTGGTACCTTTCCCTATCTCTTTATTCCCTCCCTCCCATGTTCACCTCCCCTTCTCGTCCGTTATTCTCAAAACATCCAATAATCTCTTTCCCCCACTCCCACTACCAACTCCGACAAGACTCTTAGTATCCGGACTTGATGAGGTAGTCGGCGAGCGCCTCAACGGTCTGTGTCGAGTTGCCGGCAGTGTTGTTCTCGCCGTAGTGGGCGACGAGGATGGCCTGTGTCGTCTTGACGATGATGACACCAGTCTTGCCCTGTTTTTGGTGGAAAAAAGAAAAGCATTAGCAAAACATGAGCATGCAGAGACTTGAGGAGGCGCGGGGGGAGGATGAAGTGAAAGACGCACCTGACGACCGTAGATGTGACGGCCCTCAATGTTGAAGGCAACGTAGCGCTGACCGCCAACGTGGATACCCTCGGCGAAAACCTTGTTGACGTTGGGGCCCGAGCCGTTCTCGGCGACGACGGCGGCGATGAACTTCATCTCCTCGGGGCTCAGCTATAGAGAAAAGACAAATATCACGTTAGCATATCTTCTGTCTTGGAACAGCATTGGCGCCCAATATACACCACGGAACGGGGCTTTTCCCATCCTAGCTGGCTAGCTGTCTCTCTGTTTCCACCTGTCTCCCTGCCCGCTTTTGCTTTCTGCTCCCTCGGCGCATGTGATGCTCCTCGCGGGTCGCATCCGTCCAACCGGTTGCGCGAAAGGCAAAGACAGAAGCAGAGAGATAGGCAGGCAAAGGGTGCGGATAGAGATATCGGGGAAGGGAGTTGGTAATGTAAGGCGTACCGTGAAGCCGGAAGTCGCAGCCCAGGTGCTGTCACCAGCGGCGCTGATGATGGCGCCCTTGTCGAGGTGGCCGGTGCCAACAAGGCTATATGTAGGAAATCATGTCTTAGCTCATCACGGTCCCGTTTCCATGTACAAGTTTGATAGTAGGTAGTTCTCCGCATTCTCAGGGCCGAACAACCAGCCATTATCAGGCGCAAGCAATCAAGCGCATGGCTGGCATTTCTATGATGGCGCGATTCGTCTGTTCCAGAGTATGGGTGGTTTGCAATGATATATCGTACCTCGTGTCAACATAGGCTGTTCAACGACATTAAAGAGGTTAGCTTGCCTATTCTCCCAGCGTCTGTGAAGGTGGTGGGGTTGGGTGTGAAACAGCTCCCAACGAGCACGGGGAGAGGGAGCAAGGAGGCGGAAACAGGCACTGACCTTGCCAGGACATTTTGTCGGGATGTGTGGTGGTGTTGATGTGGTGGTAGGGATTTCGTAAGTTGGTTCGAGGGAGGAGTGTTTCGACGGAACGACGACGACGAGGAAGAAGCTGGCTTTCGGGCAAGGTTAAAAAAAGGGAAACCTAAACAAACGCGGTTCGGTTGGCAAAGGGGGGAAGGGGGGGGGGGGTCGGTGGTCTTGGGGGGCTACCTCTAGGCGGCGGCGGAAGATAGCGGAGCGGCGACTGGATATGGATTGGATGCGAAAAGGGGAAGCGGTGACATGACAGTGGAGGGGGGACGACTCACTGCTGGTCCTGGGATTATAGTGGGCTAGAAAACTGGCGAGCCAGCGAAGGCCAGCTGGTAAACGGGGCCCGCTCCCCGGTGACGGTGCCTGGTGGTTGTGGATTCCTGTTGTTGATGGGAAGCTCTTTAAGAGGAACCCCCTCACCAGCCAGGCCCCTCCTCGTCACTTTAAGTGAGGTGCCCCGCAGAAGTTGGGCGATGACCTCTTGCGACGGAGTCGCGGAGGGGCTCGGCAGGTGAGGATGAGGTACCTCTCTAACACTTTATATATGTAGTGTGTGCTTTAACAGTTATCCGGCAACCTGTAAACCAAGCATCCGACGTCCAGCGGCATTTCCCAAGCTGGATCGGCGGGAGCAACCGAAGTGGTCAGCAGTGGACCCCTCTTCAACAGGTGGCAGCTTCTTCTTCATCAAACTTGGGATTCTTCACCGTTCTTTTGCAAAGCCATGGGATTCCACGACCCATCAATTCTATCCCGCCTCATTGACCGCCGAGACCGACAAACCAAGAGTCCGTTGTCACAGTCTCGAGACCACCGAGATGACACCAAACAACATGACGATACCTACCCACCATTCCTCCCTCATGTCGTACTACAACACCATCTCAAGGTGGTTGCTCCAGTGCCCAGTGCCCCTCCTTCATCTCACGCACCTCCCTCGACAAGGCAGCCGCAAAGCACGCCGTTGTCTGCATGGCGCACGCATCAGTGAAGAACGATGGGGTTGGACAGAACAAGAGAGTTTGCATCTGGTGCCAAAACGGTCAAGCATTGATCCATCCAGCTGTCGTCCCAACAACAAGCGGGGCTCTTTGGCTGCAGACGCATGCTCTAGCGTTCGGCTTGCCTCGTGGTTGTCAGTTAGGTACTAGTGCATGGCAAATCAAAGCTCCATTCAGCATCCAGATTGACAACGACAGTATAACAAAGAGACGACGGGACCAAGGTGCCAACAACAGGCACAAACTGCTAAATTTGGTGCCTGGTAAGGAGCATCCCCTTACGCAACTATTACCAACGCCAATGTCGAATCCAACCAGGTCGGCTTGTGGTGAACCGGCGGTGTTGCCATCTGACTCGGATTACCCAATTGCCGGACCTCGGAGGTTGCGGGCAAGACAAACAGTATGTATTAGGCGCCAAGTCTGTCAAACACTCAAAGTGAGAGCGAGTTCTGGGCATCCTTTCATAGAAATGTTCTCTGTTGTGGAACCATTCTCGAGCTGGCAGCAGGGCGAATATGGTTCCCAACCAGGCAGGGCTTGAACAGCTACAGGATCCTTGGGGTATACCCGAGTTACATAGAGGTATAATCCAAACAGAGGGTGCCCTGTTCAAGCCAGTGGCCCTCATATCGTACGAAGCTTGACTCAAGGGCGTCTGATGTCCAGGCGCCTAGTCAGGCCGTTGCCGACTGAAGTTGCGCATATCCGAGACGTAGCGTCGACTTTTTCGGATCCGTAACCGACCCCTTTTGACACTATGAAACCGACGTCTTGGCACGGCCGTGAACAATGAATTGTTGCCCTAGCAATCTGGCACGTTTGGTTCCCGGAGAAAGTATTAGGCGCACAATATCATCAACAGTCATTACTGAAGACAGGGCCGCCATGGAACAAGTGCGACCTTTTCAGCACAATGGACCCCTGGTAGGTTTGCGAGTTTGTTACTACCTACGGACGGGATCTCATCGTCAATCTCCACAATCTGCACGATATACCAGTCACATTTAATACGGTTCACGACCTCGACACCCACGGCGGCGTCAAGCCACCACACATATACCAAGATGCGGCCAAACCGACGACATGCCGTCCCTTTTTGTCCGCTGAATCCAGACGCAGAACAGGCTAATAATGGAACTACCCCGTACATATCCTTTGCAATATCGACTTCGATATGATCCAGCATGGTCAGGTCGAGGCAGCTACTGGGATGAGTTTGGGCGTGCCCCAATTCCTGTTTGGGAAGGCCTCTCGTCTTTTGGGGACCATAATCACGATTTCGGTCCATCTCCCTGTTCCTGAATCCAAACCGTCGTTGGAGTATATGTACAGCAGGAGCCATCAACATGAGACACGCCCAAGGAATCAGCCGAACGAGACCATGCTAGGATCTCCCCAGAAGTGGGCCTGTTGCACCCCTTGCAGCCCCCTCGTCATCCAGTTCTGTTGTTCCAGATTTTCCAGTGTCGAACAAGGGCGAACAAGGGAAGCTCGACATCTCTCCACACGCTCGTCAGTTTTCTCTTCTCTATCATCAACCCCGGATTTCTTCGAGGGTTCTTGATGATTTTTGAACAATGTTGAGCAAGATCCCTGGCGGTGATCGACTTCACCATGAAAGGCGTCAAGAGCCTCGACTATCTTGGCTGGACAATGACCGGCCTAAACACTGGAACGCTTGTGCTTGATCAAAGCCTGCCAACAAGCTTTCACACTATCCTTCCTTGAGATGGCTGTTGGGTTGGTGTTTGGATTGCCAACAAAATGAAGCCATTTGAGGCTGTAGTGTAAGTCATTGTCTCCCTTATAACTTCATCATCCTAACCCATATGGCTTTGTTAAGCGCGCCTCAGCCTTTGTCATGACCCCTTCCTTGATATGTTGGCCAAGATGGCTCCTCTCAATTCTTCTCCCTTTGGGTCGAGTGCCCCCTTCATTTGCTCAAATGCCGAAACGGTATTTCCTCATTCTCGATTCGCTCCGCTATTTCCCCTTCGGTGATTGCTACAATTCCAAGACGATATTTCGAAACAAACCATTTCAGGGTCCTTCCCGGCCTATTCAGGTACCATCGGTGGATATCCGTGGTTGAGCCAGGGCACCCAGAGATATTAGCGGCGGATACAAGGCATGGAGCCCACTGCCAAAGGCACGACAACCGACGCCATGATCAAAGAGGCTAAGCGTTCCAGACCAATCGACCTCCCCCGGGGTCCTGGGAGTATCGGCCGACATCGTGGGCTCCATCCAGGAGTCGGCAACGAGGGCATTGTGCACGGCCGTGACCCATTGGTCTCCCTCATCCCAGGACAAGGTCTTGTGTCAGGTTCTGCCCTACGCAACGCAATTGGACGTGGCCGTCCTACTCAAAACCGACATGTCTGCCACTTCTCCTTCCCTGGTAGATGGAAACCGAAACCCTATCTCGTCCATCGTCTGTCCCGTCCGCTGCCTCGCCAGGTTCTCACCCCCGAAGCTGTCGCCGCTGCCATAGCCATCATGCCTCATCGACCAAGTACTTCTGCTGGGCCTGGATCTTTCCGGTCCGCAAGTTCGAGGTCACTACACGATAAACGCCAGTCAAAGGACGACATGTTGCTCCCTGTGGATGGACGGATAGGTACTGGAAGGCCAACTCAAGGCATGCACCCATACATGATGGGTATGAGAGGTGGAAATCTGCCGACGCCAGAGGCGAGTCCCGATCAAGCAGCAGCATCCAGCATGAGTTCGTTTTTGGCTCCGGCCACTCAGCCTATGACGGGCCACGAGTCCTTCATTACCTCGATGGAGGTTCCGATTGGAATGGCTCTGGGAAGCCCTTCGCAATTCTCAGAAATTCAGAATCAACCCAGCTCATGGCAACCACAAAGCGGCACACCACCTTGGAGGACTCCTTCACCACCGCCGCCACCGCCAGCAGCAGCTCCGCAGATGGTACCTCAGGCAGCGCCTCCAGCACCACCCCCTCTTCAGAGACGAAAGACAACAAGGCAAAGGATATTCGGGGCCTTGTTTGGGAGGGGAAAGCAGTCAGATTCGGCAAAGGCCGCCGACCTTATCTCTGCAAACAGTTCTGCGGTTTCCCTGTCTACAACAGGTGGTGGCCGGGAACCTGCTGGCAATGCCGTCCCATCGAGGAGCAACACGATTAGTGGGAGGAAAGGACCCAGGCATGTCCCAATACTTGTCAGGTCAAATACGGATCTCCCAATAACTACTACTGCGCCTGTCGAGCCAAGGCAGTGGGAGCAGCCACCTCCACCACCACCGCTGATGCCACCAGCAAGTTCCTGGAATGATCTTTCCCGCAGTGTAACGCCCAGTTCGTTGGCCAACTCTAGTGCCCCCTCACTACTCGACGTGGAGATTCCAAGCATCAAAATGGAACGATACAGCGTTATGTTTAGTGGAGTCCTGAACCCGCAGCAACAAAAGCAACAAAGAAGAAAGAGCAACATGACACTCCTGGAGAGGCGTCAGGCTACGCTCGAAAAGCTGAAGTCGATCAATGATAGGGTCGTGGCTGAATGCGAAGAAGAGGTAAAACAGCTCCGTAGAGCAAGCTCACCCCAGCCGACACAGTCACCAGGCTTTTCGATTTTACCACCAACCCCGAGCCGTCAACAACTCGATGTTCCCCCAACTCCTCGATCACGCTCGAACTCCTCACCGGCCGTCATCCCGTCACCAACGGTGGAAATGTTTTCTGAATACATGCAACCATTGGAAGCGCCTCCTACTCGAAGGGAGAAAAAGCGAGTGACGATAATCTCGCTACGGACGATGGAAGAGCAAAACCGTGCCAATCAGATTCAGGGGATGTTGGAGGAGCAGGAGCAGCAACATACCCAAAATTTCCACGAGGCCCAACCACAGCAGGAAGACGAACCAGAGTATCTTCCTGGTGAGGAAGTCCTCTCTGTCAGCCCCAGAAGGCCGGAGGCCTGGGAAGAACAGCAACAACCTCAGCCTAAACCGGAACAAGCTTTCCCCCCGCGGAAAGACTCTCATTTCGCTCCCGAAAAGTCGTTTCTCGTCCTTGATACCCCTCTGAGCCCACCAGAACAACTCCTAAACGTCTCGAGCAGTCGGCAGGCGGAAGACCCAGAAATCGTTGGCCCGTTCCTCCTCAAGCCAACCGTCTACCAACCGCCCGAACCGCGATTAGTAGTTCCCAGCCCGCCATCACGCTCACCCCCGTCACCACCTCAGCCGTCTTTGCCTGAAATAACGTCACCTCCTATTCTCAGCCCTAAGAGCCCGACTTTGCCCTCCACCTGTTCTCCCGCCTTCCTCACCCACAAAGGCCACACCCTCTCCCCATCCGTTGACCTCGCCGCCGCCGCCGAGGAGGAAACCGAAGAAGCAGATCCCATCATCAAAGCCGCCGTCGAGATCTCCGTCGCTCGCACCATCAGCATCTCCCGCCGCGCCGGCGCCCAGCAGAAACGGGTTGAATCCTCTGCGTCGTCCAGAGCTGCTTCCCCACAGCAACAACGCTCCCCTTCTCAACCCCCCACCCACTCACGCTCAGAAAGGCCACCTCCAGTCCCGCTCGCCCGCAGCGCCTCCGTCAGCGCCGGCTCCCTGCAGCGCTCGCGCTCCGTGAAAGCCAGCCAAATCACCATCACGCGCGCCGGTACGCTCAAAGTACGAAGGCCGGGAGCGGAGGCTGGGGAACCCACATTGATGACGACGAACGACCTAGGCAGGGTGGCAGAGACGAAGCAGGCTACGCCGACGTTGGTGGTGCCACCGCCAGCGGAGTTTCTGATCAACAGTCCTTGCTCTGCGCTGTCTACTCCGGGGTTGACTACACCGGGTACCGCGGGAAGTGAGCTGCCCAAGGAGGTGTTGGCTAGGTATAGGAAGAGCGAGAGGGTGGTGATTGGTGATACGACGGAGTTGAGTGACTCTGGCTCGGATGGGTCTGATGGGTCGGAGAGCGGTAGGGAGGGGAAAGGAGAAGCGGAAGACCAGAACCGTGGTCGGGATCAGTTCAAGAGGCCACCGGGTTTTGCCGAAGCTCGGTATGTGAGAGCCTAGTACCATGGCGTGAGAGCAGTGGCGCCTCGTCGCGAATGGGTATGTCTATCTCTGTCTTCTCTTCTGTTTTCCTGTTTCATGATCTTTGATGTTGTTTCCAAACGATATCCGGTTTTCCTGCAGGCGTCAGTCGCATTACACCATAAAACTTTTCTTATGTACTATGTATGGTCTTCATTGATGCATGGGGCGGAATACTAGCGGTCGGCGGGAAGGGTGGAAGGAGCGCTGCATTTTGCGAGGAGATAAGATAGTGCCTACAGACGGCCAGGAACTGAAGTTGTCCGGTACAACTTTTTGCCTTCTTTTACGTGGCTATATGATATATCCCATAGACTGTATTGATAATGTTTTTCCTTCCATTACTTGGGTCTTGAATCTTGCCATCCGCATGTCTTGGTATCATTACTGAAGTAATCTACCGTTTCCATTTCCCTCTCTGACAGCATGATCAACAACGCCAAAGAACATACAACTCAGAATTGTCCTGTCAGAGACCACACGACCTTCTCACTGAAGCAACCGCATATATACAACCATGAGCACCTTACTTTCGAGCAAAGAAAGCACGACTTCAGCTTTGTTACACGCTCCCCTATAAAAGCCGGTGGCCTCCAGGCTGGTACTCGAATCGATACCTAACGAGCGGCGAAGCAGCTACGTAATGCCATTATCCATTGTGTTTTTTTCCCCTCTCTTATCAAAAAGAAGGGTGCCTGCTTGTTGTAAACAGCGTTACACTTATGCCTAAACAGTCTTACCGACCCCTCGCTCGGTCTCTGATTTCTTATATCTAACTTATCTCCAGTCCTTTACGTACAACGATTTTGTTGCTAAATTGTGCGTAATTACTGACCTACAACGAATGACACAGCGGAATGACCCAATTCAAATTTATGAGTTGTTTGTATTGCATCATCTTACTGCTTCATTCTGTTCCGTCTATACCTACATATGGAGAAGTACCTTAACTATGTGGGGGTAAATCATTGATAGGTAGACCTACTCGGGACATCATTCCTTCTCAGACTTCTAGTACGGACACTCCTACAACACGGCGCCTTCCCCCACAGTTTTTCAGTCAATCAACTCTTTCATGTTTCTTGAGTGCCTATGGTATCCTAATGGTTTCCTTTTGGGGAGGCTAAATTTCCTTGAAACCATCTACCTCTAGGTATTGGTATTGAGGTTTTGTTGAAGAATTGGCATTATTACTTCCGTTATGTCACTTTAATTTTGAGTATATCCTAGCTGCCTCTTGAAGAAATAGGTACCTTATGTTTCAAGCATTATGGATGTGATCAACGATAAAGGGGACATAATACGCGTTTTGTGTACTTTCCGTCTTTATGGTAACCGTAGCATGCTGTCCGTGATGACTTGGAAACTGCATCTTCCAAAGGTGATGCAACATGAACCAGCATATAATGTGTGAGCTTGGGACATTTTTAGTTTTTGCTGTACTTTCCTTACCAATCTCCCGTTACATGTACTTACTCATCGCAACTTGCATTGCAGAGCGAGGCAGCTAATTAATCTGACAAAGACTGGGGGCCACAATTTTCAAAGTCAACCAGACCTAGGAGATAGGTCTATGTTCAGCAGAACCAAGCACGGTTGTACAGACTATATTCATACTGCCTGTGAGGCTCAGGGCATCATTATTGCAATTGATTGGTGCTCTTACTCACCTCAACTCGCTCACGGTCAATGGTCTTCGTCAGCGCCCACAGGTACGCCGTCATGATGACTTCGGCTTTTCAGCTGCGTGGATGAAGATATGGCGGATTATCTTGAACGTGAAGTTTGATACATACCCAGGTTCTGTTCCTGTCAATGTGGAATTCATGTATAGAGGTATATATCCCTAACCTGTCCGCCCTGTTCATCCAGATTAAGGGCACAAAATCATCACAGATCCCAATCCAACCTACTCCCATTACCAACCTACCTAGAAACCAAGAGCAAAACCTTCCTTGCTACCTAGTGCACAATGAAGTTCACTATCCTTCTTTCCTTCTTCGCCTTGGCCGAGAGTCTCACCATCCCGGCAGAGCTGGCGGATGGTGCCTACATCATCAGCATAGACGCCGACGGCAAGCAGATCATGACCGAGCTGGGCAACATCAACACTACCAGCACTGACTCGCCCGCCAACAACGAAGTTGGCAAGCGCGCTATTGGCTGGCCCTCCGGAACATTTGCCTCCTGCCCCGGGGGCAACTGGTTCAGGCAGGACGAGTTTTACGATCACGCTTACAACTTATTCTACAATTCATGCAAGGGGAGCGGCACGATCTCCAACGGCAGAAGTTTGTTCGTTAATTGTGGTACATCAAAGGCGTACATGTGCTCTTACGGAAATAACCCGTGCGCCGTGGATGAATGGGCCGGCGCCGTGGACTGGATTGCGGGCTCCTGCAACCGCCGCGACGGTGGATATATGGAACCAGGTCAGTCGCCTAGAACATACAGGAACCTTGGGAGAGTGCATGGGAATAAGTGGGAGTACGGCCCGGGATAACGTCCTTTTTCACAGCTCATCTTCACATTCCGGGGTGGAAGAAGGTGAGTTCATACTATACCCCACGATACATGTCTGTTGTTTTTGAAAGATGAGGGTTAGTTAATGTTGAGTACAGATATACGGATATGCCACCCAAGACGTCACTATCTGCTAGATCTCCTCTGGAATCCTGATCTGAACTCAGACAGACAGAGAGAGAGAGAGGAGAAACAAGCAGAGAGTTAGGAGGGGCGGGGAGGTAGATTACCTTTCCAGGACAAGTCGTTCTTAAGCAGAGTGTATTTGATCGAGTCTAACTGGTATGGACTCCTTGGTTGCTGTTCGCCCTTTATTCATCTTCTTTCATATCATAACTAGGCGATAGCCACACGAATTCAACATATCTGTGGCAGTCAAAATCCTGGTTCCCAACCATGCTTGAACAAACATTCCACATGAGTAGTGTAAAAAGCCAATTGCAAAGGGACAATTAAATTCTCACTGAAGAAGGATGAAGGGCAGCAACTGACCTGTAAATCACGGTGAAAAGCCCCAGTTTATCGGAGTGTCTCGATGGGGGTGTGGGATTTCGTTAACGAGCGAAGTGAAAGTGGATCAACGATCTACGGAGCAAGAGCAACAAAAGAGGCAGGCGCACTAGCAGGTATTGCAGGATACCCAGTACAGACCAAAGTGCAGAAGACAGGCTGCATGCCGGCTGTGACACTTCTTGTGTGAGGTAAAAATACAAAAGAGAAAATAAGTTCGTAAGAGGCGATGGGGGTGAGGAGGGAGAAAGACTTCAGCCAAGGATTTGTGAAGCCCCTGCATATATACACACATCTCGTCCCCCGCCCTACTTCAAATCGTTATGTTCTGATTGTCACTGACCTCCTTCCCTCACCGCACAGTTCATGGTACCCCAGCTTCTCTATTACTGGGTTCTTTCTTCCCGTCGTGGAGGGACCTTCCTTCCTGCACGGCAGGGCCATTAGGTATGTGGAGGCGGTCATGCGCGCATTCTGCTCCGTCAGTCGCAACTGAACGCGTTCCTTCCTTTTGTGCAGACGATAAGAACATTTGCAGATTGGCAGAGACCGGATATGCCTGGGAAAGAATGCAGTAACTCGCCACGATCGTCTGTAAAAAGGATGAGAAGATGGGAGTGGGAATGAGGCGAAGAACGGAAAAGGTGAAAGCTAATATACCTCTACACCCCGGTAACCGCACCTTCCATCTCGTCCCAACTTTCCACCAGCTACCCAGCCAGTGACTCCTGCCATATAAGACCTTCATCCCAACCCTCCTTCCATTGACGAATACCTAGGTTTTAACATGTGCCAACCCAGCTCCGTTCGTTAACCTGAAATACTCCTTCTACTACTGAAAAAGAAGTGTTACTCGGCATGCTCTTCCCTCACTCATAGTTCGGAAGTAAGCATACTCACAGACGCCTACGTCAGTCCAGCCCCAGCTTATTTATACTTGAAGTCTTCCTGCTCTGTCGTGTATTTTAACGATAAGGCACGCAAAAACGCACATCATCTGCACAAAGGGGAACAGCCACGGAAAATCTAAAGGTGTGAAAGCAAATTTTGATTTGCAAAGATGAATCCGCGACGCCATGACGGAGCAAAGCAAAGCAAGAAAAAGCAAAGATCAAAGTACGAAATAAATAAACGGTATAACAACGCAACTGCCAATGGCAAGCCCACCAACAATATATAGATAGATGTATGGGCTGGCGACCATTGTTTCTCGTTTCAGATTCCCCCTCCTCCTTGAGATTACACCGGATAACCGTCCGTGGCAGCATGTTCCTACAAAGCTGCTTGCTGAAGCGGTAGACCATCCGGCATGCCTGTGTTGTTACTATCTGCCTGCAATTGCCTCTGAATCACCTCCGCCGTCCTCGCATCCTCATCTGTGCGGGACGCCGCCGCAGCAGCAGCCGCCGCCGCCGCCGCCGCCGCTGCTGCCGAGGCGGCCGTACCATAGGGATCCCGGGGAGTTCCGCCCATGTGATGGTCGCTTCGGCTTAGGCCGGCTACGGCTTGAGCGGCCTCCTCCAGGGAATCCGGCGGAGCGCTGGTAACGGGGGGAACCTGCTGCGCAGCTTGTACCTGATCAGGAGGAATGCCCTGAGGCACGGGGGGCGGTGGTGGGGGTTGTTGTTGCTGAAGTTGCTGCGTATGGGGGGTCGCTAGGTTGATGTTTGGAGGAGGTTGTGGGTAATCGCCTTGGACGTCGATAAGTCGATTTTGCAGGTGAAGAATGTAGTCCCTCAACGCGTAGTTTTCGTTCTGTAGGGCCTTGAAGCCCATCTCCATCTCGCTATACTCTCTGACTTGCTGCTCCAACTTCTTGATGTAACCTTCTTTCCGTTGACGGAATGCTCTCTGTAGTGGTAGCCTATGGTTAGCTGGATGCTTTGGAAAACGGTCGGACCTGAACGGCTGCTAGCACTGTTGCAGTATTGCAGTTTGACCTCCATCACATCATCGTGACTAGTCCATATATAGACCAACAAGACGGTCGCGGCATCGGTCATACAGCAAAGCTTACAAATCCTCCAGACAATGCAAGGGGTCGGGGAATACTGACCTGTGCGGCGCGGTTTTGGGCAGCGCGCTTCGACTGTGATAGTTCCCGTTTAGACTTCCTACCATCACCAGCGCTGTCGCCCGGGCTCGTCATTCCCATTTGGGGAACACCAACAGGCGTAGTAGGACCTGGCATAGCTCCCTGCTGCTCCTGTTGGGGAGGGACGCCAACAGGCATCATTCCGGGCACTGGTTGGTATCCGTTTGTGGGGCCTGTCTCGTGAGTTCGTAGTTCAGGGTGCAAATGTGCTTCGTGTGGGCCGGCTGCGGGATGGTTGTTGTATCCATGGGGCAGAGCTGGTGGTGCTGCTGCTATGGGCGAGGTCCGACTATCCCCTTGCCCGCCAGAAGGTGAAGGCGGGTGAGTTTGGTAAGCTGCGGCGATTTGGTAGGCGGCTTGGTCGGCGTGATTATTCGCCAGAAGAGGCTCAACCGGTGATTCGCGAGCCCTCGGCTCTGGATGGAAAGATAGTGTCAGTATTTTCAACCTGGTGATCTAGGGTTGACTCAGGATGGTTTCAAGGATATAAGAGACAGTGGAAAGAAGAGCAAGAGATGCAGGGGGTACGATGATCTTCCGCTGGAAGCTTCGGAGTAAGTCAAGGTAGCCAGAGAGTGCCTCGTTGGCTCCTGGTGCGGACAAGGAGAAGGACGTGTAGGTGCAGGAATAAGTCATGACATTGGCCGGTGACAGACGGCAGCGCGGTTGCGAATCGAGCATAAGGGGAAGAGAAGGAGCATGGCGGTCACGACGGCATGCAGGCAGAGATGATAGATGTATCCTCAACCTTCAGCCGAACATAACCCGACTGGCCAGTCTTGTTGATGAAGGAATGTTTTTGATTGAGACGCGGGATGAGTAGGCAAGGGCTCGTGTAGATGGTCGTGAGTGTGAACGGAAGGAATATGTAAGTGATAGGGTGGGTAGTCACAAGATCACGAACCTCGTCAAGGTGAGGTACGGGGATCAGGTGGGATACAAGACTATTCTGGCCTCGTGTTCTCAGGCTCCTACTGAGAGCAAAGCTCCTGGTATATCCGTGAAAGCGGTGTAAGAGAAATCGTAGGCAATGAAAGGAAGAGAGCCGAGGGTGAGGGAAGGATTCATGTCAAGGGGCGTATAACGCCTAGAACACTCCCAACCCTCAAACAGGGCCATGAGGTTGGACGAGGATGACAAAGACGGTGCTCAGAGCGACCCTTGTTTACAACGATGTGCTGACGACAAACCCCGATTTGGCCTCAACATAATTAAGCCAAAACCACGGTTGTCTGCCGTGCAGCTGAGGTGCTTCCAAATACCGTGAGTGGATGGCACCTCAAGAAACAGAGAGGCCAGCCTGATTCGAGTCCATGAACACGACATTGTACCCCACCCAGAAGTGAGAAGTGTTGTAAGCACTTGCAGGTAGGTGGTCGGGTGTCCAGGACTCGGCTCATGGCCTGTGTCGGCACGGAGAATGATATAGGACAACAGTCTGGGCAAAACGGCGGGGGCTGGAAAAAGAGAGAGATGAGGGGAAAAGAACTCACCCATTTCGAGATTTGTTGACATGCTTCTCTACTGTGACTGTAACGCTCACCAGAACTACAAGGCTGGTATGGTGGGATTTGGAGGTATTGCCAGCGGCCGCGTAAACGGTAGGGTGTCCTGACTCAGCTCGCAGGACAGGTGGTATGCACCGCGGCGTAGAGATACCCAATAGTTATAGCGGGCTAATAGCTCTCGAGTCCGCAAGTGGTACAGCAGGCCCGCTCCGCAGACCGGGGACTATAGACTGCGTGCGGTACAAGTGGGCAGATATCTTGTGTCTTTGTGTCCGGAGTACTTCCTCTTGGTGTAACCGAAAGACACTTTCTGAAAAGTCAAGGTTGGATGTCAGCAATCTATCAAACCAACCTTGGTGCGGGTTTTTCTTTACCTCTACGATTTGTGCAGATGGTGGTGATGGCCTTATGGGGATTGATGCGGGAAAACGCCCCCAAAATGACGGGATCAGGGCCGGTGGTGGGATCACAAGTGGCGCCGAGTCTGATATAGTTGGGCGAATTGTTGAAACAATTATCAAAGCCCGGTTCGGCAGTGATGAGAGGGCTCAGTGGGTTGAACACGTCCTAGGTCTGCCTCGTTGGTTGGAAAGAGGATGCCGAGTTGAGTGCTGTGAGGGCTTCCAGAGATCTCGACCAGCTTGTGTGCTGGATGATGGTGCGGTAACACTCAACGGCGTCTTCTGAATAGCGTCGCGAAGGAGGGTGGATGGGCAGCGAGGCTCAAAGCTGGAGGCGTGGAGCTGCTGTGTGGTGCGGTGTGGCTTTGGGGGAGCAACTTGGGATGTATAAGTTGACTCAGCAAAGCGGTCGACAAGAGAGATGTAGTAGTACGGAGTATGTAATCGGATCCAGAGGAAATGGGAAAAGCGGGCTGATATGGGTGGTCGACAAGGGGGTTGCAGGTTGCAGACCAGTCAGATGAAAGATGGCGGCACTGGGACTGGGTGATAAAGTGTGTTTCTCGATACAGCAAAATCTTATGGCTTTGCTCAAATCCTGAATGTAAGTGTACTGCAGAATCCCATTCACAGAAAACCAGGGCTGATCTTGACGTTCACCTGTTCAAGCTCGCAGTTCTTCGCTCTGGCAGACGCTTCCAGTCAGAAGGAAGGCAACTTGAACGGCGACTGGGACCTTGCAGCGAACAATGATCTCTCCCTTTGTCGCGGGTTGTCGGCCGAATGCTTTGTCAGCAATTCAATGGTGACAAATGCGGCAGCCCAAAGTGACGGCTTCGGATTTTGGACGAGTGCGGAATCCGAACCGGTAGTTATTGTCCCGCAATCCGATTCGTGCCAGCGCTGGTTTTCGTTGCTTCTCTTGTCGGATTTGGAGATTAGACTGTCAGAACTGTCAACCCATTCGGGGGCATGTTCTTCGGTATAACATTTGTTTGTAGACAGTTTGGACATTGAAATATTCAGGTACGTGAAAGTTCAAGATCACGTGAGGAGTATCGGCTCCGCCTTTATTTCTCCACTGCAAGCACCCAAACACTGCAGATAAGCACATGCGTTGATTGATGGTAGCGCACCTGCACTATGTCACCTCGTGGACTTCCATCTCAATTCAGCTGACAATTCAACTTCCAATTCACTCTCTCTCGACTTTTCAGCTTTCCATCAGCGCTACGCTCCCATACCTTTCTGAAGGAGATCACGAGCTCCGATACCTTCTTGGATTATGGGGCCAATTCCGGCTGGATTCTAACTAAAGTCTAGTGACCGCTTAATTCGGGCCATCATCGAAGGGACTTGAACAGCACGTCTCTCTTTCACACGCGGGTGATGTTATCCGTATCTATCAAAACTTCAATGTCCTCGAACGGGTTGGAGCAGATGGCGATCAAATCGGCGTCATAACCAACCTTGAGCTGGCCCGACTTTCGAGCCTGAGGACCCCTTTACGGCGTCCATTGTCAGCCAAATTACAACAAAACAGCACCTCGGTCATCTCTAAAACTTACAAGGTCTCAGGAGGAGTGACAGTTGACATCTCTATGGCCTGCAGGGGAGTCATTCCAGTTTCGACGGCGTAGCGAAGTTCCATGGCGTTATCCTCATGAGATACCGCATGGTACCTGTCGCCGCTAAAACTATCCGTTCCCAGGGCGACCTTGACCCCCATCTTGACAGCCAGCTTGATGCTGTCTATCGACAGCTGAATGGTCCGCTCCGGCTTAACTCTCTGACGGGGATCGAGGTCGTCATCACCAGCATACATGGCCTCGACGATGTGGCGCGTAGGGACGAGAATGGCATCCTTCTCCTTCATCTTGGCAGCAACCTCCTCGTCCAGGTACACGCCATGTTCGATGCTCTTCACTCCCGCATCCAGAGCCGCCATGATGCCGGGTTTTCTGGGTAAACACGAAAACCGACAACAGCACCCGAGTCGATAGCGGGTGCAATGTCCCCCGCATAGCCGCAGAGCTCGCGGACCGAGGTGAACCCTGCCATGAGCGTTTGGCGCAAGTTGTCGACAATCACGGCTCCGATGAGCGTGCTTGTCCCAGGCATGAAGTACTTCAAGCTATCGTAGATGCCTACTGCGACATGAGCACCTTCGAAGTGGACGTGAGCATCCCACATGCCTTTGTCTTGTGGTTAGCGGCCGCTAGGTTAAGGGGTACATGAAGTCCACTTACGGCATCAATACCGGCACGCGCGAGAAACGGATCGATGAGTATTTCGAGGGTATCTCGTCCTTTGGTCCTACCCGTTCGATAATCGAGCCTTTGACTACCTGTGCCCCCTTCAGAGGTTCAACACGGCCGGGAATTAGGACGCCGGCAAGGACACTATGGTAAGAAACCTCATCATCGATAGTGTGTCTGTTGACGGCGTCGCTGGGTAGAGCTACTTTGATCTGCATATTGAGCCGTGGATCACAAGGCCTTTGTAAGGGGTATTGGTTGTTGAGAAGTCACCGGAACTCGGCTTGATCTCCGTGGTTTTCTGTTGTTGTAGTGCCGTGAGAGAAATGTCTCTCTTATATCATGTCGACTCTCGTTGGAAATCAACAATGAAGGACCTGACAAGTAAGATGGTCGTAGACGCTGTCGTCGTCATGGCGGCTTCATTAACTCCCTGGAAAACTCATTACGCGTATCCAGGTGGTTGCTTACAACAATAGTCTGCAGCATTGGTATTGGTAGAGCTACACTGCCAGTAATGGTAACGATGCGACCACTTCCTGGTTGGTACGCGAGCGCCAACAACCCATAGTTTACTATGTATATCAAGCTCTGAAGGGCTGATCGAACTTGAAGAACGCGCATTGAAGTATTGTGTACAATCTTGACATCACGATTGACATGAAGAGGGACTCAAGTCTGAAGCTTTAAGAGATACTCTGCCATGAAAAGGTTGAGAACCAACGAAACGTGCACTATCATCGTCATTGGAGAGCCATTGCGTGGCACATAGTCACCAGCTGTATAGACAAGTGCACGGACCCCACGGTGAGCAACAGCTTCGTCTCTCTTCACCTTGACCTCACCTTGTTCGATGCAAAGGTACCTCATTCTCACCTTTTTCTTCACCTTCCAACCACCTCACACCTCACCTCCGTGGTACGTACACACAACACACGCATCCATACCTCATCATCCCAACCCTCCTCCACGAAAGTCCATAATTGATCAAAGCTCTTTCTTTTTGCCAAATAATCACGATGTCTTTCACCCTCACCCGAACGCCGAAACCGAACACTCTTCTCACCAAATTCAACAATCTCAACCGTCCTACTAGAAACTTCTCCGTTTTCATCCAAAGCTCAAACCGATCAACACCAAAAGCCACCTCCTCCGCCGCCAGCCACTATCATCGCCAGCCAACCCAACACCAAAAATACCAGCACTGGTCACTGAAACAACAACAATATCGCAACATGTCTTCCTCTCCTCCGTCCGAAATAAAGCCTCAATTCTCAGAGGGCTCCGACCCAGTCGTCCTCGGTCCGGCGCTCGACAAGCTTTTGTCCACGGGAGGTGCTGGTGGTAGATGGACGCTTACACAAGAGGGAGTCGCCATTGAGAGGACGTTCAAGTTCAAGACTTTTGCCAAGACTTGGGTATGTTTTTGTTTACTTTTATTCGAGTGACTCCCTTCTCGTGCTTAGTAGACTCCCTACACTGCCACGACCACCAAACTGCCGAAGAGGAAGTAAGAGACTTACATCCCGTATAATTTGTCTGGTCGGGTTGAGTCAGATTGGGACAAGATGGACAGCATAGATGCGAGGTGTGGTGGGGGGTACATCACATATACACACAACAGAGTTGATGACGAAGGGAAACCCGAACGTATAATGAGAGAGACACAGAGAGACAGAGGGTAACCAAGCGGACCTCACATATGGCTTGGTGTTATGCACCTTTCCCTTTTTCACTTGCTGGCCTTCTTTATCTTACCCATGTTCTTACACCGTTCCATCAATTACATCATCCTTCAAAGTTCCCTTCCGGACCTCCCGTATCTTCCCAAACTGTTACGAATTCAAAAGCTATCACAACTCCCCAGTACCGTTATTATCAACATACTAATCCATCATCAAACCCAGGACTTCATGACCGCCGTCTCCCTCCAATGCAAGCTCAAGAACCACCATCCCGAATGGTCCAATGTAAGATTATATCTCCTCTCTCACCCTTCTCAATTTCCTCGTCATTTCCTCTCCTTCTGACCTTCTAGGTCTTTAACACAACCTTCATTCGCTGGACGACCCACGTCCCCAAGGGTCTTTCATCCAAGGACATTGAGCTAGCCACCATCTGCGACTCGTTGGCCAAAGACTTTGGCGAGACTGAGCCGACGGAAAGCTGCGCCATGCCCAACCTGGCTGACCGGGCCGTGGCTTTTTCTGGGGATTGCTGCACGCCTAAGCACCTGAAGAAGTGAAGTAAACCGGAACTGGAGCCTCACCGGGAAAGAATGTGCAGCAAGCAAAGTGTATGTATGATATAGGTATGTATGTTACTTTCATGATCGTCTCATTACTATATTATTAAAAGGTGTTCGTTTGTATGGAGGAGGGAGAGGCTGGGCACGGCGGTGGTGCTTTGCCGAGGAGGACACCGAAAGAAGGAATCATCTATGTACAAGAATTAATAGAAGCGAGAAGGAAAAGACTCCCCTCCCCAACTGCACCAACGCGCGCGTGCGGCAAAATTGCAACGCAGCCCCCTTCCCCTTTCAAACGCCTTTTTGTTTGGAGGTGTGATTTGGTCAGTCCGCGTTGGACCACACCTTCCCTCCCTTCTTGTCTTTCAGCCAAAATGAACCAACCCATTTCTACCCTTTATTGACTCCTTATTTCCCTGGTTTGTCTCATGGACCCTTTCCCATCATTAGGTAGTTCTTCCCTTCTCTTTTCCCCGTTGTTTGGTGATGCGTTGTCCAAAATTAGTGAGGTCGAATGGAAGACCTTGGAAGACAATGCGAATGCCATTTTCGGTATCATGGCAGCAGATCCGTCAACTGAAAGTGTTTACTGGGCCTTCTTAGCCTTGATGGCCGCGAGCTTCTTCTCACGGCGAGCCTTGGCGGCGACATCACCGGCCTCGGTGTCGAGGCAGTAATCCCACCAGCGGAAGCTGGAGGCATAGTTACCAATGAAGCGCTCGTGGTGCATATCATGGTGGTCGGCACCAGCCCAGAAGGGCAGGATGTGGCGCAAGCTGAAGGGGAAATCGTAGCCGGAGTGGGCATCGATGGCCTGGAAGAGACGGAGGACGATCCAGACATACATGGTGGCGAGATGGAGGTCCTTGGTGAAAGAAACCCAGAGGATGGGGGATCCTACGGTACCGATACCGAGGAGCATGACCTCAATAGGGGAGGCGTACTCGGCGGCGAGACCAAAGGGCGCGCTGTAGGTGTGGTGAATCTTGTGGATGGCCTTGTAGAGAGGGCCGTAGTGAAGCGCGCGGTGGAACCAGTAGTGCCAGGCATCCTCCATGACGAAGAAGATGCAGATGTGCAAGGCCATCTTCCAGAGAGGGGGGAAGGGTACGCCATAGTCGAGGCCGAAGTAGGTGGCGATGGGATGGAAGAGCCAGATCTGGGGGAGCTCGACGGTGCAGTGGCTGAGGAGAACGAGACCGGCGCACTCGAACTGTTCCTTCCAGGTGGGGCGCTTTCCCTATGTGGTTGTTAGTGATTCTGTTTTCTCTCGATGTTCGAGGTTATGCTTCGTTGGGTACTGACTTTTTGCAGCTTGTACTTGTTGAACATGGGGAGGGCATCGATGATCATCCATGGGATCGACCTGCCGAAGTAGACGATCTCGTGCATGAAGAAGCTCATGAGGCCGGTCGCGAGAGTGTCATTTTGCATCCACAGATACCACGCCTATATCGTCCAACGTTAGCTATCCTTGTTCATGGTTCGTCCCGGTGTTTCGGGATGGGTTGCAGAGGCCGCGTACCGCCCAGAGCTTCTCGACGTAGCTCAGCTGAACATTGTACTTGGAAACCTCCTCCAAGACGGTGAAGTATGTGTCCGTCGAGCTCAGGCCAGCGACGGTCGCATTACTAGATGGGACGAAGACACGAGTCAGCGGTCGGTTCAGGCACGGTTGCCAGGCGCGCGATGGTGGAGAGTAACGTACAGGACTGCCGTAGCCATGGTGGGCGGATAGAGAATAGGCGGCTCCGATTAGGTGTCGTTGGGTTGGGAGATGCGACTCGGGAGGTGTTGGAACGCGATAAGGGACCTGCAGTCGGTGGAAGAAAACAGGTGCAGGAGGAAACCGCCTTCTTGGAGTGGATGAACCGGAGGAAAGAGGGGAAACCGGGAGAGAAAAGAAACAGTCGACAGCGTCCAAGGGCAATGCCAGTCGCGATCTAGGGAGTAGGGAAAGGCAACCGATAAGTTTAGGGGCTGCTGGATTTTTTATTGTCCCTTTGGTGTCCTTTGGCAGGAGCCCCTGAGAGACGTGTTGGGTCGACCAATGGCGGAAATGACCCCAGAATCGGCCCACTGCGAAGCTGGTGTTTCCGCCTTCCGGGACCCACTCTTTCCACTTTGGCCTGGTCGACCTGGGCCGTTTCAACCAACTCGAACGACCGGATGGCGACTCTTTCCAGTGCTCAATGAAACAGGGAGCCCGCCAAGCGATGGAATCCCAACAACAGTTCATTGCCGTGCATTGAGATGTGCCATTGTTCCCTCTTGGGGCTCCTATCTTTGACAAAGAGGCACTGACCACGTCACAAGCAGAGGGCGAAATTCCATCAGATAAGGAAAGCAAGTTGAAGTGATCTACGAAAATCAACGGATGTGCGGCATCCCGTCCATGACTTTTTCATAATCATCATCATCATTCCAATTCTAGATTGCTATTCGACATCCAAACCGGCACCTGCATAACATAGCTGACTGTGCCTCACCACTGCGGTTGGTATGTAGAGATGTGTAACACACAGACAGACACTCATGTACAAGTGGTGGCTGCATGCCGCATCTCCATATCTTGACCTCGAATCTCACATCGCGAACCTCGAATCCGCCCGGGGTTTTCAGTGATATGGAACGATTGCATCCACACCGTGATGCCACTTCTTCTTCGGCTGGTTCGTTGCCATCCACCATCCCAGGTCGCCAGGGGGTTGGCGTGGTCGGGTAGGGACTTTGAGCCACTGACGGCCGAATGGCACAGTTGACATCGGTAATTTCCATACGGTACGTACCTGACGGCCAGAGCGGTTGCATTAAATTGGACCATCGTTTTGTTTCGCCTCAGCGTGTTTCTGTATCCTTCCAGAACTGGTATGTTTGCAAACATCTCATATTCTGGAAGGGGTCAGAGAACATTATCAACCTTCAAGTATGCAGTGTTCCTGAGGCTGTTAAGGAGACATCCTATGGCAGATCCTAGTGTATGAGGCGACGGATCCTAGTGTATGAGGCGACGTTATGGGAATTTCGACATTTGTCAATTTGTCACCGCCTTTGAATGTTGGTCTTGGCATTTACAAACCATCCTCGAACATCATAGGCTGCCCGACGTCGTGAGCTTCGGTTCGACACTCATTTGGCTGTGCCTGTCTGCCTGATATCTACCACCTCTCGAGGCTCTCGGTAACTACAGCTTGCCGCCAACTGGTAACTCATCATGTCATTTTTAATGAGACTCAAGCTATCATCATCTTACCAACTAACGGAATTTTCCTTTGACCGGATCGCAGCCGAGCCAACATTGAAAGTCAGCTCCCCTGCCTTGCCAATTCAACCTGTCATCAATCATCAGTGGGTTTCAGAGGCCGCCCCGCTTGTCAAGTCAAGCCCAAAGAAACATCCCCACCACATCCCACATTTCCGGGTTCGACAGTGACAGCCCCAAGCCTTGAACAGGAACCGACCATCTCGGCAATCTCTACATCCGACCCCGGTCATATGGCCTGATCGCACTGATCATCAACACAGTTATTCCGGTGTTGTTACCGATATTCCATATCGCCACGTTTACGCGTCCCTTGAGAGAGAGACTGAAAGGCCATTCGGGGCGAAGCTTACGCAGTACCTTCTCTTCGTATTTCCGGCCAAGGGTCTTGGTACCTAGCCAGCATCGGCGAGACGAAATCCCGAACAGACAGCCGGAACTTGCCATCACTCACCCTTCATACTGCTGCTGTTATTGTCCCGAGAGCCCAGACCCGTTCGTTTGCAGGGTTGGGTGAATAAACAAGTCGAACCATGGCGATCGTGGCCGAGTTAGTACTCTTCCGGAGTCTTAATATAAGGACTTCCTTGTCAGTTTGTCCTTGATGAATGGGCTGTAGTGTTAACATGACTTCTCTCTTGACAGCAAGGTGCGTCGCTTAGACGTACACATTGACAGGATCGTGGGATTGGAACCCGGCTCGATCGCAGATGCCGAGCATGATCAACAAGAGACGGGATTGCTCACGGCCGTGAGCGAGCCGCCTTCACCCCGTGCCGATGAGCTCTTGCGCATAGCTAGGACCTTGTCTACTGCCTCTCGGTCCGGCACCTTTCTGGCCCCTTCTCGTATCAAGCAAATGCTGGAGGACTCTGGCCTGACTACGGAGACGGGACTTGCCGAGCAGCAAGGAGAAGTTGGCGTTGAGAGCCAATATGAGAATGATATCGAGTGGCTGCTGGTGGCCAAGGCTACGGTTCAGACTTACGGCATCCTGATGAACACCTTCTTTGACCAAATCATGCCTCTCAGCGATGACATATGGTACTGGGATGATGTGCTCAGCTCATACCCCAAGAGCTGTTTGTACGCGACGCAAATCGCGCCGGCTAGGGCGTGGTCTCGCGCCAAAGAGGTCTACGATGTGGCTGGTGAACGGATCAAGAGCATTCACTTGCAGCAGCAGGCAGAGGGGGTTGAAGCGGCGGAATCAAGCGAATCGCTCAGTAAGGGAGTGTCACAGAAGTGGTCACAGTTTTACTGTATCGTGCGGCAGAGCATGGCTGAAACTTCAGTCTCCAACCTTCGACGCAAGATTCTCTCTCCGGTCGATCTTTGCCGCGCTGAAGCTCGCCGGAAGCGAGCGGAGCTCCAAAAACTCAGGGAAACGATCGCGGCCGGGCTAGGAATCCTAGTGGATGAAGGGCTTGCCTTTGATCAAAGCGCCGAGGAGGACAAGGGCCTCGATTCGAGACTCATGGTGGCAGACAGCACGCTGGCTGATAGTATTGCTCTGATGCACGCCATTCTCACCAACTCGGCGGAAACCAACGAACCGCTCTCCGTGTTCGAGGACTGTGTCTTTACGGATGCCAGAGACGTTCGGGGCGCTTTCACCACCACCGATAGCTCTAAGCCAAACGCCTCGTCTGTCGCCGAGCGCCTGATCCAAATTCTGGACCATAGCTTGTTACAGCATAACACAGCCGTTGCCAAACACGCTTCCGAAAACGGAAGGCCGTCCCGCGTGGTCCGGTATTGGCTTCCCGCTCTGGCTTTGCTCGTGTCCTCTCCCACCATCCTGTACGTGCTCGTCAAGAGGCGTGACAGCATCATCGACTGGATCCAGAACCTAGGCGTTACCGTCCGCGACTTCTGGTTCAACTGGGTCATCGACCCCATCCGCAAGGTTATCGGCACCATCCGTCACGACGCCAACAGCGAGATTGCCATCATGAGCCGCGACAGTCTCAAGGCCGACCGGGAGAGTTTGGAACGGATGGTGGTCGAGTTTACGCTGGACAACCCTTCCGTGGCCGTTGGTTCGCCCAACGTCACTGACCTCCAGATTGCGGACATCCGCGCAAAGGTCAGAGAGGGAGATGTTACCCCCATCTTGAAGGCCTACGAAAAGGGACTCCGCCGTCCCTTTGTCGGCGCTGTCAGTGGCGACTTGGTCCGGTCGCTGCTGATCCAGGTGCAAAAGACCAAGGTCGATCTGGAGGTGGCTATCAGTGGTATCGACTCCCTTCTTAAGAGCCAGGAATTGCTCTTTGGTTTTGTCGGTCTCGCGCCCGGCGTTGTTGGTAAGTCCTTTAGTCAATACCTATCCTGCAAAATGTTGAAGCAGCTGCTAACTCGCCTTACCCAACCACAGTCTCCATCGGCATCGTTCAATACCTCCGCACCGTCTTCGGCAGCCGCAAGGGTCTCCGCCGAGGAGAAAAGGTCCGCCGCGTCGTCAGGGTGCTGAGGAAGATGGACAGGATCCTGGCTGCGGGCGCTACCAATCCCAAGGGTGAGCTCAACTACAAGGATCGCGGTCTGTTGCTTTGCGAGGCGCATGTGCTTCGCGAGCTCGCTACCGAAGTGCTCCCTGGGGACGTCAAGCGCGAGTTCCTGGAGGATCTGGAGGATTTGACGAGTGTGAAGAATGTCGTTCTTCAGGAGAAGGCGCTGCAGAGAATTCGGTGGGCGTATGCTGAGTGGTTGGGTAAGAAGTAGATGGCGGCAAGCGTTGTACTGTTAGTTGGGCTGTTATGTGATATGATCAGTGTACTTTAGTGAATGGCGATGACTAGACTTCATGATTGTATTGCATGTATTCATCACGCTTGGGATTCCTGAGTGAGGCATAGCGGTAGGGGCTTGGGGTTCTTAAGGAGGAGACCATGGTGTGGGTGGGCAAGGGGTTGGTGGAGGTAAACAGTTGCCCACTTACCCCTTAAACGCGGTGGAGACGGGAGGGCATTTGTTTTCAAAGCCCATTCACAAGATCTCAACTTTCTCCCGGGCTCTACCCGATCCTGTCGCAACGGCGGATGGCGGTAGGACCGCGGCATTGGCCACCAACCGTTATGAAAAAAAGGCCGAGATCATTTTAGGGCATGTGGGTGAACCAGCGGGTCTCGGTTTTTCTGTCATCTGGCGAACTTGGTCCATTTGTCCACGTACACGCAGAAACACCAGGGGAACATATTGTTGACTTTTTTCACGCTTCACGCAGGGGAAAACAAGGGTTCATCAGGGGCCTCTCGTGTGGCGGGAAAGTCCTCTTTGGTGGAAGAGGTCATTGGGCCAATATTGGGTTATAGATCCATCCACGGACACTGCGTCTCATGCGTACCTATAGACGTTCACCGCCCTGCCCGCCTTTATCATCACCAAAACATTATGAAACCGCCCAATCGCCCGTTCTGGTTTCGACTGACTGGCTTTCAAACCATCCATTTCGTTGAGAAAAGCTGATAATTCAGACTTCAAGATGGACCCTTCTTTTGATTTGGAAATTGCCTGAGTGTACCGAGCAAACGCACATGTTCAGGTTCCTGGATGGTTTGTCTCGGTCTTCGTTGAGGCTCACCTCCTTCAGGTTCTGTGACCCCAGATACTATTGACTAGCAGAGTTCCATTAGCCCCTGGTTCCTGAATCTTGCATTGAGGATGCAGTTGTCCCTTCCATCTCACTCCGGTTTCCTGAAAAGTTTCCGCCATGCACGACGGCGTTTCCTTAATCTACCGCAAAGCCCAAGAACAATCACTGAGAAAATTGATGAATCTACCCGAGGCCAAAGTTGATTTATTTCATCCAAGTCTCATCGTTTCTCACAAAGAAACGTCTGGTGGGGATGTTGCGGGCGCTTGTAGGTTCTACAAACTTGAACCGTCGCGCCCCCTACACCACTACCACCACGCACTACTATAGGAGCCCTCCCACTGTTAGTGAAAGTATGTACAGGTGTGCAAGTCACTAACAGCAAGGTACGAATACCTTAACAGCCACCCGACATCCATCCACCATGGTCCGCGACTCTGCAGCAGGCAAGTGCGTCAGCTCTCACATGATATGATGACGGCGCTCTTGCCCTCTTGACGTTTACTTATCATTCAAAACTCATCTTTCTCGATCCTTTCCATTCTAAATAACGAACAAGCTACAACACCCCTTTCTGCCTTCCACGTCCTCGTCATTGCTTGCCTTTTTGTTGCCCAGAAATCTCCGCATCCATCGCCCCGTAGAGGTACGGCACAGCAGTAGGCCGGCCAAGGAGAGACCGACCCCATCACGCTCTCGCCCGTTCGTTCTGCGACTCCTCCGCTGGACTAACCCGTGCAACCGCCCTGCAGTTTTGACAGGCCCGTCGACGTCGCACTGCGGACACGCTTTCAACTACCACCACTCACCTACACTACAACTGAACATCATTCCTGCTGCTCCTTCGCCGGTTTCCTGAACTGCGCATCATCAACACCCTCTCCAGTCTCCGGTCTCCAGTCTTCATTCCCACTCCCGCAACTAGTGTTCAACACGCCGATTTCGATTGATATCCCCTTTGCCGAATTTCGGATTTCGAAGTACCAGAGAAATATTCCACGAGATCGAAAGACGGGCGGCGGCGTAACCCCCATAACCAGCACATCATGTCGAGTAACAGGAATTACGACTTTCTGGTGAGTACTTCCTCCACCTCACCGCTCGCATTCTCGACATTCCTTTTATCTTCGTATCGTGGATTTGGCGAGGCTTCACTGTTCTAGACGCTGACCGAAGATACCGCTGCTGGATATAGATCAAGCTGCTCTTGATCGGAGACTCGGGCGTTGGCAAGTCCTGCTGTCTGTTGCGCTTTAGCGAAGACTCATTCACACCGTCATTTATCACCACTATCGGCATCGACTTCAAGATCCGCACAATCGAACTCGACGGCAAGCGGGTGAAGCTACAGATATGGGATACCGCCGGTCAGGAGCGTTTCCGTACCATCACAACGGCATACTACAGAGGCGCCATGGGTATCCTTCTCGTTTACGACGTGACGGATGAAAGGTCATTCAACAGTACGTCAATACATACATACTTGCGTCCTGACGGAAACAGCATGGCAGTTGCGGTCAAGAGGTGGTCCCTGATGGTCCCTGATGGTCCCTGATGCTACACTCGGAATGCGATGGATCGGTGCCCGCTAGGCGCTGTGCCTCTCCATTGCTCCAATTTACGACATCCGCAGCATCGCACGGGGCATCATGCTATGCACTCTCTCGTTCCTTTGCTGACATGACATGCTTTTCGCAGACATCCGCACCTGGTTCGCCAACGTGGAGCAACACGCGACGGAAGGAGTCAACAAGATTCTCATCGGAAACAAGTGCGACTGGGAGGAAAAGAGGGCGGTTTCCAAGGAGCAGGGCCAAGCGCTGGCCGACGAGCTCGGCATTCCTTTCCTCGAGGTTTCAGCCAAGGCGAACATCAACATCGAAGAGGCCTTTTTCAGCCTTGCCAACGACATCAAGAAGCGCATCATCGACACATCCAGCAAAGAGGCGTCCGGCGGCTCGTCGGGCGTCAACGTTGCCGATAACAGCGGGTCAGGATCCGGCGGCAAGTGCTGCTAAACCCTATGCTTAGGGGTAGCAGTTGCGTGGCGGCGGAACCAAGATCCGGAGCTCGCGGGGAATCCCTCTGACAGTTCCGATGACGATACGAGATTACGGGTCACCTTCCCCGAAGTACGATTGACAGCAGTCTGGCCTCATTCAACTCTACCTTGTTTACAGCCTGCATCCATCGAACTTGTGCACCTGTCTTCCCAGGCGGGCCACCACCATGCACGGCCGGGTCTACCGCATGGAAACACAGAGGCGGTGTAGGGGAGAAAGAGGATTTCTTCGGTCATAAGACTTTACTATGGTTGTAATGAAGCTAAAGTCCAAGACGAAATGACGGCTTTAGTTATTCTGGAGGGCTCATTGCGACCCTTCTCTTTGTCTCTCGGTAGCAGGAGGGGAAGAGCGGCGCGGAAGATGCGACGCTTGCTCATTTTTCGCTTATCGCTGTTGGGACTATTATTACTGCACTGTAGAACCGGTGGATGGTAGGATGGATAGGCGAGGGAGTTGAGGACGTGTGAACGACGATACGGAGACATGTGGGTATTATGACCGGCTTAATCGATAAAGATGGGTGGGTTAAGCTGGGTTGGCAGCATGAAGAAGGGGCAGAGAGCGAAACGAAACATTCTGGTCACGGAGTTTGGGTGCGATCTTTGGCTCTTCCTAATATATTTCATTTTCTTCTCTCTTGACTGTTTCCCTTCATTGTCCGTTTTTCCCGGTTCGTTGTAGATTTCGTCTTGTGAGCTTCGCGCGCGCCTGCTTCAGCTGTATTTCTAAAGCACGAAGATACAGAATAATATCTATGTAGACACGGACTGACAGAGCTGACAACCCGGCCTGTCAACCGATGGCTAGAGCATCAGAAGTATCAAGACGACATACAAGTATGACGTGAGCGATAAGGTTGTTTGACAAGCGCCACGAATCCACAGAGGTGCTCTTTTACTCTTTCAGGAAACGAGCACAAACGGTTAGATGTGATCCGTGCGCTGCTCAACTTGGGTCTTTCGGTCTGACTGTTCACACAGTGCCGAGGAAGCCACCACCACTGTACTGCAACGAACCAGACCAGCACAATAGTGCTTATTCATCATCTTGGTTCACCATTATTGCCTCTGTTTCCTCAAGGCGACAGGCTCATCCGGCGTAACTTATAGGAGAGGAGTTGCTTTACGGAGAAAGCTCAAAAAAAGCATTCCCGGTGCTTTGCCATACCCGAGACAAGAAACCTTTCACCAACATCAACAGCAAACCTGGCTACGGGGTGTCCACTGGGAACTAACATATCTGCCCTCCGACAACATTCATCGATACAAGGAGAGAATTTGAATCGCAATACCAAATCACACGATGGCCGCCGGTCCCTCCATCAACGGCGGTTTAGACATTGCAGCATGGCGTGCCCAAATCGAAACCATGAAGGCAGCCGTAGCGGGCTTACCTCCATCCGCCAGTGAAGCCGGCGGCAGCTCTACCAACAGCGACTGGGACGACGACGAGATCGACTCATCAACCTACTCCCCAACCAGAAACGGAGACGGTCCCAGAGACATTTGGGATTTCATCTCGGATGACGAGCTGGACTCTATCGAGTTCGCTGATGGTGGCGATTATTACCATGATCATGAGACTGACGGAGCTGAAGATGGGTTTGCCGGTGGTAGTGGTAGTGGTTCCGGCTACGGCTTCGGCTGGCTCGCCTCACGATGCGCAGACGTCAGATCTGCGTCTGGTCTGGGTGCCGGGGCGCTGCAGGACCAGATCATGGAGATTCTGGGGTCGGGGAAATCGGAGGATGAGCTGCAGTCTTCGCTGACGGATCTCATTGGGTTTGATGATCTTGACTTCGTCATTGACCTCATTTCGCACCGGGAGGAACTGGTGTCGTCGGTTGGACGGGCGTTGAAGCAGCAGCAACAGCAGCAACAACAGCAACAACAGCAACATCAACAACAGGAACAAGGTAACGGGCCCGACGGGCTGCGCCTACTCAGCAAGGCGCAACGACAGGCGGCTCTACAGCAGCGAGACTACGAGCACAAATCCACCCCCTTGGCCGCCGCGAGATCAAAGGAGGAGGAATATCCGCATGTGTACCGGGCGTACAGCGCGGGCAACACGCTGAGCCATTCGGGCAAGCGGTATGCTTTGCCCCCTGGAAGCGAGAGGAAGGAGCATGAGAAGTATGAGGAGTACACGATTCCCGCCGGAAAGACAGGGACCCTGGGTGCTGGAAGAAAGCTGGTCAACATTGCGGATATGGATGGCTTGTGCAGAAACACGTTTAGGGGGTACAAGACGCTCAACAGGATGCAGAGTCTGGTGTATCCGGTGGCGTATAAGACGAGTGAGAATATGCTTATCTGCGCTCCTACTGGTGCTGTACGTTCTCCGTTTCTGTTATTTCATGAGCATTTTGGCTGGCTCGCATACTAACTAACCTCTGGGGTTTAGGGTAAAACTGATGCTGCCATGTTGACCATCCTCCACACGGTTGGCCAGTACTTGACACCAAGTCCCTTCGAGGACCATGTCACTACCGACTTCGCTGTTGCCGCAGAGGATTTCAAGATCGTCTACGTCGCTCCCATGAAGGCCCTGGCGGCCGAAATCACGGAGAAGCTCGGTAAACGGTTGGCTTGGTTGGGCATTCGCTGCCGTGAGTTTACGGGTGACATGCATCTCACAAAGTCGGAAATTGTTCAAACCCAAATAATCGTCACCACCCCTGAAAAATGGGATGTCGTGACGAGAAAGGGCACCGGAGACACGGAGCTCGTGCAAAAGGTTCGCTTGCTCATCATCGATGAGGTGCACATGCTTCACGACGAGAGAGGTGCCGTTCTGGAGTCCTTGGTGGCGAGAACGGCGCGTCAGGTCGAAAGTACACAGTCTCTCATTCGCATCGTTGGGTTGAGTGCCACGCTCCCCAACTACGTCGATGTTGCGGACTTCTTGAACGTCAACAAGTACGCCGGCCTCTTCTACTTTGACGCCTCCTTCAGACCAGTTCCGCTTGAGCAGCACTTCATTGGAGTCAAGGGCAAGCCGAATTCCAAGCAATCCAGGGAGAACCTGGACCAGGTGGCCTTCGAGAAGGTCAGGGAGATGCTCGAGTGCGACCACCAAGTCATGGTCTTCGTTCACTCGAGAAAGGACACGCAAGCCACGGCCAAGATGCTCTTCGAAAAGGCTACGGACGAGGCTTGCACCGACCTTTTCGATCCTAGCTACCATGAGAAGTACGAGGCTGCCATGAGGGATGCTAGAGGGACCAAGGCTCGGGAGATTCGCGAACTCATCCCTAAGGGCCTGGGCATTCACCATGCTGGCATGGCTCGCTCAGACAGGAACCTCATGGAGCGACTGTTTGCCGAGGGTGTCATCAAGGTCCTCTGCTGTACGGCCACCCTGGCTTGGGGTGTCAACTTGCCCGCTGCCGCCGTCGTTATCAAGGGTACTCAGGTGTACAGTGCCCAGGATGGTAAGTTTGTGGACTTGGGTATTCTCGACGTTCTGCAGATCTTCGGTCGTGCCGGTCGTCCTCAGTTTGAGGACACTGGTATTGGCATGATTTGCACGACGCATGACAAGCTTGCACACTACCTCACTGCGATCACGGATCAGCTCCCTATTGAGTCCAGGTTCTCGGCCAAGCTGGTCGATAACTTGAATGCTGAGATTGCTCTGGGCACTGTCACTTCGATTCCGGAGGCAGTCAAGTGGATCAGTTATTCGTACCTCTTCGTACGCATGAAGCGGAACCCAATGGCCTACGGTATCGATTGGTCCGAATATGACAATGACCGCTCGCTGGTCCAGAGAAGACGCCAACTGGCGATCCAGGCTGCCAGGACACTACAGCAGAGCCAAATGATCATCTTCAACGAGGCGACCGAAGAACTCCGTAGCAAGGATATCGGTCGCATCGCCAGTCAGTTTTACATCCAGCACTCCAGTGTCCAGATCTTCAACTCCATGATGCGGCCTTTCTCCACTGAGGAAGATATCCTGAAGATGATTGCCATGAGCGGCGAATTCGACAACATCCAGTCCAGGAACGAGGAAGCGAATGAGCTTATGGCGATGAAGCACGACGAGAGATTCGTGCCCTACAAAGTCAGCACGGGTATTGATCAGCCGCATACAAAGACCAATATCTTGCTTCAGGCCTATATCTCCAGGGCGCAACCGCAAGATTTTGCCCTGACAAACGACCTCAACTATGTTGCTCAGCAAGCTGGTCGTATCTGCAGAGCCCTGTTCATGATTGCTCTGAACCGCCGCTGGGGTCACCAGTGTCTGGTGCTGTTGACCATGGCAAAGTCCATCGAGAAGCGCATCTGGGCTTTTCAACATCCTTTCCACCAGTTTGACCGCGATCTCCCCAAGCCGGTGCTCAACAAGCTCGACGAGCTGGAGGCCCTCAACATAGAGTCAATGAGGGAAATGGAACCGGCTGAGATTGGTAGCTTGGTTAACAACCATCGTATGGGCGGGAAGATCACTAAGCTGCTTGACAACTTCCCTACTCTCAGCGTCGAGGCGGAGATTGCGCCATTGAATAGAGATGTGTTAAGGATCAAGCTCTACGTTACTCCCGACTTCCGCTGGAACGACCATCTGCATGGAACTTCCGAGTCGTACTACATCTGGGTCGAGAACTCGGAGACGTCAGAGATCTACCACCACGAATACTTCATTCTGAACAGGAGGAAGCTTCACGATGACCATGAACTCAACTTCACCATTCCCCTGTCCGATCCGATGCCGAACCAGATCTACGTGAGGGCGGTCTCGGACCGGTGGCTGGGCGCTGAGACTGTAACGGCTGTGTCCTTCCAGCACCTCATCCGCCCTGACACGGAAAGTGTCTACACCGATCTGCTGAACCTGCAACCTCTGCCCGTCTCGGCGTTGAAGAACCCCGCCCTGGAAGAGATCTACGCCCAGCGCTTCCAGTACTTCAACCCGATGCAGACCCAGGTCTTCCACACTCTGTACCATACTCCCGCCAATGTTCTTTTGGGCTCGCCGACGGGCAGTGGCAAGACGGTTGCTTGCGAGCTGGCCATGTGGTGGGCATTCCGTGAGCGACCGGGTTCCAAGGTGGTCTACATTGCGCCCATGAAGGCGCTCGTCCGCGAGCGTGTCAAGGATTGGGGCGCCCGTCTCGCCAAGCCACTCGGTCTGAAGCTGGTCGAATTGACGGGCGACAACACGCCTGACACGCGCACAATCCAGGATGCAGATATCATTATCACCACGCCTGAGAAGTGGGACGGTATCTCACGTAGTTGGCAGACGAGAGGATACGTTCGCAAGGTCAGCTTGGTCATCATTGATGAGATCCACTTGCTTGCTGGCGACCGTGGTCCTATTCTCGAGATCATTGTGTCTCGTATGAATTACATTGCGTCGTCGACCAAAAACTCGGTTCGCTTACTTGGTATGTCGACGGCTTGTGCTAATGCGACGGATCTGGCGAACTGGCTTGGTGTGAAGGAGGGTCTGTTCAACTTCCGCCACTCGGTGCGTCCTGTGCCACTGGAGTTGTATATCGATGGGTTCCCCGAGGTCAGAGGGTTCTGTCCCCTGATGCAGTCGATGAATCGTCCTACGTTCTTGGCGATTTTGAACCACAGCCCTGAGAAACCAGTCATTGTGTTCGTGCCGTCTCGTCGGCAGACCCGCTTGACAGCCAAGGATCTCATCAACTTCTGTGGTCTGGAGGATAACCCTCGACGGTTCCTCCACATGGATGAGGACGATCTCCAACTTAACCTCTCGCGCGTCAAGGACGATGCACTGAAGGAAGCCATCAGCTTCGGCATCGGTCTCCATCATGCTGGTTTGGTAGAGTCTGACAGGCAGATCGCCGAAGAGCTCTTTTTGAACAACAAGATCCAGATTCTCGTTGCAACGAGTACCCTAGCTTGGGGTGTCAACCTCCCCGCCCATCTTGTCGTCGTCAAGGGCACGCAATTCTACGACGCGAAGATCGAAGCCTACAAGGACATGGACTTGACAGACGTGCTCCAAATGCTCGGTAGAGCAGGACGCCCTCAATTCGACAACTCTGGCGTAGCCCGCATCTTCACCCAAGATTCCAAGAAGGATTTCTACAAGCACTTTTTGCACACCGGCTTCCCCGTCGAGTCCTCTCTGCACACGGTCCTCGACAACCATCTGTGCGCCGAAGTCTCGGCCGAGACTATCGTCACCAAGCAAGACGCGCTCGACTACCTGACCTGGACCTTCTTCTTCCGGCGTCTGCACAAGAACCCGTCCTACTACGGTCTCGAGATTAGTGCGGAAGAACACTCGTCCACCATGGCCCAGCAGCTCGCCAACGACTACATGATCCAGATGGTCGACCACTCGCTCTCCGAGCTCGCCGATTCTTCTTGCGTCGAAGTCTTCCCCAACGGCGACGTCGACCCGACCCCGCTAGGCAAAATCATGTCCTACTACTACCTTTCCCATAAGACCATCCGACACTTGGTCCGCAAAGCCCGCGCCTCCGCCACTTTCCTGGAAGCTCTATCATGGATGTCTCGCGCCTCCGAGTACGACGAGCTCCCCGTCCGTCACAACGAAGACCTGATAAACGCGGAACTAGCCAAGGCCTTACCCTTCCCCACCTCTGCCTTCGACGGCTTGCCGATGTGGGATCCCCACGTGAAGGCATTCCTCTTGCTGCAAGCGCATATGGCCCGCGTCGAACCGCTGCCTATCACCGATTACGTCGGCGACCAGACCAGTGTGCTCGACCAAGCAGTGCGTATCATCCAAGCCTCCGTGGACGTGATGACGGAGCTAGGCCACCTTTCAAGCATGCTCCAGTTCGTCAAGCTCCTGCAATGCGTCAAACAAGCCCGTTGGCCCGAAGGCCCGGCCTTGTCCATATTCCCTGGATTCGATAACGCCGAAGCAGACAAGTGCAAGAGCAAGATGACACTCGCCCAACTGAGCAAATCCACCAACTCCCGCGGCGCCAACAACAACCAGTACCAAGCTCTCCAAACCCTCGCGCGCTCCGAACTTCACTTGCCTCCCGCGCAGGCTAGCCGCTTCGCCAAAGCCGCGCAGGCAGTGCCGGATATTCACGTCTCAGTCGAAAACGTCAAGCACGGCGAACTAACCGTCATCTTGAAGAGACTTAACCCCATCACCGAGCGCGAAGGGAGGATTTACGCGCCCAAGTTCCCCAAGCCGCAAACAGAAGGGTGGTTCGTCGTCGTTGCCGATTTGGCTAAAGACGAGGTGGTGGCTGTGAAGAGGGTCGGATGGTCTTCTGGGCAACAACGAAGAAATCGACAGGATCAAGCCCAAAATGAGGGGAATAAGAAGAAGACGAATGGGATAGAAGTGGGCATGAGACCTAGTGCTAGGGCTGTTATGAGACTGCCGCCTATGGAAGGGGGTGGGCAAATGAAGGGCAGCAGGAAGCTGGATGTGTTGGTGGTTAGTGATGGGTATATTGGGATGGAGTATAGGGTTGAGGGGGTGGAGGTGCCGGGACCGCCGGCGCCGGAGGGGGTTGATGAGGATTTGGAGAAGAAGCCCGGGAAGGGCGGTGCTAAGAGAGAGCAGGAGGGTGGTGGGAAGTGGGGGGAGAGTTCTAAGTAGATGACAGGACCGGGTGTTGATGGGCCATAGTCGGATATCACTGGTTGATACACATAGTGGGGTATAATCATTTATGATGTTTAGAGTTTGTATTCTTCGTTCATAATGTTGGTATCATATATAATCCATATACCTCGTTTACAATATGTTCATGATCACCCCCTATTCAACGTGTTCCCAGCACCCTTGGGATTCGCCTCCACAAACTCATCCCACGCTCTGGCCTTCATCGTCTCCGCATCCAGCTTCTCATGATCATCCTCATCATCAGGATTCTTCTCTCCCGCCTTCCAACTGGCCTCTCCGCCCCCCTCAATGATCCCGCCCCGCCTCCTCTCCTCCTCCAAGTACTCATCAATCGACATGGTCGGCAGATTATGGCTTGGCCTGAACACCCCCTTGGCAATCTCCTGCCTCGTCCCCGTCAGCGTGAATGGCCGCAATGGCCTGCCTTCCTTGGACAGAATCGGTCCACTACCACCTAGTATCCCCTGCAGCCGACTGAGCGGCATATCGAGCCTGTCGCTGTAGTCACGCGGATCCGCGCCTCCTTGTCGCCGCCGTAGATCGTCCTGCGCGCCCATGTCGTTGCCTGCTCCTGCTTGGTTGTTCCCTCGTAGTTGCGCGGACGGTAGCGAGGCAGGCTCGCGCGGAGCCATGTTGAGCACCTCCATCTCGCGGTTGAGGCTCTCGAGCGCTTGGAAGGTCAGGTGTGTGCACAGGTCGAGGTGGGCGAGGTGGACGGAGCGGACGACTTCCTCGTCGCCTGTGTTGCCTCCTCCTCCTGTCTGGTCTGTTGTTGACTCGTCATCGTCTAGCTCAAGGTCGGCGGCGGCGTACTCGGGTCGTTGTCGGAGGTAGGCAAGTTTCTGGCGCAGTTCCTTCTCGGCTTTGAAGTTGGCGATTTTGGCATTGCGACGGGCGTTCGGATCCGAGGCGGACGCGCCGGCGACGGTGAACTCGGTTGGGCTGTCGGTGTACCGCTCGAGACGCTTCTTGTAGGTAGGGTTCAAAAGACCTTCGTAGCTGTCGAGGAGGTGGAGGTAGCGCTCGTAGGCTTCGCGGGCCTGGTCGAGAAGGCGTTTTCGTTCGGCGGGTGAGGGAGTGGGCGAGGGGATCTTTTGGATGAGCTCGGCGAGGTGGTAGTTGACGAGGAGATAGGGGAGGTCGTTGGTGTTAAGGTCTTCGAGGCCTTCATTGGAGCTAAAGAGGGAGAGAATGCTGATTTGACTGAGACAGGACTGGTAGAGCTTGATGGCAGCGGAGAGTGTGTCGGCGTAGTCGGAGGGATTAGGTGGTGAGTTCTCGAGCGAGAGGCGCTTCTCCTCGGCGGCGGCGAAGGTGGCCTTGAGGGACCGAGGTTCTTGGTCGCTCATTGTGCGAGGTTCTTGGTCACTTTGGTCGGATATAATTGATGATTTCGGCGAAGATAAGTGATTCAAGATGGTGATATCTGGTTGCTGTTTCGTTTGTCGAAAGAGGCGGGAACTGGGGCTTCTGTAAAGTGGATAGAGATGACAACTGAGCTTCAGTGGAGGTTTGGTTGGAGTTGGGGAACAAATTGACAGAAATGCGGGGCATGTCAATTGCAAGGTGACCATGTCGAATTGCCCCGCTCTGATCCTCGCTCCGATCTTCTTGGCCAAGCAATGTTTATTCTTTCATTCCGGCTTCCTTCATTTCATGTTGCATGGTATAATGCTCCTCAGAAGTAAGTCCAATCGTGCAACCTTGTACCTCACCTATAATAATCGAATTGTAGTTATGTTGACGCCAATGGACTCGCCCTCGTCTCGAGCCTTCCATGGTTGCCCAAAACGGCTAGCATTAATGTGGAGTCGAATGACGGCACCTGGACGGCACAATGAGTCTCGGCTTCCACTTCCAGTGACTGATGGCATGTTCCCGTCTCCATCTCTTCTGCCGCTTGATTCCGTTCCCGATTCCATCCTTTCTCTCCCGTCTAACAGACCAGACTGTGAAGCGGTACCACTATAACTCATATCCGTTTACTTTTGTCTTGCCGATGCGAGCAAGTTGTCGTCGCCTCTTTTCCGTCTCTGCAATCACACTTCGTCCCAAGCGTTTGGACCTTCGTGTCGCTACCTTTACAACCAAGGCAATGGCGCTCCATCCAGCTCAAGATGGCGCAAAGCTCATCTGTAAGTCGCAATGGGATTATTCACACAAAGACACCAATGGCACAAGAGCTAACTCGGTGGCCTCCAGTTGCCCCCGCCGGTACGCTAGCCGACCCGTCCGTCCCCGGTCAAGCTGCTCAGTTCCTCAAGGCCGAGACCCGTGGAGGTTTGCGACGCTCCGATCTTGACCCCGATAGTCCCATCGCCCAATTCCACACATGGTTCACCGACGCTTCCCAGCCCGAAACCGGAGTTTCTCATCCTGAAACCTGCACGCTCTCGACTGCTCAGTTGCCCTCTGGTCGCGTCTCGGCGCGCATGGTGTACATGAAGGAGCTGGACCCAAAGGGCTTCGTTATCTACAGCAACTTTGGTACCAGTGGGAAGGCTCGGGATTTGTTTGGAAGCGAGGATGGATCCAGCACTGGCAACCCATGGGCTTCTCTCGTTTTCTGGTGGGAGCCGCTGGAGAGGCAGGTCCGGGTGGAGGGAAGAGCGGAACGCTTGACGACAGAGGAGAGCCAGGCCTACTTTGACACGAGAGTTCGCGGCAGTCGTCTTGGCGCCTGGTCAAGCAAACAAAGTGCTGTTCTTCATTCCGACCCTGCGAACCCCGACGATGACGGACGAACACAGCTGGACAAGTGGGTCAAGGAGTCGGAGCAGCGCTTTGAAGGCGAGGACAAGATCCCCGTCCCGGGATTCTGGGGAGGCTTAAGGATTGTTCCTGAACGGGTCGAGTTCTGGCAAGGAAGGCAAAACCGGCTACACGATCGGTTTGTGTACGACCGTGTTCATCAAGATGGAAGTGAAGACAAGTGGACTTTGGAGAGGCTGAGTCCATAAGTTTTCCATTTCGCCAGGTTGACATACTTCTATTAATGATCATGGATCGGAGCCTTTGTTTCTCTGCCCACCCGGCACATTTTGGTCTTGGTATGTTTGCTTGGCAACTTTGACACAAAATGATGGCCGAACAAACCCACCACCAACAGCAAGATGCCAGCCAGCGTTATGCTCGGCCAGCTATAATAAGCCCAATTGGTGCGAATGGAGTCATTTTTCATTCGAATTCATGGCAGTGGTGTAACCTTCCTCTCTTCATCTGGTTTTTCGAGTGTTTGTACAAAAGCGGGGCCCGAGCTTTTGCGCCTGCCTGAACCTCACAGCTGGGCTTCGTTCTTCCCCACGACATTCACAAACACTCCAAACTGTCATCGCATGATTCCCTTCCGTTTCCTATAACTTCCTGTTTTCTCGCGGATTTTGCTTCCAAAATCATATTTCTTCTCCCACTCAATCATTCCTCCCTTGGATCGAGGCTTGTCGAACCCAACTAAGTTGAGTGTCTACAAGTACTAGTGGTAGGCCCCGACTTCAATACTCGCTGCATCTCCCCCACGTCTTGGACCGCGTCCAGCTATTTATTTATTTTTCGTTTTCAGTCAATAACTTCGACATCTCAACCCAGACCACACACATTATTACTTCCGGCTTTGGCTTGCGCCACGCTCTCGTTTACGAAGCTGTCACCAGGTTTTCATCAGGCAACAAGAAGGAAAAGAACAACAGGCCGTCACTATGGAGATGGATACCATGTTACCCTTCAACCTACCGGAGACGGCTAGCCAGATCATCGTTGACAATCAAGACTTGATAGATCTTTCCCAAGAAGACGTGGCTTCTGAACACGATGACAGAGGAGATGCCTCTGATGTCGAGAGCGACGGCGGCGTTAAGAGATGGACAGTAAATCCGGAACCCAAGCCCAAGAAGATTTCAGCCAAGAAGCAGGCCGACAGTGCGGCTTTCAACTCGTGGATCGAGGAGCACCATGAAACTCTGGCCAGGGATCAGAGGAAGGCGGCGATAGAAGCCGCAAGATTAGCCGGCGCGGATGTGGTGCCCGCTATTGGCTTTGATAGCCAAAGGATCATCACTTCACCACGAGAATACCAGGTGGAGCTCTTTGAACGCGCAAAGCAACAAAACACGATTGCCGTTCTGGATACAGGTAAGTTGCTCATCCCCCGCCCAGTTGGAACCTTTATCCTGACTTGTCAAACCTTGGGACAGGATCTGGAAAGACTCTGATTGCCGCCATGTTGTTACGCTGGGTCATTAATGGTGAGCTGGAGGACCGAGAAAAGGGATTCCCTAGACGGATTGCCTTCTTCCTGGTCGACAAGGTTGCCTTGGTGTTCCAACAACACAGCTTCCTTACCAAGAACCTCGACTTCCCAATGGAGAAATTATGCGGTGAAATGATGGAGGGTGTCGAGTCAAAAGCCTTCTGGAAGGAAGCATTAGAGCACAACGAAGTGGTCGTCTGTACAGCTGAGATTCTCAACACAGCGCTCCATCATTCATGGATTAGAATGGACCAGATAAACCTCTTGATCTTTGACGAAGCCCATCACACCAAAAAGGATCATCCTTATGCTCGCATCATCAAGAACTTTTATGTCGATGAGAAGCTCGAGAGGAGGCCGAGAATCCTTGGCTTGACGGCCTCTCCGGTCGATGCCAATGTCGATCCAGGACGGGCTGCGGCAGAACTAGAGGCATTGCTTCACAGCCAAATAGCCACAGCGGCCGATCCGGCCTCCCTTCAGCCTAAAATTTGCAGACCCAAGGCCGAGTTGCTCGTTGAATACGCCCGTGGTCGACCTGACTCGGAGACAGCTCTCAATAAGCAACTACGCAAACTTGTTGGGGGGCAAGAGCTGTTCAAGAAGCCGGTCAACTTTACTACATCGGCAGCATCCACGTTGGGCCCATGGTGTGTTGACCGGTATTGGCAGCTCTACTTCAAACAAGAGGATATCGTCAAGCTGGAAGCACGCACTGAGAGAGATCTCATGAAAGCCTCGGCCCTTGGTGAGATCACTGAGAAGAACGTCAAGCAAGTCCGTGATGCGCATGAGTTGGTCAACGCGCACACATTTTTACCCGCTGCTCTCGACCCGGCGATGTTCTCGGACAAGGTTATCATGCTTGTTAGAATCTTGCGTGACCAGTTCGAGACGGGCGTGGGTACGCAAAGGTGCATTGTTTTTGTTCGACAACGTAACACGGCCATGCTGTTGGCGGACTTGCTTCAGCAGCCCGGGATAAAGTCTCACATACCCAGCATTGTGGCAGAAGTCCTGGTTGGGGGTGGGACAACTGGCTCAGGCTATGTCAACGCCAAGGTCAACTTCCAGCAACAAAACAGAATTATTCGAAAGTTCAAGCTCGGTGAGATCAACTGCCTATTTGCAACTTCCGTTGCCGAGGAAGGCCTCGATATTCCTGATTGCAATATCGTCATCAGATTTGACCTCTATGATACTCTGATCCAGTATATCCAGTCGCGTGGTCGAGCTCGTCGTCCAGATTCTCGCTACATCCAAATGATAGAGAAAGGAAATCCCGAGCACTACACCAAGATAGTGCAAGCTAAAAAGGCTGAAGATACATTGCGCAACTTCTGCAAGGCTCTACCAGAAGACAGGAAGCTAACTGACAATCACATGAACCTGGACTATCTCCTCCGGAAGGAAAAGGGCAAGAGGCAGTACACCGTCCCAGAAACTGGTGCGAAACTCAGCTATATGCAAAGCCTCATTTGTCTCGCCAATTTTACAGCCACCCTACCACACCCACCGGAGACGAGCTTGAGTCCCGAATACTACATCACCACTGTTCCCGGTGGCTTCCAGTGCGAGGTTGTCATGCCTGACGCATCGCCTATCAAGAGTGCGGTTGGCAAGATACATGTGAGCAAGGGGGCTGCCAAATGTGCAGCTGCCTTTGAGCTCTGTCTTGCTTTACTCAAGGCTGGGCACTTGGATAACCACCTCCAGTCCGTGTTCACTAAGCAGCTGCCGGAAATGCGAAATGCACGCCTTGCTGTCAGCTCAAAGAAAAAGACGGAGTACGCTATGCGGCTGAAGCCTGAGTTATGGTCGGTCCGAGGCGAGGTCACCCAGCTTTATGCCACTGCGTTTTTTCTGGAAAACCCGGACGCCCGTGGGCGTAGCTCTCGTCCACTTCTCCTGCTGAGTAGAAGCGGTCTCCCAGAGGTAGCGTCCTTTCCGCTCTTTTTCGGAACCAAGCGCTTTTCCAAAGTCCGTTGCGTGCCAATTCAAGGTTCAGTCGAGGCTGAAGATACGTTGGTGGAGCAACTTACTCGTTTCACTATGAAGGCTTTTATGGATGTTTTCAGCAAGGAATACGAGGCTACAGCAGCCGACCTTCCGTACTTCCTCTCGCCGATGGATGGAGGTCACGGGTTCGACTTCCGCTTGGCCAAGAGCCCAGCCGATCTCATTGACCGAAAGACGCTAGCATACGTCAGTGGAAACGAGAAGGTGCCGTACACCTTTCTTGAGCCAGATGAATTTTTCCAAGACAAGTTTATCGTGGACCCATACGACGGAGCACGGAAGTTCTTTACTCGTCACCGCCGCCATGACATGAAACCCACGGATCCCGTGCCAGATGGCATCGTCCAGCCGAATCACAGGGCTTGGAAAGGCTTAGGCACCACACATGACATTCTGAACTACAGCAATAGCTTGTGGGCAAAGTCGCGTGGTTTTATGGTATTCCAGGCGGATCAGCCTGTCGTGGAGGCTAGGCTTATTTCCACTCGTCGAGACTTTCTTGACGATGCCATCCTAGATGAGGATTTGGAACCACAACCGTGCTTCCTAGCTCTTGAACCGTTGAGGATTTCACCTGTAAGTGTACCCACCTTCAAACCAGGACAGCGATCCTGACATGTACTATACAGATACCAGCAGATGTGGCGGCGATGCTTCTCTGCTTCCCATCAATCATACACCGGGTAGAGTCCAACCTAGTTGCGTTGGACGCATGCAAGCTTCTGGGTCTAGACTTGCGCCCAGACCTCGCCCTTGAAGCCTTCACCAAGGACAGTGATAACTCGAATGAGCATGATGTCGAGCAGGTAAACTTCCAGACTGGAATGGGTGACAATTACGAGAGGCTCGAGTTCCTCGGTGACTCTTTCTTGAAGATGGCAACCACTATGTCCATCTACACTCTAATCCCCGACAAGGGTGAGTTCGAGTATCACGTCGAGCGTATGCTTCTTATTTGCAACAAGAACCTGCTCAACAACGCCCTAGAGGTAGGCCTCGAAGAATACATCCGGTCCATGTCATTTAACCGGAGACAGTGGTATCCGGAGGGCCTAGTTCTGAAAAAAGGCAAGAACAAGGACGCGCGTACGCGGCATGTCCTGGCCGACAAGTCCATTGCCGACGTGTGCGAGGCCCTCATCGGCGCCGCCTACCTCACGGGACAAGAGAAGGGCAGCTTCGACATGGCCATCAAGGCCGTAACCGCCATGGTCAGAGACAAGAAACACCGCATGATGAACTATGGTGACTACTACGCTGTATATCAAAAGCCTAGTTGGCAGACGGCACCGGCCAACAGCGCCCAGCGCGACATGGCCGATAAGTTCTCGGAGCGCATGGGCTACAAATTCAAGCATCCACGTCTCTTGCGCGCCGCTTTCCAGCACCCAACCTACCCGTCCCTCTACGAACGCCTCCCGTCGTACCAGCGTCTCGAGTTCCTCGGCGACGCGCTCTTCGACATGGTCGCCGTCGACTACCTCTTCCGCAAGTTCCCCGCTGCCGACCCGCAATGGTTGACGGAGCACAAGATGGCCATGGTATCCAACCAGTTCCTATGCTGTTTGTCCTACCACCTGGGATTCTACAAGTGCGTCGCCACCATGAGCCCATCCATCCTCAAGGACATCGCCGAGTACGTCACCGAGATAGAAGAAGCACTCGAGGCGGCCAAGCAGGAGGCCGTCAACCAGGGCAAGGCACCCGAAGAATACAGCCGCGATTACTGGGTGCACATCACGCACGTTTCCCGCCTGCCAAAATGTCTGTCGGACGTGGTCGAAGCCTACATTGGCGCCATTTTTGTGGATAGCGAGTACGATTACTCGGTAGTCCAGCAATTCTTCACCACCCACGTCCTACCCTTCTTCGAGGATATGCATCTCTACGACTCCTTCGCCAACAAACACCCGGTTACTTTTGTGGCGAACATGATGGCGCACAAGTTCTGCTGTCAAGAATGGAGGAGTCTGGCCAAGGAGCTGGACACAGACGTATCCGAAGGAAGAGGAGGAAGGGGTGGTGCGGTGGCGGGTGAAATTACTGAGATCAACCCGCCCAAGGTGGTGTCGGCGCTACTGGTCCACGGCAAGACGGTGGCGCATGCGGTGGCGGCCAGTGGAAGGTATGCGAAGAGTGCTATGGCGAAGAAGGCTATTAAGATGCTGGAGGGTATGACTGTGGAGGAGTTCAGGGAGAAGTTGGGGTGTGATTGTAAGGGGGTGCCGATGGAGGTTGATGGTGGAGTGGCAGCGGAAGCGGATGTGGTGGATGAGGATGGGGAGGTGCATGGGACGGCTGTTTAACACGCCAGTTCATTACATATTTCGGCACAGAAAAGGTGCTCAGCGATGGGACACCCTCTTACGGGCAGTCCAGATACAGCGGGCATTGATAGGAAGCTGGCTGAGGGATCTAGTGAGGTGCTTGCTTGGCCTCACATTTCATGGCTCTTTTAGAGATTTCTCTTCCAGATTGGAACATGATATCTTCGTTGACGGATACCCAAGCTCATAGACGATGGTTTTAGAGAGCAACGATAGACAAATCAAGGATTAGTTCGATAACTTTGAGGGCCTCGGTCACGGGACTTATCTCTTGGGGAAGCTACTTACGAACGTCATAAAGTTCCCCCATAACAGCTCTTCACACCTTAACAGAGACAAGTGCAATTGGATGAGGTGAGCGACTGAACAGCGTCCCCAGCAATAATGAAGCCAGTAAGGTTACGACTATTAGACTCGAGAACCCCTTTATCGGTCCATAATGATAGAATTAACAGACTGTAAACCTCCCTTTTACCAAGCCCATGCGTAAACTTTGTACCTATTCATGCGTATTTCCATGCTTGTGTCCATGCCGTTACCAATGAGGAACCCAATGCCACCGATGCTTAGTACTAGTAAATAAAAACCAAGAAGAAAACTGGAACAGAAGAGTAGACAACGAAGTAAGAAAATTAGGAAAGTTCAATGAAGAGACATACATGCCTGTTCCAGCAGGAGCGATAAGATGAATAATGATAATAGCAAAACAAGGAAAGCAAAGTAAACACAAACACACAGCAAGCAACCTTGAGCAGATGAAGGATACCTTGTGAGGAAAACAAAACACAATGCAGGCAGGACGCAGACAAAAAAAAGCCGCCAAACTATCCATGGTCCAAACAAGCCCAGTGGAAAACGAGCAGAGAGGGAAAACAGACGGAAAACTCAAGGTAAAAAAAGCCCCTTTCCCTTTCTCTTTCCCTTCCGTTTATCGCAATGCTCTCCCAAGCCAAGCAAACCAAACCCATAACCCATGTGATCCAGGTTCCAACCAAGCCGTAAAAACCATCCATGCAAAACGAAGCGAAGCCAAGCCAAGAGCAACGCAAGAGAGAGAAAGAAAAGACAGTTCTGTTTCGTTCCGTTCCGTAAAATCATGGGTATCATCATGATAGACATGCATGCATGCGTCCATCCATCCATCATGTTTTCCTTCTTGCCATCCTCTTTCTTTTTGGTCAGCGCAGCACGGAGAGAGACCTGCCAAGCACCGACTTCCAGACCTGTGAAGAGATGATCAAAAGCGTCAACAACACTTCCCCTTCCCACCATTTCTCCTCCCAACCTCACCGCCTTGCTGCTCCCCGCCCACATTCACTCCCCCACCACCACTACTACTGCCACCCCCATCCCCTCCCCCTCCACCAGGCAACAATATCCCCGGAGTCAAAATGGCCGGCGAGAACAACCAACTCTTCCTATCCCTGCCCACGCGGAAAGTCGCTCTGGGGTTTAAATCAAAGTAGCCCGGGGCTCCGTTCCCACCACCAGCAACACCTGAGCCTCCTGCTCCTCCTGCTCCTCCACCAGCACCATTACCACCGGCCCCTCCGCCTGCGCCGCCTGGCCCTCCTGTTACACCATCAGGATAATACCCACTGGCGGGTCCGAACATGCCAGGTGTAAAAACACCCGGTGTAGCAGCCGCCGCTAACAAAGCTTGCTGCATCTTGCGGTTTTGTTCCACCAGCTTGCGGGTAACCACGCGAAACACTTCCTCTACTCCTTCGCCTGATTCGGCGCTGACCTCGTGGCACGCGTCCCAGCCGACTTCCTGGCCCCAGAAGCCCGAGGAGCGTTTGCTCGAGGGAGAGCGGGGTTCGGTGCTTTGGTGCGGGTTAAGGGGGTGGTTGCGTAGTCGCGGTCTTGGTCCTCCGAGTCCTGTGCCGGTTGTTGTGGTGTTGCTTCCTTCGGCGTTTTGGTTTTCTTGTCGTGATGCATCACCACCGGCCCCTCGTAGCCGGATTCCGCCTAGGCCGGCTATCCCGGATCTTTCTGGTCTTTCCGTTGTTGTCCCAGCTGTAGTCACAGCAGCCATCGTCTCCCGCGTCATCGCACCAGTCCCTGTCCCTTGCCAACCTCCTCCCAAGCCACCACTACTCAAATTCAACACCCCTGGCATCCCCGGTATCGCCAGCGGCATCCCCAAGGGTGTGGCAGTAGGCGGCGGCGTCGATCCCACGCCTGGGTTCAGGTTCTCGGCTACGTAGGCGATGCAGCGCTCAAAGGGCACTTCGCGCTTGGAAGGGTCGCGGGCGACGATGTCGGCTTTGGTGCCGACGACGTGAAGGACGATATCCTGAGGCAGGTTGCGCCGTAGTTCGGTCAGCCACATGCCCATTTCCGCAAAGGAGGCGGCGTCGGTGATGGAGTAGCAGAGGATGCAGGCGTTGGCGCCGCGGTAGTAGAGGCGGGAGATGGAGCGGAAACGTTCTTGGCCGGCTGTTATTTGGATGTTCGTTAGAATACTACATATGTCTGTCTTTTGTTGATTTCCTATTTGGGGAGTGCTGGGGATTGTTACATGGTAGGTGGGTGGGGCAAGTAGGAGGAGGAGGAGGACATGGGTATGTAGAAAGAAGGAAGTATGGGGATAAAGAAGTATATGAACATCACAACTTACCGGTATCCCATATCTGTAATCGCACCACGGTATCGGTATCGGTGTCGATAACGCGCTTGGTCATCATACTGGCGCCAACAGTCGAGGTGATCTGGGCCGGGTTGAAGGCACCCTTGCAGAAGCGCGTCACCAGGGATGTTTTGCCGACGCCCTGGGAGCCGAGGACGACTATCTTTGCCTCGAGAGAGGACGACATTGTCGTCACAGGCGAGGTTGTCGTTGTTTTTCTTTTTTTTTTTTTTTTTTTTTGTTTCTGTTTGTCTCCGTGGGTAGGTAATATGGAACGTTGTTGTCTCGTCTAGTTGTCGGTTTAGTCGGTTTTTCTGTAGCTGGCCTGTGTGCTTCTTCGTCCTTGTCTTGTCTCGTCTGTGTGCTAGGTATTATAGATAGATGTTTTTCTTCTCCTCTTCCCCTTCGTTTTCTCCCCTCGATGCCGCAAAGTAAGTAATGATGGGTAGTTGGAGGACGGTTGGAGAAAGTCTGGATGACGGGGAAGGTGGGGAAAGTTGTTTAGTTGAAACCAAGAAAGGCATTGGGTGACGGACAGGGTAGGCAATGAAGGATAAGAGCAATGACAAGGGCGGGCAAGGATGGCCGTTAAGGTTTGTGGAGAATGTTTCATTCGGCCTTCATGTGTAATTTACATGGACCACAGGTAGATGTAAGACACTGGATGATGTACGGGTTGTGGCGACCGGGCAACTTTGTGTTGCTTGTTGAAAGATGAAACCGGGCAGAGCCTTCCTCAACAAGTCTCAGCTTCTTCTCTTCGTCTTCGTCTTCATTGCTCCTTCGCTTTTAATTTCTAGCCGTAGGGCCAAACCACTCACACCTTACCAGCTCGCGCCAGCCTTGTCTTGTTCTTCCGGTTCTCAATGATACGGTGCGTTTTTGTTTCAGTGAACACGTGCAACGCGACAACGACAACGGTAGAACAAAACGGAAATGCAGAAAATAACAAAACCCGGAAGAGGCAATCGGGAACATGATGAAAGTTTGGCTCAAGGGGATCATTCACCATTCCCATCATGCATTTACGATATCGGTACCAGTACCAGTACCTACCATGACCAGCGGCGCTGCCCGTCCACAGTAGGGGACTCTGCAGGGCAATGCACATGCTTCGTCTCAGTACGTGGTACAGTGGCGCAGCGGCAGGCAGCCAAGCTGTCCCCGAGGCCACGGGATGGATTGTGCATATGTGCAGATTGAGGATGTAATGACGGGATATTACAGACAGGATGTAGGCAGGGATTTACATTGTGCCTCACGGTAGTGCCGCCCATCAGTTTTACTTACTATATCTAGTGTATCATGCAGTGACATGTTCTTTTGCTTCTTTGGAAGTCGTCTGGTTAGTCTGGTGACTCGAAATAGTCATGTTTTCGACACCTCCAAAGCCGCTATACGTCATCAGCGGCATGTTAGCAAATGTCTTGGATGACTGGAGCTCTGCCTGCGGCTTACACCAGAAACACCGAGTCCCAGTTATTAGCGGGTATAGCCGAGCGGGTTAGTGCGTGCTAGGCCTGAAAGAAACTTGGCCGCTAGGGCGTTGGCGACCTCAGCTGCTTGTTGTGTTGGGGTCTGACTTACACGAGGATATCGCCAAAAAGGGAGTTTGAGAGTTTGAGGTAGGTTGGTTCGCTTGGACGATCTCAATGACTCCGTCCCAAGAATCATTCAATCCCTTTGCATTGATCCTAAATTCATGCCAGATATTACCTCTCAATGGCCAAATACAAACGACCCCTACAATCAGGAGATAACTCCCCGGTCTTGGTCTTGTGTCAGCTTACATGTTCGTTCTTATTCCGAGACTGGCCAGGCGAGCCAGGTCAAGATACACAGCGTAACGGCAAAACCACGCGCTTGCAATGCAAGATTCAAATCACAATCGAGATTGGCATTGCCCCTTCTTTCGAGCATCCTCCTCAAACCATCCTAATCCTCTCTTGAGGTATTTACGCCCCTTACCTATCAGGACCAAGGCTTTGATAGTTGGTAATCTGTAGTAGTGTACGTGTACCATGGTACAGACCAGACAACCGGTTTCTTAATCCACTTCCCTTCCCAGTACGGCCAAATAAAAATGCAGGATTCATGACCGATCATGGGCGGCGATCACTTTCCCGGTTTTCCCTGATTGCACCATTCCATCGGGTCGACCTCCGACCTCCGACACACACACACACACAAAGAGGCGTTCATGTGAGCAGCACGCACATAACCAGGATAACCACACACACACACACCATACTACACGAGGTCGTCGTAGCCGAGGTGGGGGGAGGCGGTAGCTCGTCGATTCGGGATATTCTTGAAACCTCGGGTTTTGCCTCTGACACGTCTAGTGAGTCTGGCAGGCTCAACTTGGAAGACTCATGACCAAACTGAAGTCATTGGATAGGTGGTGGGTTTGCACAAGAATAAAAGCAAGTAACAATGGAGAAAATAGCTTAAAATGACGAAGTTCGAAATAGGCTTCTTCTTCTTCTTCTTCTTCTTCTTCTTCTTCTTCGTCGTCGTAATGTGTCGCTATCATCATATCCAGAAAATTCTAGCAGATATGTACCGCTGCTAACCCCCTTTTATTCTCTAAGAAAACCGGAAGAAAAAAAAAACCAGGATATATCCATCACTTCATCAAATCTAACCCATCATATATGTATAAACAGAACCTCTTTTAAATCTTGGACTTCTCCGCAAACTTGATCCTCTGCGCCGGCGTAATCAAAGCATCATACGAGAGGTTGGAAAGCGTATCCGTCGGCGGCGCGCCGTGGTTGGAAAGACTCCTAAGGTCGAGCAGGGCGGGGCTGAGGTCCTCGATCTTGGTCGCGCCAATCAGACGCATGTTCATCTCCATCTCGTCCTTGAGCAGCTGCATGGCACGGTCGACACCGTCGAAGCCGTACGCCGACATGGCGTACAGGAAGGGACGGCCGATGCCGACGCCCTTGGCACCCAGGCAGAGCGCTTTGAGGATGTCGGTGCCGCGACGGATGCCGCCGTCGATGTAGATCTCGATCTTGTTCTCGAGGCCGAGCTCGCGCAGGACCGGCATGGTCTCAGCGAGGACCTCGATGGCCGAACGGGCAAACTCGAGCTGGCGGCCGCCGTGGTTGGACAGCACGACACCCTGCACGCCGACCTCGATGGCCTTGATCACATCCTCGACGCGCTGGACGCCCTTGAGGATGATGGGCATCTTGGTGATGCTCTGGAACCAGGGGATGTCTTTCCAGCTGAGGGCGGGATCGATGAAGCTGCTGATGGCGCGGGCCGCACCCTGGTTGCGGTCGGTCTCCTGGCCCTTCTGGACGTTACTGCCGTCGTCGGTGAACTTGACGCGCATGTCCTTCTCGCGACGGCCAAGCTGGGGCGCATCGACAGTGATGAAGAGAGCCTTGCAGCCGCGCTTCTCGGCGTGCTTGACGATGCGCTCGGTGATTGCGCGGTCCTTGTTGACGTAGAGCTGCAGCCACTGGACCTGGTCGCCCTCAGCGGCGTCCACGATCTCGTCAAAGGCGCAAGAGGCAAGAGTGGGGATCATTTGGACCACGTTGTGCTTCTTGGCGGCGCGAGTGAGGAGGACCTCGCCTTCGACGTGACCAAGCTTGCCGAGGGCAGTGGCAGTAACGTAGAAAGGAATATCAACCTTGGTTCCGAGCATGGTAGTGCTGAAGTCGACGTTCTCGACATCGACCAGGACCTTGGGACGGAACCAAATACGGTGGAATGCGGCGTGGTTTTCGCGAAGAGTCTGAGGAGCATTAGGTTAGCAAAGCGATCTAACATAGGCAATCCGAAGAAGGGATGAAAGAAGAAGGAGAGGCTTACAATCTCATCATCCGCCGCACTGGAGTAGTAGGCCCAAGCGGTCTTCTTCATAACCCTCTTGGCCACAGCCTCAAAGTCAAGCAGGTTGTAGCACTGCTCGAGCAAGGGCATCTCCTCAATGCGCTTCAAGCGCTCCTGCTCCTCGGGGTCGACCTCGGCCTTCTCGGTCACGACGGTGGACATGTCGACGGGGCCCAGGTGCTTGTCCTTGGCCAGGTACTTCTCAAGAGTGTCTGGGGGGTGGATGGGATCGAACTCCTCAGTAGCGTCCTTGCCGGCATACTTGAGGATAATCTTCATGCCGCCGGGGTGCTCGGGGAGGAACTCTGTGATATCGTAGGCCTTGCCGTGGACAATGACCCAGCAGTCATCCTTGGTGTTGTGCTTGGCGACCTCGACGCCGGTCAGTGGTGTTTGGGGGGCCATTTTGACTTGTGTTGTGTGGTAGTTTCTGTCGACTGGTGGTTTTCGTCCTGTGGTTCCGGGTTTTCTGTATATAATGCTCGGTTCTCGGCGTATAAACCGGAGGAGAGCGGAAAGATGGGGGTGGTGGTGATGGTGGTGGTCTGACTGTTATTTCCGCTAAACGGTATCCGGGGCGGCGACAACCAACTACGTCAGACGATAGAAAAAGCTTGGCAGTGAAGCCAAAGAGAGACAGACAGTAATAATGGGAATGAGAGAAGACGAAAGGACGCAAAACGAAGAAAGGGGAGAAGACGATATAAAAGATGGCAACGCCGGCTATAGAGAAGCACGCTAGACTGGACACAAGTTCCTGAAGGAGAAAATCAAGACGACGCCGGCGTTGCTGATCGGAATGGGAATACGCGAGAAAGCGGCGCTTTGGGCCCAACACTTCAGCGGCACCCAGCGGAACACAGACACCACCAGAAGGCTGCGAAGTTCGGACATCCTGGCGATTACCTGGGCCAACCGACTCCGATTTACCGTAGCGCACCAATCGGCGACCCTCCAATTCCAAATGACCCCAACTCGTGTGGAGAAAAGCTCGGCATCGGCTTCAAACGTGGAGGTGCATGATGCGGAGTCGTCCTCCAGCAACTTTCTAAGCGTGGGAGGCGGGGCCGCGATAACAACCCCACACTGCAACTGTCATCCAATCCGCCGTCCGATAACAAAAGTTGGGGTTGCCCCTGGCCCTTGGAGCACCGGATAAAAACTTTGGCGTCTGGGCGGCTCTGCCAGACCCCCCTTTGGAGTTTGATCTCCTCCTTGACGCGTGAACAAAACAAACCCCCGATGAAGTGTCATGGAAGATTCACCTGGCAACAGATGTGATGATTGAGATCCGAACAATACACTACTCAATGTTCCACTTAACAACTATTCCCGTTCTAATGCCATTCTCCACTGCACTACTAGGTAGTGTTTTATCCTTCCTCCTCTGCTGCACACCCGAGTTAACTCCTCGTATTACAGTCTCGCCCATGATCGCCGTCATCCGATTTATCCAGGTTTCCTCTCCACCATGGAAATGTTCCCACGTTGAAACGGAACTGGTTCCACCACCACTCCGCATACCAAGACCACCCCACACATGGTAGTGTCTTGGTGACCGGTCGCCATCCTTGAAATTCAACACATGAAAGTGTTTTTGTGTAGCCGCTGTGCCGGGCACATCTACACTACGACTTGGTCTGGTTTGCCGCCGCCACCTGTGTTTTCTTGTCAGCCTCGAAGTTTCAGTTTTGTGCGCGCTCAGCTGGAACTTCATGTGTTGGGGGTCATGTTTGTACTAACCTCGGCGATCAAACCTCGTCCGATTTCAATGGTCTCCGCCGCGCCTCTTTGGCGCAGCCAGAACAACTGCTCCGGCGTCTTGGTTGCGTTGACTCTGGCCTCCTCCTCGAGCGCCTCCCTCGTGATTCTCTCACCGCTGCTCACATGTCCGGGACCCTGAGCCTCCTCGGTGAGGTCGGCATCGTGTCCGTGAGAACCAAAAGTCTGCTCGAGCAGCTTCTTGCGCATGGCGTACCGCTCGGCACGCTCCTTCTGCAGACCAGGGTTGTCCAGCTTCTGGACCAGGCTGCGGACAACCAGCTGCACGGCAAAGTAGATGTGCTCGGCGAAGAGGATGGACAGGAGCAGCGCCCAGCCGGAAATGTCCCAGGGGGTGCCATCGGGGTTGATGTCGTGCTTGTTGAACAGGTAGACCAGAGCGGCGCTGGTGATGCTGCCCATCCACGAGAGGAAGCCGAGCGAGTTGAGCCAGGGTCCGATAGAGTCGGCGCGCCAGGGAACGGGCCGCTGGCTGCCGATGGCAATCTTCAGGGCATCGGAGCGGGCCTCAACCCAGTTGTTGGCGAGGAAGGAGCAGGCGGCAAGCGGCCAGATGACGGAGAAGAGCGAGAGATACCCGAACTGAACCACCATCTCGCGGTAGTCAACCGTGACATCGTACTCGTCGAGCTCGGCTTCGTTTCTGACACGCTTGAGGAAGTCGGCCTCATCGGGGTGGTCCTTGATCTGTAGCTCGTGGCCGTTGCCGGAAAACTCGGATTGCACCTCCTGAACCTTCTTGAAGACCTTGCGCTTGGCATACGGCACAATCACCTCGGTCAAGAAGTTGACAATCTGTGCGGTGACAGTGAAGTAGATGACTTGCTGTGTCAGCCTGTCGGGGTTGATCTCCCAGCTCTTGGTGACCGGCTTCTCCATGGTCGTGAAGCTCTGGGCGGTGACCTTGAACACATCCAGGTAGGGGACAAGAAGCTTTCCGAACGGGACGTAGACAAAGGCTGTCAAGAGGATAGGGAGGTAGGAAGTGATGAAGTTGAGCACAAAGATCTTTTCGATGAAGGAAGCTTGGTGAGCATCGTGTGTCTCGTAGTTCTCGGCCTTGGTAAGCTGCTCGGCGAGGTTGGTGAGCAATCCCGAGAAGGTCGGCATGAAGATGGTGAGAAGGACCGTAGGCAAAAAGGTCAAATACTGCTTGAACGGCCCGGCATAGATCTCGGTGATGAAAACCTCGATCGAGAAGCAGCTCGCAATCAGGCCACCGAGAACGACAACACAAGCCAGGGCGAACGGAATCTGAAGCAACTGGCGGGAGAGACGCTTGAATGGTGAGTACACCCGTACGATCTCACCGGTGATCGGATCCTGAGTTTCCCTTTCGTATTGGAACTGCGGCCTCGGGTGCTGAATTCTCGAAACACCGCGAACTCCCCAGCGGACGGCAAGATCGACTTCCTTGGTTTTCCAGTGCTCAAAGAAGACCACCGACCAGAGGGAGTTGACGACGGCATAGAACCACGAGAACTTTCCGAGAATGAGCCAAGCGGCAAAGCCAAAGGCAGCCGGGAACAGCAAGAAGGCAAAGTAAGACTGGAGGAAGGCGAAGTAGAAGGCGACGCGCTCGCCAAACTTGTCCCGGATACGGTTCAGGTCCTCTTCATCGAGAAAGTACTTGCCGGACCAAGCCTTGATCCATCGGCGGTTGAACGCATGGTCGTGAAGGGGGAAGACGGATTCGACGTATTTCCACTTGCCCACCTTGGCGGTAATGCCGGCGCCGCCCTCGTTCTTGGATTTGGTGATGAGAAGGTAGGTCAGTCGGAGACGTTCGGCCTCGCTCACGGGCTCCTCCTCAAGGTATTTGGAAAGATCCTGGTTGGGTGCAGAGGTGCGGACGCCGAAGAGCCAGTCCTGGATACGGTAGCGGTAGACCTGGGAAGTGAGTAGCTTCTCGGAAGCGATCTTGGTGAAGACCAACAGGGAGGATTTACCGCCCGGTCGAACTTCTGTCGCAAATCCCACAGCAGAGAGGGCGTTGATGAGCTGAATGAAGGCAGCCTCGGCTTCCTCCTTTTCCTTCACTGGGTGGATGTTAGTATCGTCTGATCCCGCTAGAGAGGTTAGGCAGGGGCGGACGAACCGGAAGTGGTGGGTAGCTTGTAATGGATCACATAGTCGACGCTGCGCGCCTATGTTAGTCACAGTCACATATCAAACCAAAACAGACCATGTAAGGCCCCCATCTCACTCACTCAAAGTTGGACCCGGTTCCGGGCTGGGCTTTGTCGTCCTGCAAGTAAAACGACAATGGGTCGGCCATGCTGTCGGTGGTAATTGGCGCTCAGGCCCGTTGCTTCGAATAGGGTTGGCGTCAATTCAGGAACAGTCGTCGTAGAGAGTTTGGAGGTTTGATATATGCCGGTCTATGCACGCGATTGAGAGGAAAGCGAGCCGTCCCGATATATCAGGGACGATGATGAGATGGAAAGCACCGGGCAGGTCTGGAGCTTAGTTGGTGAAGCTTGAACCCTGGAATTCGAGAAAGGGTGATCGACGTCACTGGGCGTCCACCTCCTGCCGTTCCACGTCGCGGCACCAAGATCCTGGGCTCTTGGCTCTTTCACAGACGAAGATTACCTGGTCTGTGCGTAGACTGAACGAACGCCGCCAACGTCAAAGAGTGAAACATGTCCAGTCCTTTTGGCATTGACGGGTATCTGCAAGCTATTTGACACCTAAGAGCTCTGAGTTTGGGGGTCAAGAAAGTCGTATTTGAGGACGATTTGCTTCACAATGTTTGGGCCTTGGACACTCAAACTTCTTTCAGTCTAGACAAAACTGAAAATCATCTTCGAACAATTGCATAACAAAATTCCAGTTATCCGACGAAACGAAAACATTATGGAAGATCAATGTTTACCAAGAGCTTGGCGATAGTTCGCTTCAGTCTTGTGTACAACCGATCAGAATGAAAGAAAATGACATCCTGATTTTCGATATCAAAAGGGGTTTTTTTGGGTCTTTCCCACGGGGGACGGACGAAACGGAAAAGAGACAAAAAAACAGATAAATCGCCATGCGCCAGCCGCGAATCGAACGCGGGGCCCATCGATGGCAACGATGGATTTTACCACTAAACCACTGGCGCTTAATAGGATTTCATGTGATTTCAAGGTCAATCCTAGCATTAAGTGTTACTATCCCATTTCCGTGGCAGTGCATAGGATAGGATATGCGCGTCCTATCAGTTCACGGAATCTTCGTCCTTTCATCATCCACCAATTTTCACTTCCTTCCACATCATTCACGACACTCAAAGAACCTTGCATTGCCATTGAATCGAGAATAATTTCTGCAGCTACATAGCCCACATGTCGTCATAGCCAACCAGCTCGATCAAAAGACGTGCCTCCGCACGACATACGAGGACATGAAACCTCGGCCTTGCATTTAATAGACGACCCTCCAGACAACGGCAAAGGCCTGCGAGTCACCAAGTCGCGCGATTCTGTCGGCGCGTACAATGATGGTCACCGTATCGAAAACTTTGTTGTCCAGGTCCCACTCGATTTGTTCCACGTTGTTCTCCACGGCGCTCACGAATCGCCTCTCCTCGTTCCCTATCTTGACCTTCAACGACAACTTGTTTTGTATCTCCATGCCGTGGCGATCCGAGTATGCGAGAGTGACCTTGACCTTCGACACCCGCTGAAGCGAACAAGTATTTACGACCTGTTTCCACTCCCCCCATTCCTCCAGCTTCTCCCCAGTCGCCATGCCAACGTCCGCAAACCCGCACACCATTCTTGAGGCGCCGAGTTCATGCGTAATAGGCAGAAGGGTCTGGGCCAAGTTTACTCTGCCAAATCCTTGCTCTGCCTGGGGACGTCCCAGGTCTATCGCGCCATTGATTAGGAGAGCTTTGACGAGCGCAGCTGATGGCTTGTTCAAATTCGCCTTGGACGCCAGCGCACCCCGCAAGACAGCGCATGTTCCGGCAACGAGCGGTGTTGCCATACTGGTGCCAGAGCTGAACATCCATAACGGATCGGTTTGATCGTACGGGCCAAACTTGGACTTTTCAGCTGGTGTGACGCTTGGGTCACGAGTTGCGGCGCTGAACACAGGAAAGCCCGGCGCAACAACATCGGGCTTTATGCGGCCCTCTAAGCTCGGTCCCCGGGAACTGAAGGCGGCGATGGCACCGCGGTCTCCGGACGCAGCTGCAGATGGGTTGAAGCTGTAGCCTTCCGCGCCTCGCGAAGACTGCGTAGCTCCAACGGTGATGCAGTTTTTGGCGGCTCCCTCGGCGCCAATGTGTGCCCCAGTGGCAGTATATTGCTTGCCATCGTTTCCTGCGGCGAAGCAAATGATCTCTGCGACAAGGAACCTCGGTTAGCAATCTTATAAGAGGGACCATGAAAGATGGATACAGCTGGCGACCCAAAGACGAAGATGGAGGCCTGGAAAGGATCCATGAAGGAAGAAAGTGAACAAAGTAAATACGTACGATCAGGGCGATGCCAAACGAATCGGTCAATGTCCTCAGAAGAGGAGTTGTAAGCAAGCTGCCGCTTCGCATACTTCCAGTCTGCACCCCACGAGTTGGTGTGGACACGAGCATTCGTGTGCTTCTTATAAGGCGGATCAAAGAGAGTATCCCAGAGATTTGCTCCCGTGTTGAGACCACCCTGCTGGGTTAACAGAGACTGCATCACAAGCTCAGCCTTCGGAGCAGTGCCCTGGATCTTGCCCCATTTCTCAGAATACCCGTCTCCGAGAACAGAGCCGCATACATGCGTACCATGGCTCCTTGGGTCATTCGTCAATTTCGGACGCCCGACTGCGATTAGGTCGATCACCCGACTCTCCTTGTTAGGTCCAACAAATGCAGGGTGTACGTTGGTCATGGATCCAAGGTCGAAGCCGGTGTCAGCTACGGTGACTGCCTGTCCAGCACCAGTGAAGCCGTCAGCGGCGACCTCAGACGAGACAGCCGAATAATCCGGCACGAACATATCCTGGCGGGCGACGTTGTTAAAAAAAGTCCGAGGAACGATCTCCTGGACTGAGCGGACCGCGTCCATGTCGGCAATCTTAGCCAATGTCTCACCATCGGCGCAAACGTGGATATGGTTATGGTCGACCGTGATGGCATCCCGGCCGAGGCCAGCCTTCGCAGACAGCTCCGAAATGACTGTGTCAACATCTTGCGCTTCACCTTTGTGCAAGATAATAGCAACGTCGAACTTCTTCGCCGGGGTAGAGGTGTCAGCTTGGTCGGCTCGGATGGCATCGCTCAGGAACTGAGTCAATTTGACCCGCCGAGGATATACATTTGCGGTTGCGATGAAGTCGAGGTTGAGGACCGGTGCGAGGTCGGCAGGGTCATAGCGGCATAGGTACGTGTCCTAGGTCAACTTGTAAGTGCCAAGTCAACATCAAACATCCAAGGAGAGCAAAGCTGTTACCTTTCCCAGGTACTCAAAGAGAGTCACTCCAATATCGGCAAGCTGTTGCTTCTGAGTAGGTGAGAGCGGACCAGTACCACGAATATAGAGGTACTTGGTGAAGCGAGCATCAGCGGATGAAGGTTTAGACAGCGACAATAAGTTGCCGTTGATTGAAACCGAAGCCTGCAAACCGGCCATCTTGAGCTCTGACGTCTGTTCCTGTGGTTATCTCGAGGAAAACAAGGTGATCAAGCGAAGAAGGGAAGCGATCAATAGATTGTGTCAAAGGTGTGATGATTCTGAAGAAAAGAGACGACATTCAAAGGCGGGGCGAAGCGCGGTTTATATGTATAAGAAACCGTGACCAGCTCGGCTTCTAATCAGCCATCTTGGGAATATCTCTCCCTGGTCGTGATGACTTCCTTCCTGTCACACCGGAGCCTTGGGCCAATGCCCGTTGGTCCCAACAGAACTATCTTGCTGATTTGATCGCAACCACAAGGATAGGAACGCACTGAGAATACTGATAGCCGCTTGATACACTCCAATCTGACTTGGCCCTTTGGCCTGTCATGAGGGAATGCCGCGCCTCTCGACATGTGCCCATCGGACAATACTCCCCGCCCTTTCCTCCTCCCAATCCTTCTCTCTGGCAGATACGACTTTGGATATGCTTCGCCAGGCCGATCAGAGGACACACGCCAGCCACACGCCGGCTACTCCTTCCACAAAGAGCTCAGAGAAGCCATATCCGGAGTTGGCGATCATAGTGAGTGCTCCCACCTATTCTTGACTCCAGATATCCTATGTAAGCCTTCGGCAAAGGCAATGCTTCTCCGCATCCTTGTGTTGCTGAAAATCTGCGAAGATGGATGCCACACCAAGTACAATTCATCACAACAGATGGGGCCGGTTTTGGCGCGGTGAACAAGCGTGATAGTGAAAACAATCCACGGATCCGTCCTCATCCGGTGGAAGGATTCCACCCCAGAGGACCAAAGGATTAAGTAGACATAATCACAGTAGGTCAATGTTTGGGCCGAACACCGTTCATGTACAATGCTTCCCTGGATCAATGATAAGCAGAAAACAATAAGTGTGTCCCAGGTACCAAATACTGAGAATATAAGAACTGTCTCCAATCTTGGAACGGCCTGCACACCTTCAGCGGTGCCATGGCACGTGAACACCTGCTGACCTGCCGAGCAAGTTGAAGCAATAATATTGCGATTGTTATACTGTTAGGGGTTGTTTATGGCATACTGATTTAGGTCTAAGCTTGAAAGGCCACGATGCGGACAGCGTTGTGGTCACCGACGATAGTAGACCGTTGCTGAAAGTCATCCAATTATCTCGGTGGCAATACAAATATCCTTTACTTGGGCATGTAGACCTTCATACCCTCGGTCGGGGAGGAAAATTTCGATATATCCGAAAAAGTAGCAGCCCCTCTTCAGGCCGAGCTCGACATTGAAGATCCAGAGCCACATAAGGCTAGCTGAGACCTCAGCCGCAATATCTAACGTTGTGTTCACCGGCGTGATATGCCACACTGAGGACACGGCGTGGCGCACAAACATCAACATACCGAATATCACGTACCATTGTCTTTTTGGAACCTTCTTGAAGGCTGGCTGAGAGATCTACTCACCATAGCCTTACCAGGGAGAATAGTCCGCAATAGTCTTGGACTATCGGGTGATGATCTTCGTAGCGAGCCACCGGTGTGATTATAATTACTCAAGAGCAACAACGACGATGTAACCAAGTCCAAACTGATATGAAGACCGTCGTTAAGCCCTCAATATCTTGTAACCTGGCTGGCTGAACCCTCCCACAGCATCTCATTGTCACATTCCACTTGGAACCGTCTTTTGAACAATTATTGCGCCGATTCGCATCGAGTGTCGGCTATGTGGCTATTGACGTAAGGGAAACAAAGCTCACCCCGCTTTTCACATGGCACGGTGAGGCCGAAGGTGAAGCAAAAGGTGAAGATGAAGGAAAAGTGTTGATGAGATGGGAAATGCCACGAGCAACCTTCGTCTGAGTTTACGCACATAAATGCGTCGTCTCTCCTCGTCCTTTACAGTCGAAAGAATCAGTTCTTCACTTCTCAAAGCACCAAGACACTCAATATTTGTCCCTGTTTCGCTGCAATATCTTCAGCCGGCACGCCAGACTTCATTGTGAAGACGAACAAAATGGGTCAACAACTAGCATCAATGATCAAGAGCATCGATGGGGGTGACGATGCGGCTAATCAGGTCAAGGAGTCCATGGATGCGCTCTTCGAGCTTGGCAAAAGCCGCAACGAGGCCGCATGGGCCCAGGCGACCTCCAGTGCCATCAAGGTATATGCTCCTATCAACCAGGTTCTTCTTCGACGCCAATCTATCGTCGCCAGCGCCACTACCGGACAGGATGGAATCGTCACAGGTATCAAAACCTCCGTGGGTAAACTCATTTCTGGTCAGATCTTGGATGGGTAAGTACCGTTTCCCTCTGCATTATCCTACCTTAATGAGGCAGCATGGATACTGATATGAATCATGCCAAAGAGTGACAGACATCATCGGCAGCGCACTCAACGTCGTTTTGGGGGCTTCGTCAGGCCAGGTCTCGCAGAACTACACATATGCTCTAGTTGCCACAGAGTTGGGAGCTCTTCTCCGTATCGACATTGACATCTACTCGTTCGAACTTCGGTCCCAGGGTCTCCAAAATAAAGCCAAAAACATGACGGCCATCACTTCCATCGTTTCTTCCATTGATAACAGCAAGATGACCGTCAACGACCTTCGCTCCATTGTGTCCATGTCGTTTGGCAGTTCCCCTCTCGAACGACAAAAGGCCATTTACGACGTCATTTTGGCAGCATGGGCCGAGAGCAGCTCTAACGGCGGGAGACCTGGCGCCAGCACCATGGCCCTCAGCGGCCATGATGCTATTATTGATGGTGGGCTCTCGCCAGAAGGAAGACAGCGCGTCCAGGCTCTCTTCAAGCCAAGTGTGTATGAGGAACGAATGACGAATCGTGGTCTCCTTGTCAACGGCCTACCGAGGGTTCCCCCTGGGTCGGAGGCTGGCCTCCCTAAGCCAAAGCGGACAGGCCGCAAGGAGCTCCTTGAAATCATCACCAAGAAGGGCGTCGGCAGCGATGATTCCAGTTCTGTGACACAGAGAATCGGAACAATGGGGTTGGAGTCCGACGACAACGCCTCGAATGACAAAATCGAGTGGATAGACATTCTCATCTGGGTCAAGGTCCTGACTCAACCAGACCAAGACTGGCTTGATCGCTTTGGCGCTGCTCTCTCAGGCTTCGGCCAAGCCCATGCGTTCAAGTACGTCGGCATCGAGGGCGGACGGTCCGGATCTGCCGTGACGTTCAAATGCGCAGCAAACGGAGACGCCGAAATCTTTGACACTGTCATCAAGTACTGCAATGACACGGTCGTGCCGTCTCTTACCCAGTCCAGATATCTTGCCGACGACTTCATTGCCGACACCGCACTCCAGTATGCCCACCCGTCGCGTGATGGCACTGGACTTGTGACGCGCGTCGCCTTCAAATTCAACTTGGTCAAGAACGAGACAAGCGATACCATAGTGTTCCACACATCTGCGGTAGGAAAGATGCTCCTGACGCTCCCGCCCAGCGAATCTGCGGTTCTCAACGGCTCGGTTCACCACCTCACTGTTGCGCCCAAGGCGGACGATCAAAACCCGCAGCAGGCCATGCAGTGGACAACCTACCAGACCTTCAAGCCAGACGACATTATAAAGGCTGCGGGCGCGACGCTCACAGCTCTTCCCAACGGGGGCTACCGTATTTCTCTATACACGGTGGATGAGAGAGTCGTGGACGTCAACTTCAATCGATCCTGGTCTTCTGACCGGATCAAATGACTTTGTGGCAGTACTCGGCTGTTTCTTTTTGTTTATCGATGGACGATGTCGACGAGGTGGTGCTATTTCTTGTTTAATTTGTAGTAGTTTTCTGCTTCCTCTGTACACGCAATCAACATCCCAATAATCAAGTTCCTGCTCAACAAGGATGCGCGTATACATAACGTACATGGTACCTAGGCGTCCCTCGTTGGTCCTTTCTTTTTTGGGAAGGTTGCGTTTTGCCACCAACGGCTGCAGTTAGTCAGCCAGGGGTGCGCGTCGTGGTGATGTTGATGTTGTACTGGTGTCAAAGTCCGAGATGTCTATATATCTGGTGCTGTTCTCCTCCTGTCAGGATCGAGGCTGTCGTTCTTGTTGATATACTGCATCACACCCTCACTTGTGAATTCCTCCATCAGAATGCGCATCTCCTTCCTTCACCTCGCGCTGGCGGCTCCTGCCATGAGCTTGCTCCTTCCACCGACCCACGAGGAAAAGGTACTAATTGCAGAGAAGCACCAAAGCAACGCTGTCACAGCAGATGGCAAAACGACCTGCCCACCTAGGTTGCTGTCGATGTGCTGCGATTCCCTGGATTACTCCGGCTTCCAAGTCGAATGCGTTGGTAGGAATGAGCTCATCCTTCAGTCCCGAGCACAGATCTTTGAACTAATGATAAATGAACGTCCAGGGCCCGGAAAGGTCGATTATCTCGAGAAATGCTTAGAGTATGAATCTCGGCCGATGTGTTGTTGCATGTATCCGACGAAACCCGACATGCCACATGTAAGTGATGATCACTCGCCGCTCGTCTTGATGGTCATCTCATCCGTGGAATGGCCATACTTGCAAGAGATGTTCATTGACGATGTGGACGATAATAACTCGAATCCTCGAAATCAGGTCCCGAGAGAGATCACCTGCGATAAGGATTGCAATGCGCTGAAGGGGCCGGAGGAGGTCAAGGACAAGGTCATTGGGGACTTGTGATGTGTGAGTGTGGAGCCAGTCTGGCCGCGCATGTCGTTTTCGCCAAACATGTGTAAATACAGTCAAGCTTGTTTTCTCATTCTGGTCCTGGTTCGATTTCGGTTGAAGGAAGTCATTGTCATTGTCATGTGCCGGATCGGATGTTGCCGTTAGCAGTGGATATTAATGTCCCCGAAAGGGCGTGGTTTTGGACCTCCACTTTCCGGATTCCGATTTTCGGCCGGCAGCTGCGGGACCTCCGAAACGGGATAAGTGGACCCGGCTCTATGTGAGGGGTTCTAGGACTTGTTCGGGCGCCAGCTTTGTGGTATATATCGGGGACATCGCCAGGCGAGTTTCAAAACACTTGAATCTCTTCTTGTTCGTACTTCACTTTGCCCGATCATTACCTTTAAGATATATCATATTTCAAGATGGATTCTCGGGGTTTCCGTGAGGCCGCTGCCACGGCCATTGACGAGAGTGAGTTCCGTGACTTTCTGGAACTCTTTTTCTGGTTATTATCACGCCCAGCGGACATCTCACTAACACTTATACAGTTGCCGGCTACTATGACAACCTTGACGAGCGGGATGTCGTGTCCACCGTAGAGCCTGGTTACCTGCGAAAACTCTTGCCCTCCGAGGCCCCAGTAGAAGGCGAGGCCTGGACTGATATTCAGAAAGATATCGAGGGCAAGATCCTCCCCGGTATCACTCACTGGTAAATAAGACCACCTCACCATGATGTTTCCTCTCAAACAAAAAACTGATCATCAGATTAGGCAACACCCCGGCTTCCACGCCTTCTTCCCCTGCGCCACCTCCTTCCCCTCCATCCTCGGTGAGCTCTACAGCGCCGCCCTCTCCGGCGCCTGCTTCAACTGGATCTGCTCTCCAGCCGTGACCGAGCTCGAGACCATCGTGCTCGACTGGCTAGCCAAGGTCCTTGGCCTTCCCGAATGCTACCTCTCCACCGGTCCCACGCGGGGCGGCGGCGTCATCCAGGGCTCCGCCTCCGAGGCCGTTCTGACGGCCATGGTCGCCGCCCGCGACAAGTACCTGCGCGAGACGGTTCCCCTTGAGCAGTTCCCCGATGGCTCCGAGGCGCGCGAGGACGCCATCGCCCACAAGCGAAGCAAGATGGTGGCGCTCGCCACGACGGCCACCCATAGCTCTACCAAGAAGGCTGCCATCATTTTGGGAGTGCGGTTTCACACCACCGCCGTCCACGCCGATACGGGATACTCGCTTACGGGTCCCGTGCTGGCCAAGACGCTCGCTGACCTGCGCGCCCGCGGCCTCGAGCCCTTCTTCATGACCGCCACCTTGGGAACGACCGACACCTGCGCGGTCGACGACTTCGCCGGCATCGTGTCGACGCTCAAGTCCGACCCCGTGTACCCTGCCGGCACTCCCGGCGAGCTGTGGGTGCACATCGACGCGGCGTACGCCGGCTCCGCCCTCGTTCTCCCCTCGGTCCAGCAAGATGTCTCCATCTCGCTCATCGAGAACTTCCACTCGTTCGACATGAACATGCACAAGTGGCTCCTGACCAACTTCGACGCCTCGTGCCTTTACGTGCGCGACAGGAACTGGTTCATCCAGGCCTTGACCATAAACCAGGCCGTGTACGGCAACAAGGCGTCCGAGGGCGGGCTGGTAACGGACTACCGCGAGTGGCAGATCCCGCTCGGCCGCCGCTTCCGGTCGCTCAAGGTCTGGTTCGTGCTCCGGTCGTATGGTGTCAAGGGCCTGCAGGAGTACATCAGCCGCACCATCAAGCTGGGCGAGGAGTTTGCCGATCAGCTCAAGTCGAGGCCGGATCTGTTTGAGATCTTGACCGGCCCGAGCTTTGCCCTCACTGTGTTCAGGGTCGCTGGCAAGGAGCAGGGTAAGAGCGAGGAGGAGCTGAACACGCTTACCAAGGCTGTGTGCGAGAAGATCAACGCTTCTGGCAGGATGTGGGTGACCAGCACGGTGTTGGATGGCAGGTTCGCCATTCGCATGGTGACTAGTGTGAGGACGACTGAGAAGGTGCATGTTGACCGGGCATGGAAGATTCTGGTCGACGCCGCGGAGGAGGTCGTCAAGGCTTAGAGCGTGGGTAGAAAAGCATGATAGGTGCATAGCGCCGGGTAGACAAAAGCAAGAGATAGCTAGAATGATGCAGAGCATCAACACAAAAGTTTCCTTCTAATCAACCTAGCGAGACCTATTCCGAACCATTTTGCTAGTAGCATCAACGAATCGAAATTTACATAAAGCGCTAGAATCAGTGTAACTCTTTGTTACTCGTGAAACATGATGCATAATGATAAAAGCTCAATGCAGTTGCCATCTTCTACTCCTCTTCACCTGCTTTTCACTCCTGTAAGCCAGCCATCGCAACGCAACCAGAAGATGCCAGCACTATATACTCGCACGCCTGGGCGCCATGGTTCTCCTCAACGCTTTCTTTGCCTCCGTCTCCTCTGCCAGTGGCAACACACCCTGCTCCCTCAACTTCTGGAGGAACTCCTGGCCATATCTGTACCCGACCCCATAGATCTCGTCAAATTTGCCAAAGTCCAGCGTTCCATAGTCATCAATCGGAGGGCGCATGTAAATGCATCCAGGCATTGTCTTTGCCCTTTCCAGCTCACCGACACTCGACACGTACGCAAGACGGGCTTGGATTTCTGCCAGCGTGGGCGGATTGGGTACCGACGAAAATGGATTCCAGCGGTTGAAGAATGCCCATACACCAGACAGTGAGTCGCCAAAGGCCTGCGGTGTGTTGTCATCGAGCGAGCCGACGTCAACAGCGAAGATGACATCTGAGCCGAGAGATTTCATGCGAGATACCGTCAGATTGTCGATGTAGCCACCGTCCAAAAGCATGCTGCCTTCGTCGCACAGAGGTGGGAGTAAGCCCGCCAGGGACATGGACGCTCTGATGTAGCGCCATGCGTAACCACTGGTGTGGAACTCGACTCGGCTCTTGCTGATGTTCGTGGTGTTGCAGTAGTATTCCAGCCAGAAATCTTCAATCTGCGTCTTTCCAAAGGTCTTGAAAATGCCACGGTTGAACTCGTGGCCGGTTGTGTAGGAGGCGGACGGATAGGTTAGGTCAAAGGCGAACCTCCACATGCTTGCCATACGCCCAGCGAACTTCTTGGCCAGACCGAAAATGGGAACCACATCCGCATATCTGGCGTATAATCCGCCGACGAAGGCTCCGATTGATGTTCCTCCGACCATATCAATGGGGATTCCGGCCTCTTCCATCGCTCTGATGATGCCGATGTGCGCAATGCCCCTGGCGCCACCACCACCCAGGACGAGACCCACAGACTTGCCGCACAACCGCCTCGCCAACCGATGGAAGTCTCCCTTGAACGGAGCATCGGGGGAGTAGAAGGGAACGTGGCGAACTTTTCGGGAGGTGTACTTTTGGATCTCTGCCTGCAGGATCTGAACCCGCTGCTTGAGGCTTGGCCCGAATCGTTTCGTGGGCTGATGGATAGGCACCGTGTTGGGGGTATATGCCATCTGAACATGGAAGTGGCCTCCGTTAATCCACATCCGGTTCTTCAGCCATTGCCTCGTCAAACCAGGGTTGGAGTAACGCTCTTGGTGAACCAGGACAAGAATCTTGCGGGCCGTCGATTTCATTCCAAGCATGAAGCGCTCATACTCTCCGATCTCAGGGGAGCTGTCCGCAAGGCCGACAAATAACAAGCAATCAGCTTGCGTGATGCATGTTTGGGTCCATGGCGTGTTGACGTTCGTGTCTGTTATGGGTTAGCTTTGTTTAGAGATGGTTATGGCAAGCCGAAACGACCAAGTTGTACTTACCAGCTACGTAGACAACCAGTCCATATTTCTCTTCGAGATCGGCGAGGTACTGCGACAGCTTGAGCTTTCCCATCTTGTTGAATGCGTGTTTTCCGAGGTGGTTTAGAATCGCTGCTTGGTTCAAACAAGTCGCCCCATTAGGAAGTCCAACTTGTGATAAGGCGCTCATTAACCTATTGCCAAACTCGACCACAGGAACACCCGCGGTGACAGGTAAGATTGCCACAGTCCTCAAATTTAAGGTTGATGAGCTCTTGTAGCTTCGAACCGCATTGTCTTTGAGTCCCATACGCGAAGGATCGTCGATAAAGGCCCTCATTCGAGCTGCGATAATCTTGGAGATCTTGATAGTGATGTTGGGATGCTCTTGGGCCAAGCTGTTAAACAGTGTCCGAGGGAACTTCACCAGTTCAGTTTCGCGGATCGCATGTAGAGTTCCGGTACGTGAGGATTCGGTCAGCACTTCCAGTTCTCCGATACTCTCTCCCTGACCGAATTCAGCTTTGACGTTCATTCCACCCTCTTTCTGATCTTCGACCAGTCTCAATCGGCCATTCAGAACAAGATAGATAGCTTCGCTCTCATCACCTTCACGGAACAAAACCTGACCGGAGTTTACCTGCACCCACTCAAGAGCAAAGTCAATGTGCAGAAGCAGGCGCGGCAGCAACTCGGTAAGCCGCTTGGCCATGGTAAGAAGAACGATGGGATAGCGGTCAACAATCCTCTCTATGGACGCGAGTGGGAGAAAACCGACACAGACATCCGTTCTCGCAACAACATCGATAAACGATCTGTAGGAGGAAATGGTGCCGACATAACCAGCAAGTCCACCCGGCTTGATCAGAGCCACGCTTCTTCGACCCTGTTTGCCCTTTTTCTGCTCAGCACCAAAGTTGTTGTTCATGTTCGGCTCTGGAAAGGGCGACGAGTTGGCTCCAAACGCGTCAGCACCAGTTGTTGAACCGTGGCCATGGTCTACCTTGGCTGATGATTGGAGGAGGTCGTGTGATGAATCGTCGCCCGGGACGCAAATGTCGAGGAAACCATCAATAACATAATAGAGACCGGGATTCCTCTCGCCTTGCTCCACCAAGACAGAGCCCTTGGGAAAGAAGACGATCTCAACCTCGTCCTTCATGTCGTGTGCTAATAGTTGGGGATTGGGAACTGGCGACGATGAGTTAAATCCACCTGAGGTGACTGACTCCGTGTCGTTGTCAAATGGGTCGAAAGCATCCATGAAGCCAAATGCAGTATGGCCCCGGCCAGCCCTCGAATGTCGCTGATCCATAGGAGCGAATCTGGGGGAAGCTTGCGTGGAATCTGGATTGACACTGCCGTTACCGGTCAGGCCAATGGCCCTGAACATGCATTCAAGCACCGACTCTCTGAACAGATCGTCTTCATCAAGGGCCTCTCTTGTGTCAAGCGAGACATGTGCGTTGCGGGGAGTAGAGAAGGGACTGAGATTTCGCTGTGGCCGGGGAGATGTGGCGTCTCGCGCCATATCAAGCTGCGACGCCGTTCCAGACTTCATTTGTTGCGTATTTAAAAGCAAATCGCCGGCGCTAGACATGTCGGGTGAAAGCCGTTCTCGTCGTGCCCCGAATGCAGGGGTCCCGGTGACGACGCTCTGCCGCCTTTTTGAATATGCCTGCAGAGCTACTTCTTTCCTAAGCGAAGCAGCCGAACGGCGTCGGCGGGTAGCATGTGCATTGTGAAGAGCAATGCCCTTTTCAACCTCTTTCTCCCCAATTCTTTCTCTTTCCCGCTTGAACTTTTCCTTGAGTCTGTCCAAAGCGTCTCCTCGGAGATGATTGGGGAGCTGCCGAACTGTATATTTCAACATGCTGCGCTCCATCTGCAAGACTTCGCCGCTCAAACCGAGATAGTTGTAAGCAGTCGCAAGTGTAACTCTCTGGAACCTCGAAAGGATGACATGAACGATGTGGGCAGTCGCCTTGGGATATATCTTGATCAGACGTCTGAAGGCACTGGCGGGGATGATGGCTATGGTGGTGTCCACTGTCGCTCTCGCAATAATATCCGGGTGGGCTGAGGTGGTATTGAGTCTTTTCGGTACTGGCCGACGGGGTATAGCAGGACGAGTGTTCGCGAGAGAAAGTGGTGGTATCCTCGAAGTGTTCTGAGCTAGGGGAGACGATGTTAGAGACTCAGCCGAGGCCAAACCAAATTGCAGTTCGTGGTTGTCGGAAAATGGGGTACCTGGGATGGACGGGAGCGTATCGTTCGACTGCTGGAAGTTGGCGTTCCTAGGGTAGCCAGGCATAGCAGTTCCAGCAGCGGAAGGCGTTGGGCCGGGGCCGTCGTCATCGTCGTCGTCCGTGTCGTTCATTTGGATGTCTTCGGTAAAGAGTGACATGATAGAGAACAGTGATGACATGGGGGCCCCATTTCGCACTTCGGTCAGAAGCTGGTAACGCTGGCGACTCTGAGCAAAGCCCTCCTCATCGTCGCTACTTGTCTCGAACGAAGGGCCACTGGCTGAGTATCGACCATCTCTGGCGGATTTGACAAAGATCTCCACCATACCATCGACCACAAGACAGAATCCTTGCTCTTCTTCGAGGTTGAGGGTTTCGCCAGCGATCAGCTTCCTCGTCTGCATGCTGCGGGTCAGTTCGTGAAAAACCGGCCTTTCCAGATAACCGAATATCTTGATGGCGCTGAGGAACTCGTCAAAGTAGCTGGCTAGCCCGGACTTTACCCCTTCCTCCTGTGTTTCGGGGAACAGGTCAACGGCTGGCTCCTTGCGCTGGGGCTCAGGAGGAAGCCGCGAGTACATGTTCAAGTAGCGATACCTGACCAGCCAAGTGACTCCTCCCATCATGAACAGCATTATAAACACACTAAACATTCGGTTAGATCCACCAGCCTCAAGTACGTGTCTACAATATCCGGCTGGCGGATGACTTACAGCGTAGTAGCGTTCATGGTTACGGTCAGACTAGTCGAAAAGATGTTGAACAAGAAGGTGGGTGTAGAGATGGTGGCCAGCTTGAGGACAAAGTATAGCACACTCGAGATGAGGTGCAAGAGCCAGAGGATGATGGTGAACCATGATGCTGAGGTGTGCTCGGGAACCACATCGTTAGCCTTGATGACCGCATCGCTGGCGAGAGCGACAACAGACGAGAGGGCTTCTGTAGGATCGGCGAGGATTGCGGTCGCATTCATAGAGGTCGTGTCGGAAAGCACCGAGCTCACGGCAATGCTCAAGTTGCTAAGAGACTCCATTTTCAGAAGCCCGAAGCATCGAGCAAGCCAAGAGTTACCGGGCCGGTGGTGTCGGTTATATTTGGGAAAGAAGAACGGGCGGGTCGGAATCGAATTCGGCTGTGTCGTCTTCGTCGCGCGAAGCGTGGTAGGTATCGCAATGTTGTCGCGTCGTCGTCGTGGAAATAGTGGAGGATGGTGTTGTCGATCAAGGTGAACCCCGAGGTACACGTTTCGCAAGCTGAACAAGGTGTGTTGTCCCGTCCCCGATGCCTGTTGTCGATACCCAACTCTTACTACCTTGTCTGCGGTATCGTCGCTCGGTTCTTTGTCATATCGTTTTAAGTGTTGTCACCCGGGACGGAGACCGTCGAGAAAAGGGAAATGGGTGAGATTCTCCAGAAAAGACATCGGGCGTAGGATGCCGGCAGCTGATCGGCCCTCGGGACTTCTTATGTGAAAGTTCAAATCTCCAAGTCCCGTTGTTGGTTAACAAGCATGGTTCAGTGGTCGAAGCTCCCTAGCTCGACGATGTCCAAGGAAGATTCCAGGCTTGTCAGTGATTGACCCCACTGTCGGTTGACGATTGACGTCGTTGCTCCTGCCTTTTGAGCTGGCCGCTCGGCACAGTGGGGTTCGGAAGGGCGGGTGGGGTGACTGAGAGGTACCTGCCGTGCCACTGTTCCCACTGTGCGCTTCCTCATCCCAACTTCCCAACTGAACGAACGGCAAAGAAAGATGGAGCCGCGTCTTGCCGTCACTGTCAGAACGTGAAAGTCACCCCTCACAATCCCACGCACCAGCCACAGCCCACTTTCGTTCACCCCGGTGCCCCGCCACTTTCGCAGTCTGCCTGCACGTAATTTTTGGTTGGTACCCGAAAAATACTGCGGCGCATTTGGCTGACTTCTTGAGTCCTTTGAGCCTTTCTGGACCCTCTTTCGAGAACCCGCCGCCGCAACCAGAAGTGAACTTCCAGAGGACCTTTCCCAGCTGTGGCCACTTGCAGCGAACTCGGTCAATTTTCTTTCTTGGTCATCAACCCCTCCAGACCACCACCACCCTCTCGACTATCTCGCCCATTGTCGCGAACCTCGTCGTCGACATCACCCTGCCCCTTTCAACACCACCAATATCACTACTTATTTCCCCCGCTTGCCCCGCCCGGGAAAAGGCACCAACCGCCAAGATGTCGCTCTCCAACTGCCGTTTCTACGAGGAGAAGTATCCTGAAATCGACTCCTTCGTCATGGTCAACGTTAAGCAAGTACGATACACTGGGGTCCCGGTGGTGCGCATGCGCATGTGAATGCGTCAGAGCTGACCCCCATATTAGATCGCCGATATGGGCGCCTACGTCAAGCTTCTCGAGTACGACAACATCGACGGCATGATCTTGCTCTCTGAGCTTTCCAGAAGACGTATTCGTTCCATCCAGAAGTTGATCCGTGTTGGTCGCAACGAGGTCGTCGTCGTTCTCCGTGTCGACAAGGAGAAGGGTTATATCGATTTGTCCAAGCGCCGTGTCTCCCCCGAGGATATCGTTCGCTGCGAGGAGCGTTACAACAAGAGCAAGATCGTCCACTCGATTATGCGCCACGTCGCCGAGAAGACTTTGATCCCCATCGAGCAGCTTTACGAGACGATAGGATGGCCCCTCAACAAGAAATACGGCCACTCGCTTGATGCTTTCAAGCTTTCGATCACGTATGTCGCCCCGAGGAACAGGCACACAGTGGTGGAATAAATAGTGGTATTGGACAGGATGCTGACATTGGATGTGAAGCAACCCCGACGTCTGGAACGAGATCCAGTTCCCCACCGAGGCTGTCGCCGAGGAGCTCAAGACCTACATCAGCAAGCGTTTGACTCCCCAGCCCACCAAGGTCCGTGCCGATGTTGAGGTTACTTGCTTCGGTTATGAGGGTATCGATGCTATCAAGACCGCTCTCCGCACCGCGGAGGCTCGCAACACCGAGGAGACCCAGGTCAAGTGCAGACTTGTGTCCCCCCCTCTTTATGTGTAAGTCTTTGCAAGAAAGGGTCTTGCAACCCTAAAGAAAGAGTGGCAGCTAATAACGCTACACAGTCTCACCAACACCTGCTTGGACAAGAACGCCGGTATTGCCCGCCTTCAGGAGGCCATCCAAGACATGAAGACCAGCATCGAGGCTGCTGGTGGGCACCTTGTGGTCAAGATGGAGCCCAAGGCCGTCACCGAGTCCGATGATGCTGAGCTCCAGGCTCTCATGGAGAAGCGTGAGCGTGAGAACGCCGAGGTCAGCGGTGACGAGAGCGTCAGCGAGTCCGACGATAATATCCCCGAGACCGTCTAAGGCGCTTCTTTGTTTTGCTGTTACCATTTCTGAACGGAGCTATTTTTGTAAGCTCATTGGGAATACTCGACACTATTTGAGGAAAGGTTTAGGGATGCATGTATACAGTTTTTGCGACACAGGGCTGGCGTCTAGGGGATACAAAAGTCCTTCAGGCGGTAGAGGAATCAACCGAAAGATTGCATCGACCGCATGCTAATGAATGTGAGCGAGGGATGAGGTTTAATGAACAAAGACTTTAATAATGATTGTCCATGTTTTGGATGCACTTGATGTATTAGATGAAATCGCTCGAGAATATGCAGCTACCGGGGCCGATAAGCGATCTTATCATTTCTTATCGCCGCCTGCCCGGACGGGACTCTTTTTGCTGCAATTATTATCGTCTCCATGTTAACGTCACAGGCTCCGTACTACTCACTGAGTCCGTTGAGGCGCACACACTCCCTCAATATCACAGCAGCATTGCAATTCGCAGCGACGAGCTGCAATATTTTGAAAAGTTTCGGTAGCTCGACAACCGTCATAATCGGATAGCGATGGCGGCGCGATGGGGAGCAGGAATTCGAAATGGGTTCCTTGGCCAGTTCTCACACTACCTCATCCGCTACGCAACATGGATCCCTCCATTGGTGGTCTTCAACGGTTGGGTTGCTGAGATCACACAAATCAACGGGCCGTCCATGTATCCTTACTTCAACCCTCGCTACAATGAGTCAACACGCCGGGACATTGTGCTGGTCTCCAAATGGTACCCGGACCGGCACCTCAAGCGCGGCATGATTGTGACCTTTAGGTGAGACCCAAAATCTCATCCTACAGCATCTGGCGCTGCATTCGGGCACCAGTAGGCAGGAAGCTGAAGACTAACTAGAGTAACCCAGAAACCCACTGAACCCAAAGGGAAAGGTCGTAAAAAGAGTAGTCGGAATAGCAGGCGACGTGGTCCGGACAAAGGCACCTTATCCGCATGAATACGTCCAGGTTCCAGAAGGGCACATCTGGGTGGAGGGAGACGGCGACAAGACCAAGGACAGTAACTACTACGGCCCCATATCAGCGTGCCTGGTCACCGGCCGTGTCACACATATCCTGTCGCCGTGGGATCGGTTTGGACGGGTGAAGTGGTGGGAGCATAACCTGCGACCGGGTATCAAGAAGGCGCGCTATGTGCTAGAGTGAGCCATTCTTGAGAAGGTCTGCCGTGTTTGTGTGAATGCCGTCTTACACATGCCCCTTTCTTGGCCGCACACGCAGTTTCCCTGGATTTGACGATGGGGTAAGGTGCTTGTCGTTACCAAAAAAAAGTGGGAAACACAACGGCGGCAAAGGAGCAACGGAGGAAACAGGATCAGTTTGACTGCTAGATCGCAGGGCCTGTGTTTGTTTACTATCTCAGGGGGTGCCGGTTGACTGCTGTACAAGATATGCGAGGGGTCCGACGGGAATGTTACTGTACGTGCGGGTTAAGGAGACGCACGAGCCACATCAACGGCTGCAAGAACCCTGCAACGGTGCGCCCGAAAAAAAGGTTGCGGTGCTTTCGCCGGATAAGCCAGTCTTGGCATTCCCAAAGGCGCAAAGGCGACCTCGAAATTTATCAAGAAACTTGGATCTTCTCGCATCCATATCTCAGCTACCCCATGAAGCTTGCGCGCCATTGCCCGCCGCGGTTCTACAAACGACTTGGGGGTTCGCCATTGAACATCGCTGCCCGCACCTAAGGCGGCGGAACTCCCACGCCCTCCCTTTCTCCTCCCAAAAGGGCGATGGTGCTTGGCTACGATGCAGCCAGTACGCACCCTACAAGTACATCCACAATTGCGCCGTCGTCGTCACCGTCTTCGCTGTCGCCCACGGCCGTCGCCGACCATGGACTTACACATCAACAGGGCTTTGGGACTATCACCGAAAAGGATTCGCCGCGTAACATGACTCCTGACGATGGGGATCTGGAAAGGCGCCCGCCTATTCTGCAAGTATGTCGTACTCTCTTGCGCGCCATCATCATGATCGCCAAACCCTAAACTGTTGCTGACCACCATACACCACGGTAGTGCATGCTTGCAGGCGGCTTAGGAGGGACGAGTGGTGACATGCTCATGCACTCGCTCGACACGGTAAAAACTCGACAACAAGGCGATCCGCACATTCCGCCGAGATATACCTCGCTGGGCTCATCATACTACACAATCTTCCGACAAGAAGGCATCCGACGGGGCCTCTACGGCGGCTGGCTCCCGGCCCTCTTGGGATCCTTTCCCGGAACCGTCTTGTTCTTCGGCACTTACGAATACAGCAAGCGGCACATGCTGGACTATGGCGTCCAGTCCAATCTCGCCTACCTGCTCAGTGGTAAGTCGAAGGGGAAAAGTTGGCAGACGGGAGGATTACGCCTATTGACATGAGTTGCGGTTAGGGTTCCTCGGCGACTTTGCCGCCTCTATCGTCTACGTACCATCGGAAGTTCTCAAGACTCGCCTCCAACTTCAGGGCCGCTATAACAACCCCTACTTCGCCTCTGGATACAACTACAAGGGCATGACCGACGCTGCGAGGACCATTGTTCGCAGAGAGGGATTTTCGGCCCTCTTCCACGGATACAAAGCGACTCTTTACCGCGATATGCCCTTTTCCGCCCTGCAGTTCATGTTCTACGAGCAGGCTCAAAGCTGGGCGCACAACTATATGGGAAGCCGCGACATTGGGTGGCAGCTGGAACTGTTGACGGGTGCTGCGGCAGGAGGTCTTGCTGGTTCTATGACGTGCCCACTCGATGTCGTCAAAACCAGACTTCAGACCCAGGTTGTTCCGGACCCCACAACAACATCGTCGATCGGCTCCGGCTCAGCGACAACACAAGTGTCCACGAAGGACGGAACCGTCAAGTCGTCCGGCACCACGGAGAGCTCCACACAAAAGCTCCAGAAAAGATTAATATCGACATCGTCACCATCAACCCACACGCCGCGACCGGGAGCCGTTACCTTGGACACGTCTTCGGTATTCACGGGGTTGAGGTTGATTTACCAGACAGAAGGCATTGCCGGGTGGTTTAGAGGCGTCGGACCCCGTGCAGTCTGGACCAGCATCCAGAGCGGCTGCATGCTGTTTTTGTACCAGGCGATTCTGCGTCAGTTGGAGACTCATCTGCCCGGAGAACAGGAACGCTCAGAGGTGGCTTAAATGCTGCGTCTCTTTTAGTGCAAGATGAAGCGTTATTGTATACCGATGTCTAGACATGTTGGTTGTATTCTATCCGCGCATGAAGATGGCGGCAAGGGAAAAAGTGTCAAAGAGGCGTTTATGGGACGGACGGATTGATGGATAGAGAAGCACAAAGCATTTGTATGAGTATAAGCGACATAGACATAGACCCGAGCCTTTTTACGTTGGGAACATTGGAAACCTAAGTACTCTACTCAGGTTGCGCGGTGTTTGCGAAGGTTACCCTGTATATATGAAAGACCGATCATGTTGAAATATCAACAGATTGCCCAATCTGAAACAGAGTGATGTCGCATGAGATGCCTAAGGTACCTTATTCTTTTCATCCGTACTCCCGGGGTTCGGATGGAGGCTCTGCGGGCACCGTTGAAATTGAGATGCAATTCCGCCAAGTCCAAGGGAACACCTACGGCATCAAAAGACGTACCAAGATGCTGGACCCACCTGGCTACATAGCGGGGTGCTGCAGTGCAACAGTGCCCACTTCTAGCGGCCCGGGCTCAGGCGTTCGGGTCTCGCTTCCACTTGACCTTCAGTGCTTGTTTCCCGCGGCGCGGCGCGGATCGATTTTTGGAAACATTTTTGAGCTCATCCCACACAAGCTTCGGAGCTCACGACAAGCTTCGGCCGTCGACCGCCTACCTCTCTACCTCTTCACCAGGGCCCTTCCCCGACGGCCACCGCCTACGCGACTCGAACAGGGTTATTTCCGACCATGATTTGACGAGCGAGATGGAACACGGAAACCACATGCGGCCATGTCATCACCACTTCCTGTCCCCTCCAAAGCTGCCTTGACGGCCCTCCGAGGACTTGTCGTGGGAACCTCTTGCACCCTCGCGCTCATTGCCGAAGACCGCCGACGACGAATCAGAAACGCCCTGACCGCAATTGAAAATGGCGAGCGCATCAGGCAAGCCAGGAACTACAACACGGGCGGCGCTGCTCTGGCTGTGGCCCTGGAAGAAGAGTCATTGCTGGATGCGGGCATCTTGCCCTTAGCTCCCGAGCCATACGGTGCGCTGCCCGCCGAGATCATTCGACAATATGACAATGCGAGGGTCGCGGAATTGGAACGAATGCGAAGGGGCGAGGGTGTCAGCGAGTCAGAAACAACGCGGAAAGAGCACGATTCGGGACCGCACCCTTGCGGGCATAACAGCAGAGAAACACCAAGGTCGTTTACACCCAAGAAGCGAACCCTTACAGGGCAGCACCACTTTATGCCACCGGTAGAAGGAACACCTATCACACAAGTTCGGCATTATCACAAATTCTCAAGGAAGGCCGACAGCCAAGGAGGACGAAGTTCGCTCGCCTTTCCCAGCAACGATAATATTGTCGTCATGATTCAGGAAGCTTGCAGGACCAAAGAGCTGGGACAAATGGAAAAGGCCGCATCATTAATCGTGAAAGCGACCAATCAAAATCAAGCTCCGAACAACCTGGACGAAGCCTGGATGGAGGCATCTGCATTACTCTGCCGGACCTACCTGGACATGGAAAGAGCTGAGGATGCCGCAAAGATCCTGTCTACCGTGTTAGCCCGTGCACCGCTCACAGAGGCGCGATACTTCGACTTCCAGCCAGTGCAGCTAATAGAATCACTTCTCGCCAAGGCAACGCAGGCCAAGACGGGGAAAAACATTTGTCCGGCCAAACTCGAAACAGCCATCAGTCTCTTCCTACCAAGGTTCACCGAAAAGCCGGTAGTCCAAAGTGCCGAATTGCTTGCGGTCGGAAGGGCGTTGCTCGACCATGCCTTTGCTGTGGGGAAATCCACGAGGGCCATTGACGTCTACTGGAGGTGTATCTCGGTCTCGGAGAGTCAGTATGACTTCACATCATGGGTTATCACCAAGCTTCACGACACTGGCGATTACAAGGCCGCCATTCGACTGTTCCTCGCCAACTACTGCAAGATGAGCCCAAGCGCGCCATCCATCATTCGCATTGCAGGACCGGTAGTGCAATGTGTTGAGAAGGCCCATAACTACAAACCAAACCAGGTCCTCAAGACCCTGTTGAGCATTGCCTCCGCGAAGAACTGTCATCTCAAAACGGAATGGATCATGAGGCTCCTGACTGCTCACTGGAGACGACATGGCAGCTTTGAAGAATTGGAGGAATTCTTCCAGCAACTCATAGAGTTAGGCTTGAAGGATGTGGTTTACCATCTGGACGGCGTATACCGTGTCATGATCGAGTTGACATTGGAAGCGGGAGAAGACTTCAAGGCGGAGTCGATGTTCGCTCAGGCTTCAATAGAATTACCACAGCTAGCTCACGACGTACGGCTGCTTGGTATCTTTGCACGTTTCAAAGCCAAGCAGCAAGACTGGGAGGGAGTCAGGGAATCATTCGCGGCGATGAAGCTGGATTCCAAGCCAGCGCTTGACGCATGCGGCACCGCATTCGTCCCCGTGGTCAAAACTTACGCAAAAGATCATACGGTCCACGAGACTGATGCCTTTATGAGATCCTATATCACTGACCTAAAGGTGCCTCTCAGCCGGTTCCTTGTTACCCTCATGGCAAAGCAGTATGCCTCCATTCGGGATCTTGAATCCTTCGTTGAGTGGCTTGAATACTGCAGTATCGCAGGATTCCAGGTTGACGCCGCCTTCACAAACGCTGTGCTTGTGAGCTGCCGAAGAAACTGGAATGTCCCATTCCGAGACCTTCGAACCTTGTTCCGCAAGCTCAGGGCATTGAACCCCAACTTTGTCGATAGACACACGGAACGCGTCATGATGGATGCAGCGTTATCATCAGACAACAAGCTCGAAGGAGGATTTGCCCGTGGACGAGTCCTGTCGTTACGCATAGCTCCCAACTTGGGCCCTGTCAAGGGTAAATCTGACACCGAACATGAGGTCACTCTGGCAATGAAGGAGGCACTGAGCTACAGGCATCCAGCCAAAGCACTCAGCATCTACAAGCGAGCTCTTCACCTCGGCATGCCTTTCTCCGAGTGCGCTCTCAAGTTGGCAGTCAATGCACAACTCAAGCTCGAAAACAAGCCCTACAAAAAGACCTACGATCTTGTCCTGAAAGCCCAGGACCAAGGCAACAACGTCGACCCCATCCTCAACTACCTCCTAGGCCTACAACTCGCCGACCTCGCCGCAAAAGGCGGCGAAATCAGAAACATCGTCCAAACAGCCATCGACCGAATCAAGGAAGTGGGCCTCAAAATAGCCGACACCTTCCTGCACCGGGCCGCTTTGATCTGCCTGACATCGGGCCACTTTGAAGGCGCGCACCACTACGCTCTCATGGCCGCCGAGTCCAACAACCACTCAGAGCCCTGCTACAACCTCGACAACTTCCGCATCATGCTCTACTCGTTTGCCGGCCTGCTCAACATCGACGGCATCCGTCAGGTTTTGGCAAGGGCCCTGTCTAGCAACTACAAGGAGCACACGGGCTGCCTCAAGGCGCTCAAGCGGGCGCGTGAGATGGTCATGGAGGCGCGCCTCAATGATGCGAAGACGCAGCAGAGACACGACGCGTACGATATCTTGAGCGAAGGGATAGAAAAGATCGTCCAGTCCCGCCAAAGGTTGCAGAGTCAGCGCGTGAAGCTGGGGGCGGAGTCGGTTAGGATCATGCGACAAGCGGCGCTGGATGCTGGTGTTGCTCCCGTGGACTTTGCCGAGATCCCGTGGCTGAACAGAAGCAAGCCTAGGATCAGGCAAGATGATGATGGGGCGGAGCTGGATTTTGAGGAGGAGTTCCGGAGGCAGCAGCAGGAGCAGGAGGAGGGGGGTATGACTGGTGCCTTTGATGATCTTTTGGTTTTGGATAGTGCGTTTTCTACGGCGGGTGGTAAAATGGCTGGGAATGGCGCGGGATTGCCACAACCTGTGCCGGCGGCGTGAAGGAATGGATGGATCACTTGGGAAAGACTTGGTGAGGCACATACATACATACTTTGCATACACTACCTACGTACATATAGCATGATGGAATAGTTGGACAATGAAACAGTCCTGGTTGATGTTTACATTTGGATGTCTCTGCATACCTTCAGATACTGCTGCTCTCGACAAGTTGTGATGGCACCGCGGAACGTCAATCGACAAGGCACGTCTCTTGTCCTTACATTCTCGTGTAACAACTCGCAAGACGTAATCCGGTTGGACAATTGGATCTGGCTGTTGAGGTTGTTATCATCACGCCGCGTTCAACCATGAATCGACTCACATGTCAATTTGGCGGTCAGGGGCAGAAAGGGGTATCCGCACCATGCTGGTTCGTGCGCTAAGCATTGGCTTAATCTGATTGGCTAGATGTTTACGGTGTTTCCCGCCATGGGACGATTTGTTGTTCTTGAAATTGACGAGGTTTGTTGATGTGTACCGCGAAGAATTCCCCTTTTTTATTTCTGGGGGATGACAAAATCTGAACTTTTGTTGCCCCGCGTGTTTATTTTTCTGAAGATCATCTGTCTTACGCGTCAGTTGGTCTCACGACTTGCCGGGTCAAAAAGTTCCAGATACCAGTGTAGCGGGTAGAAGCCAGCGAGGTGCCCATAGCAACCAAACAAGACCTAGCAAAAAATAGGGGTTCTCGGGCTTCTTTGTTAACGATCCCAACAACCCCATATCTGCCCATACAATCGTTCGATCATCGTCCTCGACCCATTCGCTACCCAAATAATTTACGAAGCTACACGAAACCCTTGCCCACTCCATCCAAGCTTTTCATCCCTTCCACGCTCCAGGGAACCCTATCGCGACAAACACTTATTTCTAAAGACAACCTCGACGTGTTTCGTTTCCTGGTTGCTGCCCGCTGTGCTTCCTTATCGCAAGCTACTAGAATACACCACACTCCCACTTTCGAGACCCCACACGGAGCGCGGATCGTCTACAACACCGGGAACCTTAACGACCCGATCTATACCGAGACGTCAAGCACACTTGACAACCACATAAACGAAGAATACACAACAACCTTCCCCAGTTTTTACCGATGACGATCGAAACCGATTCCGCCGAGGTCCGCAATGCGCAGCGGCGAGAGCAGCACCACGAGGCGGATGTGGTAATAGTAGGCGCCGGCGTCTTTGGTTGCGCGGCCGCGTATGCGCTCGCCAACCAGGGCCGCAGCGTGATCCTGCTCGAGAGATGGATGCACGAGCCCGACCGGATAGTAGGCGAGTTGCTACAGCCCGGGGGTTTACAAGCTTTACAGAAGCTCGGTCTGGGTCACTGCGTCGAGGGGATCGATGCCATTACCTGCTACGGATATCACGTCGTCTTCCACGGCGAAGAGGTGGCCATTCCTTACCCGGTAGTGGACGATCAAGGAAAAGTGTACTCTGGCGAAGCGGCGGCGCGGGTAGAGTCAACAACAACAACAACAACAAGCACACCGAACGGCAAGACACATAATGGACCCAAGCTACGACGACCAGAAGGCCGATCTTTCCACCACGGCCGCTTCATCAGCCAGCTCCGCAAAGCCTGCGCGGCGCACCCCAACATCACCATGTTCGAAACGACCGTGACCTCGGTTATCCGCGGCTCGCACTCCGAACAAGTCTTGGGGGTTGAAACCCTCACGACGGACCGCGAAACCGGCGAAAAGCAGCCCGACTTCTTCTTCGGCCAGCTCACCCTCATCGCCGACGGCTACGACTCCAAGTTCCGCAAACAGCTCCTTCCCAGCGGAACCACACCCGTCGTGCGCTCCAAGTTCTACGCCCTCGAACTGATCGACTGCCCCTTCCCGCCCTCCAACTACGGCCACGTCGTCATCGGCAAGACCTCCCCGGTCCTGCTCTACCAAATCGGCACGCACGAAACCCGTGCTCTAATCGACATCCCACATAACCTCACCGCCGCGTCTGCGGCCAACGGCGGCGTGCGCGGCTACATCGAAAACATCGTCGTGCCCACCCTACCCGAATCCGTCCGGCCCTCCGTCCTCGCCTCTCTCAAAGATGGCAAGATCCCCCGCTCCATGCCCAACTCGTACCTCCCTGCCTCAGGGAAAGCCAACACATCCCGCACTCCGGGGGTGCTATTGCTAGGCGACGCCTACAACATGCGCCACCCCTTAACAGGCGGCGGCATGACGGTCGCTTTCTCCGACGTCGTCCTTTTGGCTTCGCTGCTACACCCAGACCGCGTGCCCAACCTGGCCGACGCAAACGCGGTAGAGCAAGCGATGAAGGAATTCCACTGGCGCCGCAAGGCCTGGACGAGCATCATCAACACGCTGGCGCAAGCGCTGTACAGCCTCTTTGCGGCGGATGACTGGCAGCTGGATGCCCTGCGCAAGGGCTGTTTCGCGTACTTCCAGATGGGTGGCGCGAAGACGGACGAACCGGTTGCGCTGATGGGCGGGCTTTTGCACGAACCTACCGTGCTGGCGAGACACTTCTTCACGGTGGCGTTTGTAGCGATTTGGTTGCATTGGTGTGAAAGGGTGGGCAGTTTTTGGGGCTTGTGGAAGGCGCCGTTGCTGTTGGTTGATGCGGTGCTAATTCTTTGGAGGGCGTGTGTGGTGTTTTTGCCGACGATTTGGAAGGAGGCTGTTTGAGTTTTTGGGTTTTGGGGGATGAGGACGAGGATGAGGAGGAGAATGGGGATACGTTCAACAAACTGATGGTGGGGGCGGATGAACCGATGAAGCACTTATTAAAGCGCTATGAAGTGACGGAAAGTTACAGATTATAAGGGAAAACGAAGGATATGATAAGACTTGGAAGAAAAGAAGGATGGATGGCCTGCGAAGTGTTTGGACAACACCCCTTTTACGGGCACAGGTGTCCTGTTGCTGTATATATTTTAGCTTTCTTTTCTCAAGATAGAGTAGGAATTATCAGGTACAATAATGCTAATGACTGAAACAAAATAATCGATGGTTCCGAACCTCTACTAGTGATCTGTCAAGAAGCTTCAAACTTCTTCACCATTCATATTACAATCGATTTCATAGCTATTTATTGCTCCCTGTCATGCAGATTCCCAATCATCTCTCAGTCATATCCCCACATCTCTCATATGTAATCCTCGAAATGCATCCAACTCCTAAAGAGATGGCTCAGAGAAATTACGATCACTTCCTCGCCATCCGACACGCTGTCCTAGAGCATATCATAATCCGAATCCGCCCCCACCGTCGAGCTCCCATCATCTGAATCGTCCAGATCTTTCAACCCTCCATCTGCATCATCATCCTCGAGCATGAAGTTATCCGTATCTGGGTACCCATTTTGCCTCGCTAGTGCCGCTGCTGCTGCACCGTCTTGCCCTTGCCGTGACGACGAAGCATTACCATTCTCACTCGTCCCAGTCGCAGTAGTATCAGTACCATTCACGTATCTACCCAACACCCTCCCAGCCGTCTGATGCCTCGCCGGCTGCGTATACATGGCGTCCGCATACTCACCGTCTTCCCTAGAGTTAAGGGAGAAGTCCTCCGATGATATCTCTGAAGGTACCGCTACAACCCGATGGCGATTCGGTCCTCCGGAGTCTAGATTCAGTCGTCCAACTCCACTAAGTCCGGTAGTACTTGTTGTTACGCTTTGTTGAGCATCCATGCTTTGCACCGTTGCCGTTTGCGTTGTAGTTGCAATGCGGGCGCTGATGATTTCGAACCTATCGAGATTGTCGCCCAGCTCTGAAACACCATAGATGGAACCACCAATCCTGTCATCGTCGTCCATCATGGTCGTGTCATCCCCGTCACCAACGCGGGTTCCCGTCCCTGCAGTCCTCGTCCCCGTAGTCGGGATCGTATACCCAGTATGATACGCCGGTCCGGGCTCACTCGGTCCCATTTCCGCCGGGGGAACAGCGTTCTGGAACACACCGCCCGACCCGTCATCGCAGCCGTTGGCCCAGAGAGGTAGGAAATCCATTTCTGGAGAGGTTGGGTCGGGGAGAAGCAAGTGGTCCGAGAGGAAAAACTGGAAGGATTCCTCGCTGGACATCTTGCCCAGGACTCCATCGCAGAAGGTGGTGAGGGCTACGAAGAGTTCGCCCTCAAATCGGTGGACGTTGAACTCATTCAGATGCTTGGAAAAGTGGTTGGACCTGAACTCTCCCTTGGCGGGCTTTTGTTGGAACTCAAGTTGGGGAAGGTCTGCGGCTTTCCAGAGAGAGGCATATTTTTCGGCATAAGTTTTGATTGCATAGCCGTTGTAGGTAGAGAGGGGGAGGGTGCCGCTGCCGGAGTGGCCTTCTGAGGCCAGGTTGGAAAGGCTTTCCCAGAAGAAAGGGGTAAGGACGCGCTGGGAGTAATCAAGATTCTCGTACAGGTGCCCAAGTGAGTCGCGCTCATGCTTGTGTACGTAATGGTCGCGCTGGGCTGCGATGAGAGTAGCGAGACGGCCGAGTGGGGCGTTTTTCCGGAGACAGCTTTGAACCATATTGTGGAAGGCGCCAACAAGGGCTTGGAGGAGCTTTCCATGGGCAGTTTTGAGCTCTTCGCTTCCATGTTCGTGGACAATCGAGGCCTGCGCTTTTAGAAGATCCCATTCATTGAGACCGGTGCGGATACGGTCGAAAACGGTGTTGGAGCGAAGAATGTCGATCTTGCCGGTTATGCGTTCAAAGAAGGCACGAGCCGCATATTCAACGGGGTCCGACGGCAAGTCGCCATAGTCATCTCTTCTTCGTTGGGTCCAGGTAAGGGGTGGACGTCTCGGCGAGGGTTCTGGCACCGCATAATCGACGGCTAGTTCGCTCACGAGGATCCTGAAGGCGGTAGCGAGAACACTGGGGATTTTGAGGGCGAGCGCAAGCTGGAAGGATCTTTCGGGGCATATTTCAATGAATTTCGTGTTAGGCGGGGCGATGAGCCACTGTGTTACTGGATCAATCTAGACGGCGATACGTCAGTATGGTCTACTGCCATGAGAACGGAGCAATTGGGTATGAGAGAATTACTCACAACTATATTGGTGACCTCCAGGTGTATTGCCACTTGGGCGACTGTCCACATGCGTGCAGCTGAGTTGAGAAGAAGACCGTTCCCGTTGATAGCATGAAGCACCCTCATGATAGCAACCCGATGTCGTATTGGGCAGTAGTCTGGGATCTTCCGGAACGAGGGAAAATAGTTTTGATATTCCTCGAGGATCTCCGGGCATTCGTCGACGATACCAGGGACATTCTTTGGTTTCCATTCAGACCGGTCCATGGAGCCTGCCAAATAGTCTGTAAGTATCTGATCTAGATATAAAATTGAGGGGGCATGGACTTACAGAATTGCAAGAGATTCTTGCACGCATCATCATGGCCGAGGGCAAGCATGGCACTTACCGACCTGTCGGCAAGGGGTCTTTTATCCCAGACGCTCATCGTGTGTCCACTCTCCAAAATATCCTCTGGGCAATAATGACCGGCTAAAAACCATAGCTTGACCATCTTTGGAAGCCAAAGGGCAGCAGTGAGGTCGGCCAGCTCTGAACCTTCAGTTGGGGGTGTGAAGTCGAGCACGTAGTCAATCCCAGGAGGTATTGTCTCCATTGGTAGTCGGCGGCGCATACGTTCCTGGCGTTTGGGGTCGAGCATGGCGTTGATCTTACTGGACTTGAGACCGACAAGTGTTGAGAAGCTCATTCTGAGCCACAATGTCTGCCATGCACTCCCATTGCAAGCAATGGCGTTTGAGTTCTTTGGAAATGTAACGTAGGCAAGAACATTGCCCTCTCCATCCTCTGGAGTTCTGCTCATAAGAAAGTTCAACTCGTTAAAGTGATGGTTAACAGCATTCTCGACGGACAGGTCGAGGGGCGAGGATGATGGAGGCCGTTCAGCGGCAGCGGGCTCTGAAGGCCACTCCATGACGGCGAATTGACAGTGAACAAGCTGGATGTAGGATGAATTGAGCAAGATATCCCAAGCTGACGAAAGACTAACGACGGCGAAATCGGGAGTGACCTGTTAAAACAAAATACGACCGAGAAAGAACGAGAGAGGGCAAGTAAATGTATGCGCAAGATGGATGATCCAAATCTTATCGCTGGGTGAACTTGTTTATGGAAAAGTGCCGGTGGCCGAGTTGATAACGCGATCGCTTCAAATAGATTCAAGAGGAGTGCATGGTTTTGACCTCAAGGCTTTGGTCAGAAGTCAGTTGAACAAGAGTTGAGGTCGATGAATGAGAATGGTAAGATGTAGGCAGCTGCCTGCGGGGTTGACCGGCACAGCAGCGAGTGGCAGCTTGAACAGATGAACTGGATGTCAGCCTCAAGCGAAGAGCGTACGTATCAAAGAAGAGGGACGGGATAGTGAGTTGGTGAAACCACGGAGAGCCAAACTCTCCCCTCCAATTGACGCGTAGAAGCTGGCTGGCATTGATGAGTGCGGTCCTGAGTTGTCCGCAAAAAGGCCCCGTTGCCTGTCGCGGGAATGATTCCTGTCAGATTCAGTCAAAGAATGGAAGAACCTCACTGGTTGCCTGATGTTGCCTGCATAAAGGCAGACAGCGAGCCAGCAAACAACGGAAGATGCGGTTGGGATACCTACCATAACCTCCCAATAGACAAATTCTGGGTTCCCATTTGTACTGGATTGCAGTCTGGAAACAAGCCAAAACAATGGCCATCGCGAACTGCCCACGTCAGAGGCATAGGCATCCTTTATAACCCCTGCCGACCGCCCTACCGAATCATCATGACTCCTTCCGTCACTTTCCCAGCGACTCGATATTGGCAGTCGTAGAGGTACCCCAGGCCAACACGTCGGAGTGCATGAGGTGGTTAGTGCAAAGCCAAAGACGCTGATTGGAGCGCAGAAGTAACCAGAGGTTCATGTCGAAGTTGTCTTTCGAGGAAGTCGCGTCTCGCTGCTGCTCTTGCTCGATAAACAGTAGCGCTTAGTGCTTAATCGCATATTTTATCATTAAGTACAAGCACCCCATGGTGTGAAGAAAGGAAAGGACCCACAAACCACCCCTAACATCGATATTGATGAGCTCCATTCCGAACGTTGAGCCTGCCTACAAGCATATACGAATGCAGCTGTACATAATCCCAAGCTTTCAACCTGAGAGCACATCGGCATCGGCATCAGCTCCCACGGTAATGCCATTCTCCCGCCCGCCTTACGAACTGTCAGGACGAACCTCCGAATATTTGGGCCAAGCAGGTCCCGGAGAAACACCCCGCACTTTTGCGGCGGCCTTAGCTCTTCCCCTAGCTCCAAATGCTTTTGGGTTTCAGACCCTTTAAACCGACAATGACCAGGGGCCTTGGTGATCAGCCGATCTTGCAGAGATGGCCTAAAATCTAGGCCATCGAGTCTTTCCGCGGCAACGTTTTTTGCCATTTTGATATAACGTTGAGGTGGCACAGCGTCAACCGTTCACGGCCGCCGCTTTCACACACCACGATGAGCTAGGTAAGTTCGATGATGGTTCACGTCGGTCCAAGTGTCCGTCCGATACCCATGCATGATGTCTGCCATCGGACGGGATGGGATGGATGTGTCGCGTGCCCATCGCCTCCTCCCCGCGCGTGCGGTGGTCCATTACACAGACCCCGGCCCGCTGCCGACCCGGTCAAAGCACACATGGCTGCGCAACGTCAATCCATTTTCGGTTCATCGTATGAGATCGCATATCTCCGAGATGCTTGGGTTTCTCTCGCAACTGAACTCTGATATGGGGAGGCAACAATGATCGTTCGACCTGTAAAGTATAATACCACCATAGCGGACACACGAAACCACAAGTTTCAACATTTAACTCGGACAGATAGATATCCAATCTTGATATTTGCTAGCCGAACCATCCTATCACACCCACCTATTCGAACAGAGACACAAGACCCTACTCCCCAAACCCCAAGACCTAAGACATACTAGACCACCCCTGGTCTGGTTCTGGTCTAGATAATAACCATTTGTTTACATTTTCAAACTATTGAATATCTCACCGCCCGCCTAGACCCAGCAGGCCTAGCTATCTGCTACCTAGATCTAATCCTCTCTGCTTTTCCTCCCTTGGTTTCTTCATACCGAGCTACCGTTTTCAGCCGAACTATAAAAGCAGACTTTGGTCCCCGTCCTTTGCTCCGGATCTCTAGTTCTATACATTCTCACCATTTTTCTTTTTGACCTTTTTTTGAATTATAACCCCAAACCACCGAAACAAGTACAACCTTCACAAAAGCCAGACACAAACATGTTTCCCACTCCCGCTTCCCGCATCGCCCTCAGCAGCGGCGGCGGCGTCCCTTCCGGCGGCGCCTCTTCTTTGTAAGTCCAACCTTCCATCTTCCATCTTCTAACCAACCCTCCGTTTCCTTTCCCTTTTCCTTTTCCTCCCATCGTGAACCCCACGAAACATCACGACTACACTACCAAATCAAGAACCCCAGCATACCCACTCACCAACCCCACATAAACTCTACACATTTATACATAACTTCCACTTACATTCCACTCTTTCTCTTCTAGTCGCCACCCCCGCCTAGCAATCTTCACCCTCGCCCTCGCCGGCGTCGGCGCCACCTTCAAGTACGTGTCGACGACGATCCGCAACAACGAGCTGGCGCAGAAAAGCTCGCCTGGCTCGCAGTTTTATGTGAGCGTCGATAGGAGTGGTGGAGGGATTTGAGTTGTCCGGTCCGGTCCAGGTCGGGAATAAAAGCGATCTGATTGGAAGTGAAGAAGAATGCAAATGGGGGAAGGGATTGCGAGGACAATTTTGTGTGATGTTGGGTTTTATATTTTAATGAGCTATGAATAATGATATCGCAGGGATGAATTGGTTATATGGGTGATGGTAGGCTTTTTGTATGCATGGACGGATGGTGATGACAATACGTAGCTGGTAATTCGGGTTCTGATTTGTGAGAGATGATATGTACTATGAGACGGACAAAAGTTGACTTGATTTTGGATCAGCGGCGATTTTGTCAAAAGATGGGACGGCAAGAATGATCACGACGGCGTGGCACGAAGATAGCCAGGTAGTATAGTCTGGTATAAAAGCAACGAGACATGGTTTCAAGAAGCTCATCAAGATGCTAAGCACGAGCAAATCATGAACCAGAACAAATATGCCATAGAAAGCTCAATTTCAACGCCTTCCCAATGCAACGACTACCTTAAACCAGCTCATAGGTAGGTAGTATGACTCAAAATGCCAACCCATCGAAGACAGAAAGATAGAAAAAAAAACCATATGAGAGTGAAGAGCCACAAACAAATAACTACCAATACTGACATGCATATGCAAGTTATGCAAAGGATATCAATCACGCTCCTCCCTACCTACTCTTCATTAACCCGTCATGCCCCCTTCCTTTCTTCCAACTTGGGAACTTTGCGAAGCATTTTCAGAGGAAATTTCCACTCCTGATGAACTCTTCTTGGCGATGGTGGCGCTCATCCAGCGAACTGCCACCACCAACCTGATGACCGCGACGATCTTCGTCCTCATCTGATATGGAAGCTGCTGCTGCTTTTCCCTTCCCTTTACTCCACCTACTTTGATTCTGCCTCGGCTCGAATATCATGTCACTGTTCAACCCCTCTCTTCTTGCTAAGTTGCTGGTACCCTCCTCGTTGTTCTCTTCTCTCGAATTTCTTCTCCTGACTGTGTCTTGCCCACTCAAAGTCGGCAGTCGAGTGGCTGTCTCCAACCTCCTGATCGATCTTCGCAATCCCCGATTTGCCATGTCCCTGTTTGCTGAGCCAGCCGAGCCAGCCGAACTAGACAATCTGGACGACCTTCTTTCTTCTCCTGAGCCTCGCCTTGCTGGAAGGCCGTACTGTTGCTGCTGGTACTGTTGTTGTATCGCCTTCTTAGCTAAGTAGCTACCGCTACTCGCCCCTTCGTCTGCGGAATTCCCAGCCGTGCTGGGTGCGTTGCTTTTCAGGATTCGCATCTCGCGCACCACGTCGCCGAGACTATCCTGCAGGTTCTTCATCTTTGCCAGCATCAGTTTGTTCATCCGGTTGCTGTCCTGCTCTTGCTGGGAGCTCTTCTCGAGCATAACCGTGGCCAACGTGGTGAAATTAGATATCACGCCATTGCTACCCGCTTCAGAACTAGCTGCCAGGGCAGATGGATCAAGTTCGGCGGGGGTGGGCAGCTCAGCTGATAACTGTCGTCGGGACGACGGGCTGTCACGGGTTCCACTACTGCCGCCATCTGGGATCTCCAATGCCAGGATCGAGCGGCTCGGGGCAGTTCGGGCCAACGCTCTCGGCGACATCACCATGCTCGTTGGTCGGGAGAATGCCAAGTACACGGAGCGACGCGGTGAGCGAAGGCCTGCGCCTGGACTAACTACCGACCCTTCGGGTATGGTATGCCGAGTGCTATGGGGGCGAGACCGGGACGGCAGCGAGGGATCCATGGCCCCAGATGCTGCGGGAGAAGAACTCTCGAGGGGCCGATCCTGCGCAGGAGCAAAGATCATTGTGTTGTTCGACATGGTCCGGTTGTGCATGGGCACCCGTCGCCAGGTTCCGGGACGTGGGGAGATCGGCGTTCTCTGGACCGAAGTAAGTCCGGAATTGAAGCGTGACGGAACCGAAGTCGTGAAATAGTCCTCTTCCGTCTCGGTCGTCTGGTCTCGATCCATGTAGTTTCGCACCTGCTCAGTGTCGTGAGTTGCATTGTCCTCCTCATACTCATCATTTGTAACCAGCTCGTCGTCGCCGTTTTCCGCATCGGTGTTCTCTTTCACCTCGTTCGCAAAATCCCGTCGAACAGTGCCGTTGTTGAAATAGTCAGGCACCGCCGGAAAAGTCGCGTTAGACACCATATCGGCCGGATCGCTAGCTGCTGATCTCGTGTCCTGATAAAGTCCTGAAAACCTCTTTGGTCGCTCCCTCACCATACTCAGTCTCCTCTGCCAATCCTGTGCCGGTCTGTTTTCAACGGTACCGTAGTTGTGAGGAGACGCAAAAGTCCCATCTTGTTGGTCCATCCACGATCGGATGGCATTTTGGGTCTTCCTCCGCTCGCTTCGTCTTTGAGTACGTATGGTTGCAAAATCAGGAGCACGTCGGAACACCTCTTCCAAGGCACGATCCTTCTGATAACCCACCAATGATTCTTCACGAATACGAAGGCTCGGGCTAAAGAGTGCTGTCCTGCTTGCAGGGTCTACAATGGAAACCGCTCTGTGACGGCCTCGGCCTGGATTTTCCACCAGGTCCGTTGGCTCGTATATGGATGGTGCCAAGATAAACCTTTCGTAAATGAAGATGATGAGCAACAAGGGAAAGTGAGTCGCTTTGATGACGGTGCGATTGAGCCAGACGAACTGCCTCATGGGCATGAAAAACCTCAGCGGGGTCAGTGCCCATGCGAGAATGTTGACTGGTGCGACGTATGAAAAGAGTGAATCGTTTTTCACCATCGAGATCGTATTGATAGCAAAGAGGAACCTTGAACAATTAGCATGAGATATAGTGAGAACACAACAACACTGAAGGTGGCTTACTGATGCTCCTGCTTCGCATTTGATGCAATAGCCATGAATGAGTTTGTTAGCACAGTCACAAGCAGTGTTCTAAGAAAAAATGTCAGTCGGTGCGCACTCCGAGGATTTTATCATCTCTTAACTTACACAATAACGAAGTGGCAAATGATGAGAAACAAGCCAAGTAACGTCTTCCCCACCCAGTTATGATCCGGCCATACTTCCCAAGCAGCCGGACTATAGCCCACGAGTATCTGGAACATGCTGTATGCTACCACGCTCGGATCGTTCGTGCTCTTGGAAATGAAGAACACCGAGAAGCCGCAGCAGACGACAATGACCAAAACAAAAACTGCGACCAGGTCAACGGCCATGAGTCTCAATGCTATTAGCAACTGTGAGAAATACTGGTAGTGATCCAGTATACTGAAGATCCTGGGGAGCAAAAGGATGGCGATCGCAGCGAGAACATCATAGGCATTGTCGTTCAACTTGTGCGGGTCAAGAAGAAATACGCCGTAGATGCGCATGCAGTAGTAGATGATCAAAAGCAACAAAATGCCCAAGTCGAAAATATTCCAGAAGCTCATGATGTAGAGGGAGAACCCGTGCTCGTTGAAGCCGACAATCTCGTCGAGCATAAACCCGGCACTCCAAAACCAGAAGATCAGCTCCAGGGTGGTGATGGTGCTGGATCTCTCATTAAGAACGAGCAAGAACAGGCAAAGAAGAATACCCAGTGAGCAGGTAGAGAGGAACTGGCGATATCGTGGGACCCTCAAGCGCGAGAGCTTGAAAACGGAGGCTTGACGAGGGTCGTACAGCGCGACAGTTCTCCGTCCAAGCGGCCCTGATTGGCCCCTGAGACGATCCTCCTTGCCTTGCTGACTACCCAATAGAGGTGTTCGTACCGTGCTTTGGCGGCGAGACTGGGTGGAAGATAGATCGGTAGCTATCGAGGTGCGACGATGGAGCTGATCTGCAGCCGAGTAAAAGCTAATGGCACCATTCCAGATGGCCTCGAGTTGTTGCACGACCAGAGGATGGGCCAGAAAATGTTTTGCTGAGGCTCGTATGGCCACTTCAAGAGTTGACGTTCTCATGGCGGCCGGCTTCTCTCTGTTATTCGAATTGGCCGGCGTATGCATTCCCGAGACGCCTTGCAGAGGATAGAAGTCGTATGAGAGGGCATCGATAAGTTCACGGGTCGAATATTCCTTGAGTAGCTTAATGGCAAGCAACTCGCACACCTTGGCTCGTGTGCTGCTTGTGCCAGTATTTGCCGGGTATATCTGAGACTCCTTTTCGAACTGAAGACAGTTTGCCATGAGGGCATATAAAGTTCCCCTTGAGAAATGCTGGGTTCGAATCTGTTGCTGCATTGGCTTCACCAGGAACTGGAATACCTGGGGAGACCTCAACTGCTCCCAGGTCAAGGTCGTATCGGTTCTTGCCTGAACAATGATGCGGATAGCATGCGTCATGCTATATATGGGGAGAGAATCTAAAGGGTTGCACGAGGTTAGTCTTGGCACATAGTCTTTGGTGTATATGGAGCAACAGAAGGTATCATACCAAGATGCCCAGCAGAGAACAGCGGCAGGACACCAATTGCCTGATTCAACCCATCTTCGTCCTCATTGCCGCGGATGGTAGCGTTCCCGCGTGGTTGCCTCGCATCGTCAGACTCGTCATCGTCATCATCGGCCTCGGTAAAGTCGGCGGTCGCGTGTCGATGTTGGGTATAACTCCGGACAGAAGCAGGACGTCGTGTCGGTTCCGAGTTTCTCTCAAGTAGATCGCCGTGGTCTGGGTTGCGCGCAGCACCCTTGAAGGGTCGCATCAAGGTGGACAGCATGCTTTCTCCTGGCCGCAACGGGTCTCTATGGCCCCCGACTCAAGTTCTTGGTGGACTTTTAAAGCGCCATGGACGCGGTCAGATTCGCAAGACCGCGGGCCACTGGTGAGGTATAGTAAGGGGACGGAGGCGAGAAGGTTGCAGTAGGTTGAATGTTTGCGACTTGCGAGAGGGGCGAACAAGACAAGGTCAAGGAATAGAGACAAGGGGTTGGTCATCAGTGAGGCAGGGCTGGCAGGGGACCGAACGTGGTTCCTGGTATAACGTCTGAGGCCGGCCGAGGCGACAGTCGACACCCTTGCTACCGCGGTGGAATAACAGCGGGAGAGGATGCGAAGTTGGGAAATCCGGGGAGCCGGACTGGAGGTAGAGGCCACCTCGAGATAAGTAAGTCGGGGCTCCGGGAAGACAGTCGGACAGTCGGGGCCTCGAGGGCAGGCACGTCGCTGGCCCTTGGGGTCGATGATGAGATGAGATGAGGTGGTGGTGCACAGAAAAGAAATGGCTGTACGCCGGTTACACGGCGGCGGCAACAGTCCAGAAGCCACCAAGACCACGAACAAGAACAAGAGGACGGGAAGAAAGAAACGAAGGAAGAAAGAGAAGGAGAACTTGAAGCGACTGCCACTGGCGTCGACTCGATGGCTTTCCAATTGTCATCTAGTGGCACGTTGACAATCTAGTTGCAAGTTAGCTCAGGCCGTCCCGTCGTTTCGTCTCAAGTGACAAGACAACTCTTGGAGGCCAAGCCCGTCCGGTTTCCCCAATCCAGCAAAGTGGCAGGTACCGAGCGTGTATTTGGAGCGGCTGTAACTTTCAGTCTTTCGTCTTGTCTTGAGCTTAGTTTCCACTTCCACGCTGCGCCTCGAGTGCCGCTGGGTTGATTACCGTGAGCCGTGACCACTGTACGGTATTATACGCGATGTAAGTGGTCCCTCTTTCTTAGCCAGCTTTTAGGTTTTGCTCCGAGACCCAAAACCAACACCATCGACGCCCCGGCGGGTTACGGGAGTCTCGACATGGGAGGCATGGGGGACATGGGCTGCTGCAAGACAAATGACGCGCGTGAAGCGCAACAGCACCTGACACTGACAAGTAACCATCGCAGCGAGCTCGAAAGAGGGGAACAACCGTGAGATGTGTCGGAAGATGATGGAACCCAAACTCCCTAGTGTCAAACATGGGCTCTGTCTAACCATGAATGGATGATAAGAAAGGTGTGCGGAGTTTTGGGACTGAGGAAATCCTGGGAATGCGGTAAACAGCGGACATGGCAGCGATGGCAAGGAGCGCACACAGAGAGTCTGAGAAACATTGGGGCGGACCGGGGGCCCTTGCTCCATCAGCACCTTCCCACGCCCATCTGACCAATCATGTCCGCCTGGCGGCCATCTTACAGTACCATTTAGTGGTCCCCCCAAGCCGCCCAGACCAAGGTTGACGAATGGAACCTCAAAGTTGCTGGGTTTCAAATCCCCCATCATTTCATCCACTTTGCACTTTCCCTCCTCAAATTCGACAAAGAGAGGAGGCTCATGCCTTGCTTTTGCCTTCCAGGCGGAACGATACCTCATAAACCTTGAGGTTATCATCTCCATCATCTCCATCCTTCAGTCCCCCTCTTGCTCTCGCTCTCGCTCTCCTTTCCTCACCATGGCACCAGGCCCCCCTTTCCCATCAAAAGACCTCGACGGAACGCGGCCGACTTCACATGGGCAAGCGGCCGAATGAGGCCACCCAGCAGCAATTGCTGCATTTGCCTCTTTTGTCTTTCCTTCGTGTGCACCTGGTACAAGCCCCCATTCCATCTTCCACGAATCGTATTCAGAACATGGTCGCTGCCAAGCACAGCCTGCCGACGTACTGCGTTCAATGGAGGCTGAGAAAGTGCCTGTCAAGGCCGCGAGGGCGGTCAAGATGATTCAGATGCCATGAGACAGACAGACCCTCTCTCTTGCCTTCTGTACGAGTTTTGTCTCACTCTTCTTCTCATGGAATGTTCGCATGCCTACGCCTACTGAGACTGAGCTATTATTACCAGGAAGCCGTGTCCGCGGACCTCTTGATATTTGACGGTTGACACTAGCGACCGACTGCATGTGAGGACGTTCAATAACATATGTATATCGTCGATACGTATGTCGCCATCACGCAGGGTCCTGGTGGTGACACATGACCAAAGATTGATCCCGATGCGACGGCGATAGGAGACCGGTCGATGGTCGTCTCGCCAGTCCGGGTGGGTCCGCCGTCGATGGTGGATGGGTTGAGATGTGATGGAGGGTTGCAACAAGTCGTTCGATTCGGTCACAAGCCGCATCCACCTCGACGGGCACTTGCATCCTTTAAACGACTCATGCACATTGGACGAGGCGACACGGCAAGCCCAAAACACTTCTTGCTTCACCATTTGCTCTCATCAGAAATCATAAAACACTGTTGGCATTCAATGAGGCATCCTGTCATGCTATCGAGTCGGATATGGCTTTTCAGGACATCGGGCCATTGTGAAGACTTATAAGAGGTATCCCACCTCCTCAGACCTCAGCTGTCCACAAGCGTCTCAGCTACGCATCTCGAAGCAAATTCGGACAAAGGTTTACGTTGGACATGGGCAGCTATGGCTACCACCGTCATCAACGGTCCTGGGTACTTTGATACAGAACACACAACAGGTGTATTACCCGTGACACCCTCTACGGATCTCTGCGGCCAGCTGACGATCTCGAGGCTGCAAACATCGCTGACGGTGGTGGTGCGGAACGCCTTGAAGCGGCGTCATCTCCCGTCACGGCTATTACACCTTTCTCGGTGCGGTTGTTCTACTTAACACATTGACCAGTGTTTGTTTGGTTCTGTACAACAGTCAGCTCAAGTTACGTTCCGGAATCACCAGTGCACCACAGCAATTGACAGCCTGGTGGACAATTGCTCTTATCGGCAAAACACCGGCCGGACGTTACAGTTTTGTATCGCTGCAATTATAGGACCCTAACCCAGCCGTCTGATATATTAGCCCGGGCCGTCATAGGAGCTAACATTGTCCAACGTAAGCATACCAGGTCTTCTTTGCCCGGCGAGAAGTAGGACCCATTCCGTGCCGAAGACCCACTTTCCCCGGCGGACACTCCGGTAGTAGTTCATGTCGCGAGATGGTAGCATCGGCGAAACCCCGTATAAACTGAATTGGAGCGGAACTTGGTCAATGAAATTCCGCACCCTCTTACGCCGATCCGCTCTTGCATCCTCTGGCAGTACGGGCACACTCCGCAATCGACATGGCTCGAAAACCAACTCCATCAACCTAGTTGCCCATCTGTTTCTCAGTGAATTAACTGTATGCCACATATAGAGGTATGTGACGCTCATAGATTGAACAACCAGTAAACATTTTCCTCCAACATATGCTGCGTGTGCTATGAGGAGCGCTAAAAAAAACTGCAGCAGGTGAATAGAACGGACTTGGACTGCTGAGATCGGTGTTAAGATCCCGATCACCGGATCCGAAGTGGATGATGACTAACGAGGCCCGAGAGGAACAAGCGATACCGCTGTTCCATGAACCCCACAGATGGCTGGTTGACATACGTAAGAGGAAAGACTCACTTTGATCAACAAAAGCCCACCTCCGGCCCAATCGCGATTCCTACGAGGACGACCAAACAAACCCGGCCAACGACGGATGGTATGGTTCAATACCGACATATCAGAGAGCACGTCGACGTCGAACATCGGATGGTAACTGTGACGACATGCTGCAAATCCCGGCGGTGCTCTCATTCCGTCACGGGTCTCACGGCATCGGATCGGCCCTAAGAAGGATGGCAGCAAGGTGTCTTACGAGGCAAAAGCATCAAGCATATTGAACTCATTGACCGGCCGATCGGCAGTGACAAAGTAGGGACGGTGAAAATGTGCAAATGGGGTTTGCGTAAAGCGTCGACACTTTGGTACGTACTACCCTTGCCACCCGCAATTATCACCACTTTTCAAGTGACGAAGGTCCGAAGTCGATTTTGAAGCTTGTGACCCTGGCATTCCACCCTCCGCAACCCGATATAAAGCAAAATATAGCAAAAAGCCCCCTTTTGGGCCAGCTGAATTGTGTGGATGCGTTACCTTTTTTATAGCGTGGATATTACTCGAGATAAACTTAAACTCTCAAAAAAGCGGTACTTGAAAGATAGGGTTAATTGAGGAGGGGGTACTTGAGAGATAGGGTTATTTGGGGAGGGAGTAGGTACCAAAGTGTCGACGCTTTACGCACCACCTGAAAATGCCGACACAAGACGGACGGGGTCTGAATTGGTGACAGGTGAAAGACTTGTTGACATGGTCAGGGGCCAATTTTTGTGTTGATGCAAGGCCACGGTCCAGGACCTTAAGCAGACCCCCACCCACTTTTTTCATCCGTAATATGATTGGTTATTGACTGTGACTCTAGACGAACTTGGCAGGCGGTGCAAGCTTAAATCATCCGGGGACCCCTCCACGGCGGTCGGCCAGTGCCCAGGGACCCCCGTTGCCCCGCGCTAAAAGCTTGCCTGCCGGATGTGTCGCGGTCCAGCGGCGCTGCGGCCCTGCCGGTCCTGCCAACTCCCGCGCTGGACCTGCCCCTCCAGGTTCTCACGAGTCACCGAACACGGCATTGGACAATGGCGTGAATCTGCAGAAAAGTTTTCTGAATCCCACCCGCCCAGGCTGTCCCCAACCCAATTACGGATACAGCGTGGCGGGCTGACGGTTTCTGGCGGGGCTCCTCGAGGCTGCCGAAACAAAAAAAAAATATTTACCCCGACGTCGAGTCCTGGGATCCTTTCTCTTCCTCCCTTTCCTCTCCTCTCCTCTCTTTCTTCCTCTTGCTATCAAGCAGAGGCCATATCGAGCTTGGATAGTGAGGATATCCAGCTGAAACATACACAGATTACACCATCACTTTTGCCTTCGTTTCTCGCTCTCCCCCCAACGAAAACGAATCAGCTTCCCTGAGCACTTCTTGACGAAGCTCTCACCATCTTTGACGTCCTCTCAACATCCGTCTTCCATTCTCGATTTGCGCCGCTTTTTCACTACTCTTTTCTCTTTCGATATACCCCCCTCAAAATAGTCGTTCATCTTTCTTTTTTGTTTATTCTCTAAAAGTTTACCACCTATTTCACCATGGCCGCTATCGTCTACCGCCCTGCCACGGCCCCCATTGCCGATGCGCCCAGCGAAGGCCTCGTTTGCCTTGAGCTTGAGGATGGCTCCGCCTACCAGGGCTACAGCTTTGGTGCTCCCAAGAGCATTGCCGGTGAGCTTGTCTTCCAGACCGGCATGGTCGGTTACCCCGAGTCCGTGACCGATCCTTCCTACCGCGGTCAGATTCTCGTCATTACCTTCCCTCTTGTTGGAAACTATGGCGTCCCCTCGAGGGAGACCGTCGATGATCTCCTCAAAGATCTCCCCGCCCACTTCGAGTCCAACCAGATTCACATCGCTGGTCTCGTTACCGCTTCTTATGCTGGTGAAGACTTCTCGCACTTCCTCGCCACCTCCTCCCTCGGAACATGGCTCAAGGAGCAGGGCATCCCTGCCATGTATGGTGTCGATACCCGCGCCCTCACCAAGCGTATTCGCGAGAAGGGTAGCATGCTTGGTCGCATGCTTCGCCAGAAGGAAGACCTGGCCGTCAGCGCTGTCTCTCTCGGAGTTCCCGGCGACTGGAAGCCTCACTTCGAGGCTATCGAGTGGGTTAACCCCAACGAGAAGAACCTCGTCGCCGAAGGTAAGCAACATGCGCCTCTTGACTGGACTGGAGAGACAGGTCAATGCTAACAAACCACTTCCAGTCTCGATCAAGGAGCCCAAGCTCTACAAGCCCGATGACTCCGTTGCCCTCAAGCACCCCTCGGGTCGCAACCTTCGCGTTCTCTGCCTCGATGTTGGCATGAAGTACAACCAGCTCAGGTGCTTCATCAAGCGCGGTGTCGAAGTCCTCGTCTGCCCATGGGACTACGATTTCACGAACGAAGAATATGATGGTCTGTTCATCTCCAACGGTCCTGGTGACCCCCAGGTCATGGACAAGACTGTCGAACACATCTCTGCCGCTCTGCACAAGAACAACACACCCATCTTCGGTATTTGCTTGGGTCATCAGCTACTCGCCCGTGCTGCCGGCGCCAAGACCATCAAGCTCAAGTTCGGTAACCGCGGTCACAACATTCCCTGCACGAGCATGGTTACCGGAAAGTGCCATATCACCTCGCAGAACCACGGTTATGCTGTTGACGCTACCACTCTCCCTACCGGATGGCAGGAGCTTTTCATCAACGCCAACGACGGCTCCAACGAGGGTATCATGCACGTCGACCGTCCCCACTTCAGTGTCCAGTTCCATCCTGAGAGCACCCCCGGCCCCCGTGACACCGAGTTCCTGTTCGATGTCTTCATTCAGACCGTTGCTAAGTGCACTGCCGACAACACCCTCCTCCAGAAGGGTGTCGAGTTCCCCGGTGGTACCACCGAGGAAAACGAGAGGCTCCATCCCCGTGTCGACGTCAAGAAGGTCCTCGTCTTGGGCTCTGGTGGTCTCAGCATCGGCCAAGCTGGTGAGTTCGACTACTCGGGATCTCAGGCCATCAAGGCTTTGAAGGAAGAAGGCATCTACACTGTTCTCATCAACCCCAACATCGCCACCATTCAGACCTCCAAGGGCTTGGCCGATAAGGTCTACTTCTTGCCCGTGAATGCCGAGTTTGTTCGCAAAGTTATCAAGTACGAGCAGCCCGACGCCATCTACTGCACCTTCGGTGGCCAGACCGCCCTCTCGGTCGGTATCCAGCTCAAGGATGAGTTTGAGGCTCTTGGTGTCAAGGTTCTCGGTACCCCCATCGATACCATCATCACTACCGAAGACCGTGAGCTCTTTGCTCGCAGCATGGAGTCCATTGGCGAGAAGTGCGCCAAGTCCGCTTCGGCCAGCAGTGTTGAGGAGGCTCTCAACGCGGTTAAGGACATCGGTTACCCGGTTATCGTCCGTGCGGCCTACGCTCTTGGTGGTCTCGGCAGTGGCTTCGCTAACAACGAAGCTGAGCTTGTTGACCTGTGCAACAAGGCGTTGGCTGCCAGTCCCCAGGTTCTTGTTGAGCGCAGTATGAAGGGCTGGAAGGAGATCGAGTACGAAGTCGTTCGTGACGCCCAGGACAACTGTATCACCGTGTGCAACATGGAAAACTTTGATCCTCTTGGCATTCATACCGGCGATTCCATTGTCGTCGCGCCTTCCCAGACTCTTTCCGATGAAGACTACAACATGCTTCGCACTACTGCTGTCAACGTCATCCGCCATCTCGGAGTTGTCGGCGAGTGCAACATTCAGTATGCGCTGAACCCCTTCTCCAGGGAGTACTGCATTATCGAAGTCAACGCCAGACTGTCGCGTTCCTCCGCTTTGGCTTCCAAGGCTACTGGATACCCCTTGGCTTTCATTGCTGCCAAGTTGGGTCTCGGTATTCCTCTGAAGGAGATCAAGAACACTGTCACCAAGGTGACCTGCGCTTGCTTCGAGCCCTCCCTGGATTACGTTGTTGTTAAGATGCCTCGTTGGGATTTGAAGAAGTTCACCCGTGTTTCTACCCAGCTCGGCTCTTCCATGAAGAGTGTCGGTGAGGTTATGAGCATCGGCAGGACATTCGAAGAGGCCATTCAGAAGGCCATTCGTGCCATCGACTTCCACAACCTTGGCTTCAGCGAGTCCAAGGGTGCGCTCATGTCCGTCGATGACGAGCTTCAGACCCCCTCTGACCAGCGTTTGTTTGCCATTGCCAACGCCATGCACGCCGGCTATACTGTGGACAGAATCTGGGAGTTGACCAAGATCGACAAGTGGTTCTTGACCAAACTGAAGGGCCTGAGCAACTTCGCCAAGGACATGACCAAGTTCAAGGCCAACGATATTGTCGGCCGTCCCGATCTTATCCTTCGCGCGAAGCAGCTTGGCTTCTGCGACCGTCAGCTTGCCAACTTCTGGGATTCCAACGAGTTGGCTGTTCGTCGCATGCGTCTTGAGGCTGGTATCACTCCTTTCGTCAAGCAGATCGACACCGTCGCCGCTGAATTCCCTGCCTTCACCAACTACCTGTATCTGACCTACAACGCCAGCGAGCACGATATTTCGTTTGAAGACCGTGGTGTCATGGTTCTTGGTTCGGGCGTTTACCGCATCGGTTCTTCCGTCGAGTTCGACTGGTGTTCCGTTCGGGCTATTCGCACGCTGCGCGAGTCTGGCTTCAAGACTATCATGGTCAACTATAACCCTGAGACCGTCAGTACCGACTACGACGAAGCCGACAAGTTGTACTTCGAGAACATCAACCTGGAAACTGTTCTGGACGTCTACCAGTTGGAGGATGCCAGCGGAGTGTTGGGAGCTATGGGTGGTCAGACGCCTAACAACATTGCTTTGCCCCTTCTCCGTGCCGGTGTCAGAGTCCTGGGTACTTCCCCTGAGATGATTGACACTGCCGAGAACCGCTACAAGTTCTCCCGCATGCTTGACCGTATTGGCGTTGATCAGCCCACTTGGAAGGAGCTTACCAGCTTCGAGGAGGCCAAGGCTTTCTGCCAAAAGGTCTCGTACCCGGTGCTCGTCAGACCTTCCTATGTGCTTTCTGGCGCCGCCATGAACACGGTCTACTCCGAGGCCGATCTTGAGTCCTACCTTCAGCAGGCTGCCGATGTCTCTCCTGAGCATCCTGTTGTCATTACCAAGTACATCGAGAATGCCAAGGAGATCGAGATGGACGCTGTGGCTAAGGACGGAAAGATGGTTGGACATTTCATTTCTGAGCACGTTGAGAACGCCGGTGTTCACTCTGGTGATGCCACTCTCATCCTGCCGCCTCAGGATCTGGAGAAGGCCACTATCGAGCGCATTGAGGAGGCCACTCGCAAGATCGGTGCTGCTCTCAACGTTACCGGTCCTTTCAACATCCAGTTCATTGCCAAGGACAACGACATCAAGGTGATTGAGTGCAACGTTCGCGCCTCGCGTTCTTTCCCCTTCGTCTCCAAGGTCATGGGAGTTGATCTCATCGAGATGGCCACCAAGGCTATCATGGGCCTGCCTTTCGAAGAGTATCCTGCCATCGATCGTCCTGCTGGCGGTGTTGGTGTCAAGGTCCCCCAGTTCAGTTTCTCTCGTCTGTCTGGCGCTGACCCTGTCTTGGGTGTTGAGATGGCTTCCACTGGTGAAGTTGCTTCTTTTGGCGTTGACAAGTATGAGGCCTACCTCAAGGCTTTGATGTCCACCGGTTTCAAGGTTCCCAAGAAGAACATCCTGCTCTCCATCGGTTCGTACAAGGACAAGAAGGAGATGCTGCCTTCTGTCGCCAAGCTTTCCCAGATGGGCTACAAGCTCTTCGCTACCGCTGGTACAGCTGATTTCCTCCAAGAGCATGACATTCCCGTCCAGTTCTTGGAGGTTCTCACCAACGAGAATGACCAGAAGTCCGAGTACTCCCTCACCCAGCATTTGGCTAACAACATGATCGACCTCTACATCAACCTGCCTTCCAACAACCGGTACAGACGCCCTGCCAGCTACATGAGCAAGGGTTACCAGACCCGTCGTATGGCTGTTGACTACCAGATTCCCTTGGTTACCAATGTGAAGAATGCCAAGATCCTCGTTGAGGCCATCGCCAGGTATCGCGACATGGAGATCAGCGAGCGTGACTTCACGACCAGCCATACCCCCCTCCAGCTCACTGGCCAGCTCAACTTCACTCTCCAAGACTCGCTGTCCAGGCCTCACTCTTTTAAGAAGGCTCATGTCCTCTCTGTTGAGCAGTACAGTCGTGCTGACCTGCATCTTCTCTTCACTGTCGCCGAGGAGATGCGCCTCAGTGTCCAGCGCGGAAACGTCATGGACATTCTCAAGGGACGCATGCTTGCCACTCTCTTCTACGAGCCTTCCACTCGTACCTCTGCTTCTTTCGAGGCTGCGATGAAGCGTCTTGGCGGTGAAGTTATTTCCATTGCGACTCAGCACTCCTCTGTTCAGAAGGGCGAGACGCTCCAGGATACGCTCCGTACCCTTGCCTGCTATGCTGACGCCATTGTTCTTCGTCATCCCGATGAGAACTGCGTTGACGTTGCCAAGAAGTACAGCCCGGTGCCTGTTGTCAACGCTGGTAACGGAAGCAGGGAGCACCCCACCCAGGCTTTCCTGGATCTCTTCACCGTCCGTGAGGAGCTGGGCACTGTCCAGGGCTTGACCTTCACGTTCGTCGGTGACCTTCGTTATGGCAGACCTGTGCACTCCCTGGTCTACTTGCTTCGTCACTACTCGGGAGTCAAGGTGCAGCTCGTCTCTCCCAAAGGACTTGAGCTGCCTGCTGATGTTCGCCAGCAGCTTGTGAAGGCCGGTCAGCTGCTCTGCGAGTCTGAGACGTTGACCCCTGAGATCCTTGGCAAGACTGATGTCCTGTACTGCACTCGTGTGCAGAAGGAGAGGTTCACGAGTGAGGCGGAGTATGAGAAGGTGAAGGGATCTTACCGCATTGACAACCAGACCCTCAAGCACACCAAGAGCAAGATGGCTATCATGCACCCGCTCCCCAGGAACGAGGAGGTTGCTGAGGAGGTTGACTTCGACCAGCGGGCCGCATACTTCAGACAGGTAAGATCCCCTTTGACATTGTTTCCGCCATGGTGCGGTGATCAAGTTCGTTTGCTGACAGATTGTAGATGAGATATGGTCTCTACTGCCGTATGGCCCTCCTGGCGTTGGTCATGTCTGGTTAGAAGATGGTCGTTTCTCTTTTCATTTAGGGTTTTCTCGGTGTTCCGGTGTATAGACAAAAAGGGTTTCATTTCCTTTGTCGTGTCTATCTAACGCAAAAAGAGTAAGAGATAGAACGCGTAAACGATTTCGGTAGACATTTTCGTTTTCGCTTTTTCTTTTTCTTTTTCTTCAAAGTCCGCTTGAAGCGGCTATCATCTAATGATTCAAATGAGTGTAATGATTTGTATGAATGTGTGAATGGTGCGTATGTTCGTTATGTATGTACACTGTTGATCGGTGTGCGTACGTTGCGTACGTTACGTTCGTTCGTTACGTTCATTCGTTTTGTATACGTTATGTATATACGTTTATTTCGTTTCTTTTTTCTGTTATTTGTTTTACATACATACGTTTGATACGTATTTTCTGTATATAGCTTACATCTAATACCTAATCTAATTAAATGACTCATCCACTGTCTGTTCACTTCATTTTGCCTTTGTTTCGTCCCATCATTGCAACTTGTTTCATCTGCAAGGAACAGATCGGTACCTGATGAGCACATGGCAAATATCAAATGTCTTCCATCTCAACGTCTTGACAATCGGATGAAAATCAGGAGACGGCGGAAACGTATGACGGCTTCTATATGCATCCTCTTTAGAAGCTGCCTATCTCGTCCTCTGTTTGTCCACCTCAAGAAAACACCAAGTGGGACTTGAGGCTGAACCTAAAGTGAATCTAAGCTTTAGCGCCGTCTTGGTGATGGAGGCATTTTGGGCCCCAAGAATTGAAGAAAGAGCTAAGATCTTGTCGTTACTTAATGCCAAGTCTCGCGCAATGCGAGATGGCGGCTGGGTAGCCTACAGTGCCTACCTATCCTCCGTCTATTCGGGTCTTTGTTCTCTTTTTTTTCTTCTTTTTTTTTCTTCTTATGTTGTCTTACCCGCTTTTATACTTTATTCCACGGGGAGTCTGGGTCTCGAAAAAATTGTGATGTGATATTCGAGGGCGTGGGTGGTAACAGATATATACATACAGTAGATGGGTTAAGTTTACGACCTCTTGCTTCTTTGCTGACTGACTGACTGACAGTCAGTTCCATTATAATCTAGCTAAATGAGAAATGATGGTAGATGAGGTTCTGGAATTTGGAGAGGGACTGGAATAGGAATACCTGTCTGTGTTGTCCGCGTACGCATGGCTTAAAGCAAAAAAGTGCCCTCCGCAATCGTTCCCGTTTCCGTCATCTACATATATCAACAATCGAGAACCACGGATACCCTATGTGGACTTCTTCATATACATCTGTGAACATTCCCAGAAATGACCTCCAGCCCTCCAGGAACCTAATACACTTCGATATGTAGGTGTCTTCAGAGTTATTAAGACCCCCACGAACAGTCGACTTCGGTCGTCGGCTCAAGACACCCCTAACGCCTTACAGCCGACGGAAGCCGTCTTTAAATCCATGTCCATGTCTCCCGATCTCGCTGCTTTAAAGTTCCCCAATATCCAGCAAAAAAGTGGAAGTCCAGCTCGTCCAATTCAGCGGGCGGTTTCTCATTCAGCTCCCATTCGTCGTTATCTAATGTTCGCTTGCCTTTAGCAGGCTCAGCAGGATCCGCTTGGGACGAACGACCGAACGAACGGACGTCGACCGAACCCACAACCCCGGCCGGTGACGCTATCCCCGTTCGTTCGTTTCGGGGGGCCGAACGCACAGGCGGCGCAGGAGCGGGCGGAGTTGACAGCCAGCGGAATGGACTACGGAGAGACAATGGGTGGACCCTGGAGGCGGGCGTTCGTGCTGCTTGTGTTCTCTGTATCAAGTATCAACGAACCCTTGGAATGGTGATCGCCAGTTCGTCTTCATAATTACATAGGGATGGATGACATTGACCGCGTGTTTTCCCGTCTCCTCGCTTTCGTAACGGATCGGTTCGTATCAATGATTTCGATGATGTCACAGCAGTCCAGGGACAAGCAGGATGAACAAACGGCGCGGCCTTGGAATGCAAACTGCCCTTGTAGCTACAATACTTGGATGCATAGGCCATGGGATACTTTGTGAGGTAGTTATGATTATACTATTACTACGACAAAGACTATCTGATATGGATATGTACTATTGCGCGGTGATAATTTTGCTTTAGGCTGGGTGAACCTCGATCGAAACTCGTCATCCTTAGGCCGTTCGTGCGTGCACACCAAACGTATTCCCGCCTGAGCCCAAGCACTGTTGCTTGTTCTCCTTCTTTTGACCATGGCCGATCCATGAAACCTCAATAGCTGATCCCTGCTTAATCAACGCCGTGCTTTGTGTGATAAACAGAATGCGCAAAAAACAAAGCTCCTCGGTCCCGCCAGGTATAACGGCCCAGAACCAAACAGATGATCTGCTCCCACCCCCAAAACGCCCAAACAAAACTGATCATGTCCCCTCCCTTTTTCATCATGCCTTCGAAATCGCAAAAGAGGGCACCGACCTATGACCCACACGTATGATGCCGAAGAATGGTTTTGGCCGAGAGTCCGTGAAAAACCATGAGGGTATAATGCTGGTAAAAGGAAAAAAAACAGATGAAGATAGCCAGTATGAAACTCCGCCTCGTGCCTTTCGGCTTAGAGGCGGAGTGTGCCACCCAGGTCGCTGGCCTACCAAATCACTGCAAGTCCATGTCGAACGTCGGTGAGTTGCATTCAGACATGGGCGTTCCCGCCGGTGTCAGCTGCATGCCGAGGCCATATAGAGCCGCGCCCGAGCTCACACATCGCTTGTGTTGTTCTTTCTGGAATTGGGATTGGGATTGTGCTGGCGTCGCAGGAGGAGGAAGGAGCAGAGCCTGCCTTCCGGCACGCTCCATATCGTTCAGCGCATCCCCGATCAACCGCTCATCCCACAGAGGCAGGATGCGGTAGTTCAGGTCCTCCATGATTATGCGTTCCGTGATGTTGATCTGTTCGCAGGTCCACAGGTTGTTACCCCATGCAGAGCGGTAGTATTGTGTCGGCGCGTGGGAGTCCTCCAGGAACTTGGTAGCGATAATGAGCGCGGCGAGCACGATGACCTCGGGCTTGACACAGTCGATGTGGAGTTGACTGGCGGCGGCCGCCGCCGTCGGGTTTGCCGGAAGGGTGTATCGCTTTGACTGTTGGTGCTCGATGGTGGAACCCGAGCCTTCGTGACGAGAGGGTGGGCAGCGCAGGCGCCAGTTCAGCGCGAATTTGGAGCTGAGGGAGTCTAGAATACAGACTGCGAGAGCGATCTCGTCCTGCTTCAAGCCTGTGCGGGTGAGCAACTCGTGGACTAGGGACACAGAAGGCAGCGCCAGGGACGCAGCAGGTGGGATGAGGTTCACGAGGTGAATCGCAGGGCCTATAAAGTGAGACATGTTAGTACAATGTCGCACAACACTATGTTAATGACAGCCACCATGATCACTTACCTAATAGTTCTGAGTCCAGAAGCCCTCCATTTTCCACGAGTGATCGGGGGCTCTGTGGGACTGACGAATCGCGGGAGGAGGGGGGCGGTGTGGGGAGGTTCGACAGGGGTTGATAGGTACGGGCAAAATATTCCTCGTCAAAGTCGAAATCAGAGTCGTCGTCCGTCATGCAGTCGTTGTGCTCGTCGTGAATAACACGGTCTTCCACAGGGGTTGTTAGGGATGGCATCTTGCCTGATTAACGAGTGTCGTTATGTAGCGTAGATGTCCTGTTTCCTTCTTTCCTTCTTTCTTTCCTTCTCTTGATCGTTCTCTTTTTGGTGGGTCTTGTTTTTTTTTTGATATGATGGATATATCCAGGGCTCACTCAGGGTCGCCGGGGTGCGGTGCTTCCAGGAGGGCACAACTGAGGGTAGCAGGTCCAAGGGCTGCTCATATTCACCCGGAAAAGGGACTTTATGGAACAGTGACTTGAATCACGCGACGGGCTGCGGATCAGATGCGTCGTCTCACGGGAGAAGGCGGCGAAAGCGGTGTTGCGGGAGTGCTATTATACACTTTTGAATGACTGAAAGAAGTAGCAGAGGCCAAGGTTCTCTCCAACACGAGGTCTCAGGTCGTACACCTGTCACAAGGCAGACCGCAAGAGCGTTTGAATTTTGTAAATAAAAAAGATGACAAGCTTGTCTGAGATAGAAGACGTTGTGGAAGAGGATGTGAGAGGGGGGGGGGGGGGGATGTGGTGGGCATATATGTACATGTACCTCGACCGAGATGGAGGCCAAGCGACGCAGCTTCAGCAATGGTTCAACTTTAGGGTCAACATCAGCTCTTCTCCGGGATGCAGAGAGGAGTCTAACACTGGAGACAGCGGCCAGGATTCCAGAGGCCGGGATGGAGGCCGGGATATTGGTGGAGGCTGGCTTGGCGGTCGTTTCGTCAGATGTTTCCTAGCGCACGTCGTTAGAGTCGTGTCTGCAGGGTGGTAATAAGAATGGTGCTTGTGCCTGGCCCGCCTTTTGTCCGCAATGGAACCAACCCTCACCCTTGTTTGTAGTGGTGGTGGTGGTCCAGTGTCCAGTGGTGGTGTCCTGGTCCCTCGCCGTCGCATCCAGTGGCATCCACGACCACGGCATCTCGCTCGCTCTCACTCGCCCGTTGCCCCCTGCCTGCCCTGCCCTGCAGCCCCTGTCAGATGCATGGGGCTCCAGCAGGCCCAGCAGGAGCAGCCGACAAGCAGAGAAAAGTGGAAGCGCGACCCGGACGAGCAAAAGACCCGACTCCCGTCTGAGTGGAAAGAAAGACTCCAATGACTCCAGTATCGATCTCCAGAGGCGGCCGTTGCTCTTTCCACTTTGCTTCTTCGGTCTGCGAAAGGGCAATGGTGGCCCAGTCTGCCCAGGTGGCAGTTTCTAACTTGAGAACTGAGGGTCACTATCGATGGAACCTGTTTCCACTAACGACATCAGATCCCACCGTGCGCTGCAGCATCCGATGTCCTGTCGAACCTGTGAGATGCCATCTCAGGTCAGGATTGTCAGATTGTCAGGCACTCCAGGGCCAAGCATCCCAAGTCCATCAGGGATACGAGTTCTGAGTTTGTGTTCCTGGCCGCCTAGAAACTGCTCAGCGAACGGCGGGTATGGCGAATATCCCGTACACAATGAGCACAAGAATTGACGATTGCTCGCACTTTCTCCAGTCTTGGATACGGTGCGGATTCCACCATGATCACCTCCACACCCTTTCACCTTTCATATCCAAAGAGGGCAACCAGGCACACGAGGCGGCCTGGTCGGCAGATGACACAGCATGAGGTAGGCATTTCTGGGATAACTCCGAGGCTCAGACATGCCAGCATTATCGGTTTCCCGTCCGTTTGTGTCTCACAAGACTTCCTTCCCTGGGCTCACCTGGTAGGTATACGGTATCTGGCTGTCGGAAAGAGAGGGAGCTCGGAGCCATTGGCACATCCGTGGCACATATTGGCAGAGAGCCGGACCGCCTTGGCCAGAACTCTTTGGGATCGCTTGAAAATTGAATGTCGGAATGTTCAGTCAGTGGACCTGCAGGTGTCGCTCGGTGGGGCCTGCCATGTTCAACGCCACTGGCATCCCGAAAAGAAACAAAGTTCGGGGCGGCTCGATCACAACGGCTGACGGCAAAGATTGAAAATTGCAGAGTGAAATCGATATGGATGCCAGGGGCGGGAAGATCATGGACTTGTTCTCTGCCCCGTTCCAGGTGATTCATTACTTGTTAGAGTGAAAAGGTGGATGGAGGCTGACGACTCCCCAATTTGGATGAAAGGGGTAGCTACCGAGAGCTGCAAGCCCTATACAGCGGTCGCTTACCCTTCCGCCCGCATGCATAACTTCAGTTGTATACAGCGGTATGTCCAGATATGCTGCTGTGGCGGCTCATACCGACAGATACGTCACAAAGACGGGACAACCATGACCAAGGGTTGAGGCCGGTTCATCAAGATGGCTCATTTAACAAAACATCATCAACCAAGATTGATCATTCCGTCGCAACGAGCATTGGTCTTTCCGTTCTATACTCCTCAGTTGCTCTTTCCACTAGAGGTAGGATCTGTGCGGATGTGTGGCTGCCGTTTGTCAATAACCTCAGCCCCCCACAACACCCACTGTTCCTTCCTGTTTACATTATTTCACGTTTTGACACATGTGCGTCTCTTTTGGGTAGGCGCAGAAAGGTGTGGTCGGGTTGATCGGCTCTTGCCTGTTCAACTTTCACGAGAAAACATCACGTCACTTTCAGCCATGGCCACCATTAACATCTTTCTTCCGACGGTTCGCATGTCTACATCGCCCGAGTCTGCCGACGATCAAACATCAAACGGGAAGGGATGGCTCAAGGCAAACCTATCACGTCGTTTGGCACTTTAGGGATTATTCAACTCCAAAGTTGAATATAGAGCGGTCAGAGCAAGACATGACGGATAACCCCGCCTTCACCAGTTACAACTAACGTTTTCCAGGCAACTGTTACCGAAAACCATCCCTCGGATTTCCCTTTTCCACCTTCAGTACTCAAAAGTCAAGCGTCTTGTAACCACACACAACCTCAGCTGCTGAACAGAGCGCCACAACCTGCAGCCAGGGCATTCATACCCACGCCTTTCTTCCCTGGACTAGTCAGGCATTGGCTCGCAGTGCATAAGTATTCCCAAGAGGATATCTTCACGCTTTTTTTTTTTTGCTTTTTTTTTTTTTTTTTTTTTTCAGTTGGTGCTGAGCCTACCGCCAACTCGCGCCAAGCGGCCGAACCACAGCAATGGTGAGACCATGAGACCGCCCTAAAAAGAGAACAAGGGTGAAAGGAAAGGAAGAAAAAAAAAGTGAGACAAAAAAGCCAAGAAAGAGGTTGCACAGAAAGAGCGACCCAACGTCCCGGGAATATGGAAATATGAAAAAATGAGAGGCTTTTCAATCTTCAGCTTCAGGCAATCCCGATTCAGGGTCCCTCTTTCCTAGGTATGTAGCGGAGTCTTCTCCTTACACGTATTCGGAAGCTACCGCTCGTATTTGGCGATCTCCCAACAGAGCAAGCGCGCTCGGCGCAAAGCCTCACTGCCCCCATGTCCCTTGCTGTCGCGAGATGAGGACAGGACGGACAGCGGACGGCCACCTCACCAAACAAGCGAGGAAGGCCCACGGACTACGACGACAGTGGATACCATCTCGGCGGCTCTTTCGGTTCCCGGAAGAGGTTCTGTTCGCAGTTCGCACCACAGCGAGTCACGGTGGTCGTCGCTCGCGGTGGCCCTTGCCCTTGCCTTGGCGTTTATTTCTCTTCTCTCTGAGGTGCCCCGGTACGGCTCGTACACGGGTACGGCGGCGCCATTGTAACCATTCCCGACGATTTGCGGCGGCGCTAATTTCAGCCTCTTCCGGCGGGACCAGGCTCGATCTGGTGGACAAGGCCGACATACAGGGCCCCGTACCGCCGTCTTGTTTGGGTGGCCTGGCTCTGATGGGTTTGTGTTGCTCGTTTTTGTTTTCTTCTCCAGTTCCGACGTCGACTGGTTTTGATTCACTCTGACGGCGGAGTTGTTGATGAGTGAATGAACAAGAGAACTCCCACTTGAAAGGGAACCACTTTCTCGAGTGGGCGAACACTTGTTGGCTCACAATTCATCGAGACGACATTTCACAGCATGTCATCGTGTGTCCGTCTTGAACCATTCGGCGTTTATTATTGATTCGTTCGTCCACTGTTACCTATTCTCAATATTTCCCCTCCCAAAATCTCACCACCTAAGTAGCTAGCTGACTTGTTGGCTTGTTGGTCACACAAACGTTCGGAAAGCTCTTACCCACATAGCTTGCTTACCTACATGCAGAACGCACGATATTGGTCCCGACAACGGAGGTTTGCTCCTTGACTTTTTTTTTCTTCCCCTTTTCAACTCCCGAAACCGAAAACCCAGGAGTATTTGAAAAACCTGGAGAAGATTGATCAAAAGTTCATCAACCTGAAAGATCTCATCTGCCGGCGCACCGGGAGTTGGGGTCTGGGGACCTAGTATCACTCGCAACCATATTGTTACATACACATACGTGCTCGGTCGAATCGGTTTACCAAACCTGGCACGCCTGGGTTACATATGAACCGAACCGAATTTTGCCTGAAGCTTGTGAGCAAGAATCGCACACTACATACAATACAGTCATACACCCACCGGAAGTATGTATGGGGACACACACGGGGAAAAAAAGGTTGCTCTCAATCATCAGCAGCGAAAAAGCCTAGACCATAGGTTCGGTTCGGGAAAATCTCTGCTTACAATACCTATCCTATATTACTACCCCATCGATCTGACTCACTACCGACTTTTCTCATCACACATGTGTAATTCGTATTTTCTGCTTACCGAACCGCCGTTACATCCTCCGGGGTACATACCCCGTTTCGTAACTTGCGAACCATCGCAACGCATTGAAACCAACCCAGCCTTACCCAGGCCCATCAATATCCCATCCCGACTTATTCTAGAACTGGAATAGCCTACCTACAGGTACTCAATCCACTCGACAATCCTCCACATCATAACCTCCTAGGGCTGACAAGGTATGACCGTGAACGGGCGGACGAGCCAGGTCCGTTACTAGCAAAACTAATAGTTCATATGAACTAACGTAGTTGCTGCTTACTTGCTTTTACTAACTGGTGGCACCACGTAGTGAATTGGGTTTTCTGACTAGGGAACCTGGAGTTTGTAGCGGCGATGAAGCGAGCTGACTCAAGTTGAGCTGAGCTGAGCTGAGCTGACTGCCGGCGTCAAGTCTTGGAAAAAAAAAAAAAATCTTGCTTCTTGCAAGATCTCTTCATCTGTCGACCTGCCTGTACCCCTCTTGATCGGGGGACATGGACAGACTCACAGTCAGACAGGAGTGATGGTGATAGACGAGAGAGAGAGAGGGTGTTCACTGCTAGGCACCTAGGTGGGTTCCATGGGCAAAGACAAACATTTATTCAATGGTGATTCCATCGTTCAACACCAAGACAAGGCAAGGGGAGGATTCCCGTCCTCTTTCGGTCCTCACGTTGACCTGAGTATGCTAAGAAAAAACCAAAAGAGCAAAAACAAGAAAAGCGCTACCTGTGAGCTCTGTTTTCACCCAAACCCACCCTATCCCTACAAGAAAGCCTTATATCCACCACCGCGCAAGAATCTGGGGCCGAGCACGCAGACCAGTCGAAGTTGCTGTCAGAAGAGCAAAAAAAAAACTTTTTGCTTCATCCGCCCCGCCGCCAGCTACCCTTCTAACCAATATATTCCATCCTAAAAAATACGTGACTTCATTGCGTACACAGTTACTACAACCCATTCTCAACTTTCCCGAAAGCAAAAGTGATTACACCAGGATCGCCAATAGCTCCATTCTCCAATTCTCCATGACTTCCTCAGTCCAGCTTCTTACACCTCCGGCCAGGATCCAACCATCCCGTACACGTCCACTTCAGACAACCGACCTTGTTATATGTCGCCCGCTCGGCCCTAGTCATCCAACTAAGCACCAGGGTGCCTGAGCAAATCATAAAGCACCTGGTCCTCGTTTCCAATGTGGCTGCTGTACGTATTACTCGACAGGTTCATCGACCTATGATGAGGCTGCTGGTGGCTACCGTACGCCGCAGCATTGGTCGCGGCGGCGGCCGCCGCGTTGTGGGCGTGCGAGCTCGTCGAGACTCCCGTCGAGTATCCGTTGTTTGCGCTGCTGCTGGCTCCGGTGGAGCCGTAGCCGGCCGATGAAGGGTTGGTGGTCGAGCCGAAGCCGCCGTAACCCCAGTTTTGCGTCTGCTGCTGTTGCTGCTGCTGCTGCTGCTGCTGCTGCTGCTGCTGTTGGTGTTGTGGCTGTTGTGGCTGCTGCTGCGTGCTCGTGGTGTGTGATTGGCTTGTGTAGCTGTTGTAGCTTGGCTGCTGCTGTTGAACCTGCTGTCGCTGCTGCTGCTGGGCTTGTGATTGTTGCACGTGATGTTGTTGCTGTTGCTGAGCGTAGGCGGCGGTGGAGGACCTGGTCTGGGTCATGGATTGCGACCTGACGTTGAAGCCCTGGAGGGAGCTGGATTGTTGGGTGTTCGAAGAGGGCATGTTATACGAGTTTGAAGGTGATGTAGAGGGGTTCGTATCGTAAGTCGAGCGAGTAGTGCTTCGCGTTTGCGGAACAGATGTAGTTGAACCCCACTGTGACGTACTTGGAGCCGCCGTTGCAGTGTTGGTGTTGTATGAGGAAGCTGTCGGCTGCGCTGCTGACAAGCTTGCTACTGGCGTTTTGGTGCTTGACCGCGTATTGTAAGTGTCGTAGGACGAATAAGAGTTGGACGTAGTAGATGGCGGATTAGTATAGGGTTCATAGTTCATACGAGTATTCGTGGCTTCGGTCCTGCTAGTAGACGTAGGATATTGCGAGTAGCTATCGTAATTACCAACCGAACCTGAGGCTGTTGCGCCTGTGTTGGACTGGTAACCAGAGTTGTCCGTATGGGATTGGGAAGTTTGCAGCTGGCTATGCCGTCCTGACGCACTGGTCTGCTGTTGTACCGGTGTATGGTTCTGGCTTCGGTTGCCCTGCCGAGACGATGTACGAACGGTTTGGGCTGCTGCTTGATAGGGCGAGGTGCGCGCCTGTTGTTGAGTTGTCTTTTGGACAGGGATAGTAGGCGGAGGGACCGGTGTCCAGCTTGTGGTTTGCCGCATATCGTCAAACGCTTGCGACACCGGTTGTTGTACAGTATTCTGGGCTCTATGTTGCGTCGTGTTTTGCACCGACGCCTGAGGCGCAGCTGGTACTGGTTTCCTTGCCCTCGAAGCCCTAGGAGAGGGCTTGCTCTGGTAGGGGGGCGGGATAACAGGTACCGGCACAGGAGTCCAGCTTTCTGTCGGAGCATGCGTTGTGTGCCCGTTCGCGGCGCCGCTCTGCAATGATGGCCCTGAAGGCAAACTGCGTCTTGTTCTACCGCCGGACTGTTTTGAGCTGGACTGCTGAGCGTAATGGGATGTGCGCTGAACGGGGGGAGGTTGCTCAACAACTGGTACAGGCTCAGGAATCGGCTCTGGCTCGGATACGTGTGCCGGTGCCGGCCCGGGCTCAGGCTGAGGTTGGTTGTATGAGAAGTTGTGTAAAGAGTTGTCATTAACCGAGGAATGCAAATAGTCCATCGTTGCAGGTGTGACGCTGGTGTGAGCTACTTCGGGAGTAGCTGAAGTGTCGACCGTCGAGTTGAAATGTGAATAGAGATCGGAAGGTTGATGATATGCTGTGGATGATTCCGGTTGAGGCGAGACTAGCCCTGATGTCGGCAGTCCATGCGGCCCATTATCAATCGAGTCATGATTGTCTTGTTCCTGGTTAAAGGGTTCATGGCTAGCCGGTTCATGGTGAACTGGCTCACTGTGAAAACCAGGCGACCCTAAGCCTTCCGGCTCATCCTCGGCCTCGACGACTACAGGCTCGGGCTGGGCCTCTCCCTCTGCCTCTGACTCTGCAAGGACGTCTTTCACTTTCCTCTCGAGAGCATAATGGCATTGCAACCCCAATGTCGTACATTGGGAGCAAGATGGCTTCTCCTTGTTGCACTGTAGACTGGTCAGAGACAAACCAAACATAAGGGGATGTGGGTGAAACGAACCGGTATTTTACGATCGCGGCAAGGATCGCATTTGCCTCTGGTGATCTTCTCCTTCTTCTTCTTCTTCTTCTTCTTCTTACCACCCGAGTGGGCAGCGGCCTCCTGAGTGTCCGCCGCTTCCGACTTCTTCTTCTTAGACTTCTTCTTCGGGGCGCTAAGCGGCGGTGTCGAAGGTGCTGCGGCTGCCTGGGCAGCAGGAGCAGCTTGAGCATTACCTCCCTGGTCCTTTTCGGGGTGTACGATGCGGAGTCGCTCGGCACCGTACTTCTGGAGCATAGTCAAAGACTCCTGTTGGAGTTCAGGGGATTGGTTGGCGAAGATGTTGAACTGTTCGGGGGAAAGGGTCTTCGGGTCAATGCCGCCCGACTCGAGTAGATCAATGGCCACCGTGCGACGCCTAGCTGCCTCGGCAGGAGGAATATTGAGAATCGAATGAACATGAACGCCCTCATCGGCCGCAGCCGGGGGTTGACCGACGAGCCCTTCCGGATAGGTGCCGTAGCCATTTTGAGTATCGCCGCCTGCATGGCTGTTGTAAAGAGGTCGTTCAGACCCTTGTCCGACTGGTAGTGCACCTGGCATCTCTGGGGGAAGAACACTCCCATCGGGACCAACAGCAGCCGCGTCCTTCTTTTTGCAGCGCTTCTTGAGCTGAGTACCATCTCCTTCGGCACCACCTTCGCCTGCGGGCCGCTTCCTCCGGGGTGGTTTCGGTGCATTGGGATCCCTAGGGGGTCTGGGTGCTTTGGGAGCCTTTGGCTGTTTAGGGGGCCTGGGTGGCTTCGGCTCCTTGGACTTCTTTTCTTTTCGTTGCTGCACATGCTTGGGTTCACGAGGAGTCGGGGGAGGCACTAGGAGTGTTATAAGTTGTCCTACTGATTTGTGAAGAGGTGTGTGGTCGTATTTGACTTCAATGACTTTGCGGCCCTTCAGGAACGCAATCGTTACCGATCCTCTGCAGTCAAAAGCCGGACGACCTGTATGTCCAGTTAGCTCAAAGTTCCCCCATGTTGGTGCTGAGTAGCAAACACTAGCCGAGGACTTACTCAGGTTAACAGCATCCTGTGTATCTGGTTTCTGACTCCATTCGCCGATGACGGCTCGGGCAGGGTTCTTAGAATTCTGGCGACTCCAAGCTTGCCATGAATCCTTGCAGATGTATCCAAATGTCCACCCCTGTTCGCCCCGCGAGACCTGTCGCACCGTCCAGCTACTTCCATCGATTTCACCCAGTGTTGTGATGATATGCTTCGCGACCGATTTCTGCAAGACGTGGTCGTCCGAGGGCTGGTTGATCAACGCATCGATCGCGTTGATCTGCCGCGTTGGTTGGTTTCCGTTGACATTGCCGCTGGCGTCTACTCCCCCAGGTGCACCCGGCTCTACGCTGGATCGCGCTCCTCCCGACGACGGATTGATCGACACGGCCTGCTCGAGTTGTTCGTTCTCGGGCTCGGTGACTGGGATGTGGAACACGCTGGTTGAGCGCAACTCCAGCGTGACTGAAACATGTTCGGCTCTCTTTTCCGTGACCTTTGTGCTGAACACGCTGTGCAGTTGCTCCTTAAGCTCGAGGATGGAACCGCACGAAGGGTTGGAGTTGGAGGCGCCTAGCAACGCCTCCATTGTGATTGATTTCTGACCACGGTGGTGATATTTTGTTTGGTGTTTTGACGGGTCGAGTCAGACCAGGTTGAAATGACGCCGAGTTTCGCTAAGTGACCGCTGCGATGACCGACGACAAAAGGCGCGGCAGTCGAACAGCCGTCGCGGCAGTCGAACAGCCGTCGCAGGAAATGTTGGTGGTCGGGATGAGAAATTGAAGTGGTTGTCGCAATGATTCCCGCCCGCCATGCGCGTCGTTCTGCTTTGGAGGAACGCGGGCAGCTCGAAAATGGTGGAGACAATTGAGGTTCGCTTTGGGTGCACGCGCGGGCCGGGTATCGCTGTAAGAATTCCGACTGGGAATGTAACACAAGCAGTGGCCCGCTATGGACCGTGCTTTGGGGCCTTACCTTACTGTATTCAGCCGCATTGTTCTTCAATGTTAGTGGTCTCCTCAGTACCTACCTAAGGTATCGAGAAACATCAGTGGGCAGGGTCAGGGTTTACCTCTAACTCCCGGCCCTTCTATACCTACCTTACCTTTCAAGGAACAGGAGGACAACTTTGGTAGAGGGAACTCTTCCATCTTCCTTAACGGCGTCACGATGGGACCAAGCAGAGGACTGAGAATGAGAATTCATTTAACAACCGAATGGATGAGACCTATTTATGTCCAGCTCGAGCGCTATGGCCTTTCTTTTTTTGACCAGCAACATTGTTACTGTCCCGTGACAACGTCTGGCCTAAATCCTCAATCAACATCACGAAATACAACAACAAGACTCCTACACTCCCGTTCGCCTGCTAACAAAAACAAATCAAAAAATCAAAAAAAATCTCACAATTACAAGTTCCCCTCAATCCATTGTTCAAGCCTCTCAACTAGCTCAGCCTTCCTACCAGCAGTGCTGATACCTTTGCTTGCCATGATGTCCTTTAGCTCAGCGACCGTCATCTTGCCGAGCATACCCTGTTCGAATGCCTTCTTCAGGTCTGCGTTGCTGTTGGCCGGTCCGCCACCACCGCTGGTCGCCTTTTTGGTTGGTTTCGCGCGCTTTGCTGGCCTTTCATCATCGTCATCTTCGAACTCCCGCTTGAACGCTCTGTTGTTCTGAAGATCACTAGCCTTCTTTGCCAGCATTTCCTTCCATTCAGCAAGGTAACCGCCAACCCTCTTGTCAATCTGCCTGTACTTGGGTAACGTGAGATCCTCCATAGATTCGGGCATTTCTTCGTCCAGTGCTATAGCCTGTACAATCCTGTAGTGCCATTGCAGCGAGGGGTTTGGATACTTGCGCGGGTCATACATGGCCTTTGGAAGTTGCAAATTCTGGATGACTTGTCTCATCTGGTCTGTAAGTTCGTCCGCGGGTCTGGCAGGCGCCGTTACGTGGTCCACGCTTCGGACATCATCTGCGAACGGAAGGGGATAGAGCCAAAGTCCTGCCGGTAGGTATGGAGTGTTTGACTCCTCGTCATCCGGGTTTCCGGAAGGGAATATGGCTACCATGACGGGATGGGCATTTTCCCTTGCGACGAACCAGGCGATACCCACCTTGTCATCTTTGAGGAGCTTCTGCCACAAAGCAGAGAACACGCGAGTGGAGCCAACATATTGCTCCTCGCTGGGGAAAATGAATAAGGATTTCTTGACCGAGGCCCACGACGGGATCTTGGACCGCTTCTTGAAGCCAATGATCCGCAGTGTTTTCTTGCCCATTTGCTTGAGTTCTGCCAGCTCTTCGGGCTTGAAGCATATGTGCTCACCGCCAAATTTGTAGCCTTTTCTCAGTTCGGTCTTTTCGACAGTTCGAGCAGCAAAGTCAACCTGTGCAGTCTCAGATTGGACGACCTGGGCCTGCTCCTCTCCTTCATAGACATAACATGAGCGCGAAGGTGTTTGTCTGTTGAGAGGGATGTACCCTTTGACAGAGATGGTCAGACCTGGGGCGAGTTCAAAGGGCAGGTTCGAGAAATATGACCGCTTGGGGGTCTGCTTCGAGTTGATGTTGGAGATCAAGGAGTTGAGCAGAGTCAAACCGTCACCAGCCTTGGAAGTCTTCGGACCTCCTAACTCTCCTACCTCAGCCGCCGGGTCACGGTAGATAATATCCTATTCCGCATTAACACATTGTTCGGTAACTGGGCGAGCAAGCTTTCTTACGTCGTAGAACTTGGACAAGTCGAACTTCTTGCCCTCCCGACTGATGGGGAAAAGTTCGATAACAATGCCAAGGTCGTAAAGGTCCTTGGCACGAACGGCCGCGGATGATTTTGCCTGCTTATCACCAGCATGAGGATCATCATTATCGGTGACAATGAACAGGCGTCGGGAACCGAAGTTGGCGGCGTTTGTGGTGAAGACCTGGTTGGCGCAGAAGAGCATGTTTGACATAATCACCGGCTCCTTTGATGGAACCATTATCTCGTCTTCATCCTCGTCATCTTCTACCAAAGCCCTAAGCTTCTTGACATCTTCGGCGCCGGGCACGTCGAGATCGGACAGCAGATAACAATGGGGATATCCTGTGCCATTGCCGGAATCATCGCGGAATTTGGACTTTTCTGTTCCGAAGAGCAGAACGCCCATCATATCTCTAGGCTGAGCGATGATTCGTTGCTGCATGATTTGGTAGGCGCATTTTAGGGCTGCTGTCAGGGCAGAGTCCTTGTCGGCTTTCTTGTCCCCTGTAGCCGCTGGTGGTTTCAACATTGACTTGCTCACCTCGATGGCAAATAGTACGGCGTCTTTTTGTGTTTTGTAGTCCTGGCCTCATTGTCAGCAAGTCAGTAAATGATGGTGATAATGTTGGTGTTTGCTAACGTTCTCGTCCAACTCCTCGTCGCCCTCGTCGCTGTCTGGTCTTTCTTCATCATCTTTCCGCCAAGACATCGTGACGGAAATATGAGCTCTGGTTCGAGTTAATCTTGTTTACACGTAAGTGAAAGTGAAAAATGGCCTTGGGAAGATATGAGACGAGTAGACAGTAAGAATGGGAATTTGCGGTTGTCAAGGCGATGATCTCATATGCAAACGCGATGGGGGCGCGACTGCCTAAACGCCAGGGCATGTGACCTGGAGCTTTAGAGCTGTCAAAGGTGAAACTTGATTGGCTCCAAGAAACTCGACTCGGCCATCAATGCCAGTTGCACTTTCAGGCACATGTGTGGTCCGTGCTTCTAGACTTCCACGCCCCTGAGAACCGCCAGACGGCAGTTGAGAAATGGTCAGCAAACAGAGATATGGGGGTTCGATACAGCTACCCCTGCAGCAGTCCCGGCATCACCCCACAAGATCGCAGCTTTCGCAAGCTGTTCGGCCGAGTTTAACACGTCCGAAAGGAGCCACCGTCCCGTCCCGCTCACGCAGCGTCACTCACTCTGTCCCTACCAATATAAAACATCATCTTCACTTTTTGACCACCAAGTCTTCACATCTTTGTCCTGGAAAGCCGAGCTTGACCTGAGCTGTGTCCAACCTCCCTTTCTTCAGTATCCTCACATCATGGCCTCCATGGCACTTAGACTGCCCACGGCCCAGCTGTGCAAGACCACGAGGTCTTCGAGCTTCCGGCCGTCATTGAGATGCGCTCAGCAGCAGATGAGGTGGCTCGCCACGCCAACAACTCACCCCGTCACGCAAAAGAATGTCGGCACAGCAATGGTTTTCCTCAACATGGGCGGCCCGTCCACTTTGGATGAAGTTGGAGACTTTTTGAGCAGACTCTTTGTATGTTCATGAATCATGATGGTGATGACGATGATGCTTGTGCCCGCAGCTCGCCGGAGCCGCTTTTCTATATCGGGACTGCTTTTGTTGACCAACCCGTGCAGGCCGATGCCGATCTCATTCCCCTTGGTCGGCTACAAAACTACTTGGGGCCGTTGATCTCGAAGCGCCGGACTCCCAAGATTCAGAAGCAGTATGCTGCCATCGGCGGCGGTTCTCCGATTCGCAAGTGGTCCGAGTACCAGTGCGAGGAGATGTGCAAGATTCTGGACCAGATCTCGCCCGAGACGGCGCCGCACAAGCCCTATGTCGCTTTCCGCTACGCCAATCCTCTCACCGAGGAGATGTATAAGAAGCTTCTGGCCGACGGCTTCGGAAATGGCAGGGGTGGCCGCGCTGTCGCCTTCACCCAGTATCCCCAGTACTCTTGCTCGACCACGGGCAGCAGTTTGAACGAGCTTTGGAAGTGGAGGCAGAGGCTTGAGGGCAAGGCTGGGCCATCAGAGGATGGCAAGGAAGGGACCATTCAATGGAGTGTGATTGACAGATGGCCTACTCACCCTGGCCTCGTCGAGGCCTTTGCGAGGAACATCGAGGAGAAGCTAGCCGAGTACCCCGAGGAGCGCAGGAAGGATGTTGTTTTGCTTTTCTCGGCACATAGTTTGCCCATGTCTGTCATCAACAGAGGTATGCCAATCTCCTCTCCACTGAAGTTGCAAAGGGATATACTAACCTTGCCCACCTAGGTGACCCTTACCCCCAAGAGATTGGCGCAACTGTTCAGGCGGTCATGCAGCGTCTCAACTTTTCCAACCCTTACAGGCTATGCTACCAGTCGCAGGTCGGCCCCCAACCGTGGCTCGGTCCCCAGACGCAAACCTCGGTCGAGTCGTACATCCACAAGGGCCAGAAGGACCTCGTTTTGATCCCCATCGCCTTTACGTCTGATCACATCGAAACCCTTTACGAGCTTGACCAGGAGGTTATCGGCGAGTCTGGACATCCCGACACGGTCAAGCGCGTGGAGAGTCTGAACGGCAACCCTGTCTTCATCAAGGCCCTGGCGGATCTCGCCAAGGAGCATCTTGATAGCGGTCTTGTTTGCTCGCACCAGAACAGCCTGAGATGCCCCGGCTGCAAGAGCGAAAGGTGTGCGGCGTCGAAGAAGTTCTTTGCTGGCCAAGAGATTCTTCCTGGTCACTAGAATGGTGAATGATGGAAGCTATAATATCGTGTACAACATCTCAAATAAAATTGGGGAATACGGGCGGATTTTAAAAAGGGATGTAGACTGCCTGTATGCATGCGTTTGGTTTTCTGCGAACTGACCTTTTTAATGGTCCGGAGAGATTCACAAAATGAAAATTTTCACTCTTAGGTTGGAACGGTAGTCAACAAGGCAGGTTGGCGAGGCGACAGAGAACCCCGTTCCTGGGTGCTATACATCTAGCCATGATACCTATGTGCCTTGCCATGATGCTGTGTGATGGTGGTGTGGTGGCTTATCAATCAGATCTGAGACAAGCTTTCCGTCGTGGGGGAAGAACGCGAAACATGAATTGGGATCCCTGGCAACGCCTGAATGGCTGCGTCATCGATTCCATTATACACCGGCCGCCCGCGGAACTTTAGCAGACAATCCATCACTCCATAGGCAAGTTGAAGCGTGGCCCATTGGGCCGGGTCAGGCTCGCACTCTCTCGGTTTCTGAGGTAAGACCGCGCGTTGTAAGTAATTACAGCAAATGTTTGAGACTGATTCTGAGAACCGTGGCTTAACATGGCGGATATTAAAACGATGGGGAAACAAACATGATGAGAAGTGGACGCAGGTCCCAAGGTGAGACAGCAGCAATCGAAGGGAACGTTATCTCCGCGTGGAGGGTTCGGGGTTCGGAACCCCACATGTCCCGACTGAACCCATTGTCAGACGGGATCGGGGCAATATAGGTACGTGGTCCTGTCAGGTAGGTACCTCTAGGTACCTGCTGCTGTGACAGATGCGTCCAAGACATCGGACCACAGGACATGATACAGCGCTTATCTGCACGATACCTCTGCACATCAAAGTACCTTCACGTATCGTCTAACATGTCATATCAGAACTGGTGGAAATCGAGAACGGAAGCGTTTATTGTCCCCAGGTTTTACGTGCTTCTGGGACGTTTTTAGCGTATCGATGTGTCTTGTTTCGAGCCACATGGGACTGGAACCTGGAAGCGAGGTTTCTTCTTCATGCTATGATTGGGGGTTAAAGAGTTTGGTTATGTAAGTTACCTTTGCTTCCCTGGCATTTCTCTCCATTTCCCATCATTCCCATATGATCCCGCTCCCCCTTCCCCCAACACTACCACACCCTCCCTCCCGTTATCGTCCTTCCCGATTGAGGCGGTTGCTGCACACTGACGAAACCACGGATCTCAGACGAGGCGTTGTCCTGGCTTTATTCAAGATCCATGACATTTCATCCAGCTTTTCTGTCAGATCCGGCATTGTATATACGTTAAAGTCAATAGTTTACTTATTCAACATCTCACCTGCCAGCTGGAATCAATCAATCAAAAGACCGGCCGCGACAGCATCGGCTACGGGACATTTACCGGGCCGCGCCAACAAACCATCACCTCGCACGTCCTCCCTACTCCGGCAGTAGCTTGCGACGAGATAAGAAACCCAACGCGCATATGCCTTTTTGCTGTTAGTGCGAGCATTGCCAACGATTAAAAGTTAGCTCCACCCATGTCGCAATAGCGTTTGTTTTGTTACACGCCGGATCCTTCGCGCTCAGCTCTGCCTTGTTCATATCATTCTCCCTTCACATACTTTCCTCACTCTTTTACATATAGCTTCTGCTTGTAAGCTCATCACGGCTATCACCCTTGGAATAGAACACTCAAATACGCAAGGAAACCGGGAGTCGGAAGGCAACACTGGTGGAACCCAAGGCGGCAACAAATCAACACCAGGATTGGGCTGAAGTTGCCCAACATGGCTACACACAATGGGTTTCCGGATTCGGGAGCCGTATCGACTCTGGGCACCATGGCGGACTCCCAGGGCACGAGCTTGGCCACAGAGCGCCTTCGCGATACCCTCAGGACGAATGGAGCCACGGACAATGTCACCGAAGCGACGGGCCTCCTGGATTCCGATGATGGCCACGATGCTCCTCGCAAGGACAGCTGGGCTGTCATGAAGGATTTTGAAGGGCTTCCATGGTGGAGGAAACCAGCTGTATGTTCCAGCCCTTTGGCCCAAGTTATAATTAGTTGCTAATTAACGGCATACCTAGGTCTGGTGGCTGGTGGCACCTTACGCCATGTTCACGTTGGCTTTTGGGGGCTCCTTGGTCCCCAAGATCAATCTGTAGGGTCCCCTCGATGCGAAGCTGTGTCGCCCGTCTTGCAAGTGATCGGCATGAGCCGATTCTTGATGCTGAAGCTGACAAAAGTCCAGAATCATCACTCTCATCTGTGACCGGTACTTTGCCGATAGATCAGCAGCAGATCCCAGCTTCGTCTTCACGCCTGTTATCCACGGCGGCAACAACCCTCAATGCAACATCCCCGACGTACAGCGCTTAGTCGCAAGCTTCACCTTGTGCATGAGCGTCTTGGTGGGCATCATCAGTGCTTTCAGCGCACCCAAGCTCGGAGCCCTCTCGGATCGATATGGTCGCACGCGCATGGTGGCCATCTGTTCCATCGGCGGTGTCATTTCCGAGATCACGGTCATCCTGGCCGGAAAGTACCCCGATACTATCCACTACAGCTGGATTTTGCTCGGCACCTTCTTCGATGGCCTGGCCGGTTCCTTTACTGCCGGCAGTGTCCTCATCCATTCGTACGCCAGCGACTGTACGCCCCCATCCAAGCGAGGCGTTGCCATCGGTTACCTCCACGCATGCCTGTTCACCGGTCTGGCCTTTGGGCCTCTCCTTGCCGGCTACTTCGTCAAGTGGACGGGATCCTTACTGTCCATCTTTTACGTCACTCTCGGTTGCCACATCGTCTTCATCCTGTTCATCTACTTCGTCACGCCCGAGTCACTTTCCCGGAGGCGCCAGCTACTAGCGCGCGAGAAGTACGCCAGGGAGCAAGAGGAGGCCGGGGAAATTCCCCGTTGGGCAGCTGTGGTGTCCAAGTTCGTCCCGTTCGGCAAGCACTTCGTATCCGTCCGCAGGGCGAATCCTTTTGCTCCTCTGAAGATTCTGTTTCCATCTGGTTCTCAACACAAACGGCTGCGTCGCAACCTTCTCACGCTGGCACTCATCGACATGTCCATTATGGGAGCTGCCATGAGCTCCGGTACGATCCTGATCTTGTACACCGAGTTTGTGTTCGGCTGGGGCAACCTCGAGGCCTCGCGGTTCATGTCCCTGGTCTCGATGGTCCGTATCTGCGTTCTCGTTGGTATTTTCCCCGTCATCAACTACGTTTTCCGCACTCGCCCTGCAGCTCGGCGAAGCAGGGAATCTGGTAACCTGCCGGTTGACGAGAAGAACGTCGGCGCCGACGAACTAGACGTCTGGGTCTTGCGGAGTGCCCTCATTTCCGATGTTATTGGCATTGGTGGGTACATCTTTGCTCGTACCCAGGAGTTGTTCATCCTGTCGGCCGTCGTTGCGGCCTTTGGCGGTCTCGGATCGGCGTCCATTCAAGCTTCTATGAGCAAGCATGTTCCTACTGAGCGGGTGGGACAGTTGCTGGGAGCTGTTGGGCTGCTTCATGCTCTGGCTCGTGTCTTCTTTCCTATCATCTTCAATGGGCTGTATGCGGCTACAGTGTCGACATTTCCGCAGGCCTTCTTTGTGTTGTTGTGTTCTATCTTTGCGGCTGCGCTGGTGGCGTCTTTTACTGTTAGACCTCATGGTATGTTCAACGGCTTAACTGGCGCCTACTTGACTTGTACCTTTATAAGCACCTGCTGACAATCTTAATAGTATTTATGGCTGAGGATGATGAGCCGAGACCTTCGTCATCTGGCTCGGGTTCGACACGAAATAGGGAGAGACAGGATTTGTTGGAGGATGAGGAGATTATACCCGGTCAGTAAGAAGGAAGTATATTATGCTTAGCCTCTTCCGGGCTATTTCCCTTTGTTATTTTTGTTGTATTTACGCATGGATAGATATCTCTCATTTCTGTTTACAGTGCTCAGATGCTGTGCATATCGGGGTGGTTTTTTTTTTTCGTTTTTGTTTCGACGCAATCTGATGGGTTGTGAACCGTTCTCGTTGTTATTGATTTGGTACATGTGTGTATAAGTTGGTGGTAATAGTCGAAGCCGTCGGGAATTTGGGTGGACCGGGACAATATGGATAACCTCCTCTCAAAGATCATATTTTCTGTCTGATAACTTAACCCTTAGCTGGTGAGAATACCGGACGGGGTAATATCTGAATGTATTATGAAAAAAATCAACAGTAGGTAGATGTAGCTCGAAAATGGTGAGAGAACGTTGTTGGTGGAAGCCGCGACCGGCCCCTGCTATTGCTTTGAATTGTGGTCGCTCGAACTGCCCTGACGTCGTAACGTCACTGCTGCATATCATCCATGCGCCGCAGTCTCCACCGATCACGGACTGTCAAGGCACCGCTGTCAGCGACAACTTTATAGCGGGCCGTAGCTGTATTCTTGTCTCTTACCTCACCGCAACACCAACTCTTCCTGTACCTCATCGTCCAACACCCGACTGTCGTGAAACCAAGGACTTGACAGACAACATCCCCACCTACCGGAACGTCCTACACCAACATAATAAACGAAAATCCCCTTTTAAAGTCGCAGTAATACATCGTCTTAGAGCGTCACTTCTCCCCCACCTTCCCTCCTCATTTTTCTATATCCACGCCGACCGAGGCGGGTTGCGCATGAGGCACGTTCCAAGAAACACGGAGGGTTTGCTCCTCAGTTTGACCAGAAGAAGAAGTGGAAAGACGACCAGCGTCCTCAGCAGAGAACGTAAACAGCTTATAACCATCCCCGCTGCGACTCTATTACAGTCTCCACGGATTGCACTCACCGGCTACTCACCAAGACCTTCTTCCATCTCATCGCTTTGCTTAAGCTTTTCTCCACCACCACCACCGACCCGCAACATCGCAGCAGCAGCCGGAAAGATGACCATGAGCACCTCAACCGATGCGGGCACCGGCGGCGGAAGCGGCAGCAAGGGCAGCAAGGGCAGCAGCGCCCACGACGACACAGACATCCACTTCGGCCCCTTCAAAGTAACCAACCAAGTCTTTCTGCGAACCCCTCACTCTTTCGCCCTGGTGAACCTCAAACCTTTGCTGCCAGGGCACGTCCTCGTCTGCCCCCTGGTGCCTCACAAGCGGTTGACGGACCTCTCGTCCAGCGAGATTACCGACCTGTTCTCCACGGTGCAGGTGGTGCAGCGGATGTTGGGGCGGTATTACTTTGACGACGGCAACGAGAGGACCCAGAGGAGGCAGAGTTTAGAGAGGGGTAACTGGAACGACGATAGGAAGTTGTTGCAAACAGGCGGCTCCTTCAACATCGCCGTGCAAGACGGCCCGGAAGCCGGCCAGACGGTCGGGCATGTGCACGTGCACGTCATCCCGCGGATTCGCAACGTGAGCGCCAAGGATGCGGAGACGCCGTCGGACGAGCTGTACGAGTGGATGGCGGAGGAGAAGGGGAACGTGGGAGGGGCGTTGTGGGATAGGGATAATGGGCATGGTAACGGTGATGGTGATGGTGGGCATGGTCATCTTCAGCACAGCAGTACTTTCGGGCAGCAGCAGCAATCTGAGGATGTTGCCGCGCCTGGACAGCAACAACAAACAAACGGGAGCGATGTCCAAAAGAAAGAGGTGGAGGCACTTTTGGAAAAGGAGGAGAAGGGCATGGCGGGACTCCAGGCAAGACCAAAGCCGGGAGGAAGTTTCCCTAGCATTGAGGATGCGGCGAGGACGGCGAGGGGGATGGAGGAGATGGAGAGGGAGGCGGCCGAGTATAGGAGGGTTTTGGAGGAGATGGGGATATTGAGTGTATAGGGAGTGTGTGAGGCGAGAAAGATGGCGTGGGGCGAGTGAGGGTTGTTGAGCTGGCAGAGTTGAGAGTACAGTACAGTAAAGTAATTTCCAGGTTGAAATGGATGTTGATTCCAATACGAGATACTTACCTCAACTAGAAGGACCCAACGTACTGTGTAAATCATGTTTGGTTTGGTTGTCATGCCATCCCTAGTATTCTGTCCCAACTGAGAAGACTGTACATACCTACAGGCAGGACGCAATCCAGTCCTTGTAGGGTATATGTATTACTTCCCGCGTCGTTCCTTCCGTGGCAAGCTGGTTAGGTTGAATGGCTGGTTGTCGGTCCCTTCCCCTTCCCTTCCCTCCTGCCCCCGACTCTCGTGCACGCTGTGCGTTCGACCCAGCTGTAAGTCCACGTTCTTTTTTTTTCTTCTACTTTTTTTCTTCTGCTCGCTGTTTATACTGTGCGTCGTCGTCCTTGAACCAATTGGAGCCATTCTGACGGGTGAATGAGTGTGTAGGAAGTTGGACGTCCTTAGTTAAATTAGCAACTGAGCTCTGTTTCCAAAGTTTTGCGATTTTTGAATGGATTTATACGATGTGGAATCACTAAAGCGACATAAACAACTCATTGTGTTGTACCGAAGAGACCTTAACAGATTACATCTGTCGCATTTACTCTTTCCAATGGGTATAAATATGTATATATCCATTCATTCTCCACCCGTTCACCCATTTTTCTTGATTCCCTTGATTCCAAAACTGTGAGATCAAACAAACTCAATCCAATCCAGGCAAATGTCCCAACCCTTCCAAACTGCCCAAATCCCCCAGACCGACCAGGTCATCCATCAGCCCTGACCCCGCCATCGGATCGAACCCTCCTCCTCCACCTCCTACCGTAGTCATTCCCATTCCCGTTGACTCAACACCATCCCCTCCTCTTTCTGTCCCATGATGGAAAGTGAACATATTTGCCTGCTGCTGCTGCTGCTGCTGCTGTTGTTGTTGTCCAGCTCCACCAACATTCCCCTGAGCAGCTAGCCTCGCCATGTCACTACTACCACTACCACCACCACCACCACCACTAACAGCAATCGAAGGCGGCCCACTACCAGTGTTTGTAGCCGTTCCCGCTCCACCGCCGCCCTCCAAATCCCACCCTTGAAAGCCTTGTTGCCAGGTTACGCCGTCTTTCAGGTACCAGTCCTGTCCGTCGATGGCGTATATAGAGCTGGGGCTTACGTGTCTGCCAATGCTCTTGTTGCTGTTATGGTTGGCCATTGCGGACCTTGTTGTTGTATTGGTCAAATTGTTGGCGTGTAACTGGACTGGGCTAAAAGTTTGTGCTGTTGCCGCTGTCGGCTTCACAGTATTTATGGTTGGATAGTGTTGTTGCTGACTCTGATGAGGATGGGACATGCCGCCGTTACTGCTGCCGGGTGAAGAGGTCGGCATACCCCATGCTGTGATGGTGGCGAGGGTGTCGCTCATGGACATGGATGAGGCGCTTACCGGGTGGGTGAGCAGGTTGTGCTGCTGCTGCTGCTGCTGCTGCTGGTAGTTCATGTGGTTGTGATGTGGCTGCTGGGATTGATGGTGGCTTTGTAGGTGGTGGTGTTGATGGTGTTGCTGATCTTGGTGTTGATGAAGCATGTGGTTTGGGCTCAACCCAGGCATGGCCTGCATGCTCTGCTGTTGTTGTGGGATAAGCGTAGCTGATGTCCCAGGCAGGTCAGAGAAGGCGACGAGATCGGGCGACATTCCGGGGTCGGATATACTCTCGGGGGCAAGATGTGGAGGTGTTGGGTGGCTATATAGAGTCATTGGACTGTACGGTTGTTGTTCCATTACTGCGGCGGCGGATGTAGAAAGAAGGAGAGACGCTTGTGGGGAGTAAGGAGGTGCCGGTGAGGATGGAGCGAGAGAAGGGGCCGTCCGGTTGGGCGAGGGGACCTCGGAAGTGCTGAACATTCCGTACTTTTCGTCTGTCCTTTTCAGAACGATTGCGGCTTCCTCGGGTAGTTCGACATTCCACTTTCGACCTAGGACGCTGATGATACCCAGTGTTCTCCGCGCACATGGCCAGTCTTCAGCCATTTCTTCTAATTGCTTAACTCCGTGGGTTATATCCCGCTTTGCAGCCTTTTCTGGCAGGTTAAGCATGTGTATCGTACAGGCGGAGTGTAGCATGTAGACGGCAATGTTACATATCTGTCGGAGGTTATATAGCTTTTTGTAAAGCCGCATAAGTTTGGATATGCTATTGGCGTTAGTTGTGCATATTCTTCGGGGCTGGACCTTGTCCAAAGGCGAAGCATCCTTTGTGTACTTCAGAAAAGGTCGGAATAGATGGATATACTGGAGATGATAAAACATGCTGTGAAAGGGTTAGCAAGTCCGCCAAGTTTTAGGCAAGTAGAGAGAGAGAGAAACCTACTGCATCAGAATGACATTGGGTAACTGCCCATCTTTGGGTTCGAACTCCTTTGGCAGCTCCGTCCTCCAATCTTCCAGACGCCGATGAAGTTCGCTAAGCTTTTTGAGCTCAGCTGACTTGCCGCTCGACCTTCCTATGTGACTTGGATGGTAGAAGAATAGTAAGAGATCACTACTGATCTCGCAGAGTTTGGACAACTGTAAGCCTATAGCCCGTGTCCGCGATGGCTGCTTGCATGACTGGTCGAAGCCTGCGTCGGTATATGGGGACCACAGCTCAGCATCTTCGTCCGGAAACACATCATACTTCGGAACGTTGTAGGTGTTTTTGGGAAGCTGTGGTAGCCGTCCCAGATAGTTTGACCAGCACTTGTCAAACAGAAAGCAACCCCAAAATGTGATCCTCCGCGCATCCACCTCCTTTTCATCCAGCGACCCGATGTCTAGGTTTAGGCCAATGTCTTGGGCCATTCTGAAGCTCATGCCGCTGTATACCCACCCTTTTGCTTCCCGCCCGCAGCCTGCTTCTCGTACTGACATAAGTGCCAAAGCTTGCACGGTAGTAAGCCTTGGTTTTTCATACTCGTCGTTTTGAACGATCAGTCTCTTAGCCTCGGCGAAGAAGTGATCACCCTTTGTCCTGCTGTCCCCAGGTATCGCAAAGGCACCATCGACGCTCGTCAAGTGGCAGCCGAGCGCGAGCATGGCGTTAACCAACAGCGACGAACAGTAAACTGTGGAGCGTGGTTGACCAACCGGCTTTCCCTTGATGAAATCCCGATAAAAAAGGCTCTTAGACAGAGTGGTGAAGTAGGGGTAGTGCCAGTTGAAGTACATGTTGATGAGATGAGTTATTAGCTGAGGATCCTTGGTAACCTCTGTCCAGGTGGTGACTGGATCTTCATCGCAGGTCGACAGGTGAGTTTCTAGCTCTGGTTCTTCAGGGGCATCTGTCGGTTCATCGAGATATATGAGGTGCGAGGTGCCGCCGATAAACCGGATAGAACCATTTTCGATACGCAGCTCTCCCATCTTGCGGGCCAAGTCCCTCTCACCTTCAACGGCTTGGTTGGCAGCGTCGTCTCCAAGTTGAGCAGGCTCGTCGCTGTAATCGTTGTCGCTGGTTGCTGTCATGTTCTTGTCCCTGCGAATGGACTCGGCTACTGCGTCAAGGTCGTCACAGGTACGAATCCTCCTCACAATGTCGGGGACATCTTCCTCGGAAGCGTTCAAAATGGCCTCTATTAGAATCTGCAGCGTGGCGCTTTGGGCTTTCATGCTATCGTTCTTCTCCCGGTAGACGCCTTTGCGGCGGTGATCCGAGTTAGGGTCATAGATGCACTCGGTACCGTAGACGCTGGCACAGGCCGCGCAGCTCGGAATGGCGCCGTCACACTTGGACTTCCTCCTCCGACAGGCGATGCAGGCCGTGCTCACACATCTTCGCTTTTGGTTGGCAGGGTCAGCGCCTCGCCTGGACTTCTTCTTGGACGGCAACGAAGCGGCGATGTTGTCGGGGGCGAGTCCGGCTGAGCCTGGCGCATCCTGAGCGGACATCATTCGAACATCCGGGCTGTTCATTTGCCGGTGAGTACTTTAGTAAACCACCAAGTACGAGCCGTAATAGTGGCTCTCGCAAGGGCTGCAACTGTGATAACAAGCAAGACTCGGCACGAACTCGTGACACCTGAGTGATACCGTCTGACTGATGAGTTCTGCTGGGCTGTACCAGGGTCCAGTGTGGGATTGCGGGGAATTTGGCGGGGAGTCCCCGGGGTCTCAGGCCTCAGGGTCCGGTGTTAGACTGAAGACCGTGTACGACTGAAGTAATGGGTAATCTCTTGAACGGTTATCGGGTCGCAAGCCACGGACTTTGTATTCCAACGGTGACAACCTCTGCGAAGCTCCGTCGGGGTCGGCAACAGAGCTCCGCGGTCTTCACCCGAGATCTGCAGCGTGGACGTGGGTCAAGATAGCCCAACAGAGGCAAGGGAGATCCGGGGTGGTCCGGGGTAGGAATTTGGGGAAGGGCAAAGCAACAACAGTGATGGCGATGAGGGCGGCCGAGTTGGTGAAGATGGCTCTTGGTCTAGTGACTAAAGCTGGGTGAGAAGAGGATAAGAGACCGAGACAAGCGATCAGTGAATGCCTGTGCAAAGCGGGAAAGTCAGACAAGCAGACGAGCGGTTCTGAAAAGGTAAAAGGCTGACGGATAAGCCCCTGAGATGTTCCGGATCTCCCGTTCTCCTGTTTCCGGGTTGGACCTCAGGTGAAGTGGTTGCTGATCAATATAAAGGAAGCGAAGTTTGAACTGTGAACCCCCAAACCCCAAGAAGTCTAGACTTTGGACGTCGGCTGGTACGTGCTGTTTCCGTAGAAACCCTACCCAGTTGATATCCTTGTGTGTACGCAGGCAAGTGTAGTAATCGGCTTACGCTTCGTTGCGGTATTCGAAAAAGAGAGACAGGGCTGCTAGGACTCTGTGGAATTGGCCGTTCGGGTATGAGGGACCAGATGACTTGAACCCCTATCGTAATGGGCGACAATAAATCGCAATTTGTGGTGCGTGGGCAGTTTGATACGTCTACAACCCATGTATGTAGTTGCAAGTTGTAAATGTTTTCGGTTGTCTTTACGTTGTAATGAGGGTGTTAGTAACTTAGCAATCCAGATCATTACCCGCACTGAGGTTTTCACAGCAACATCATTGGTCGAACAGTAGTGCTTTCAAGTATCAGAAGAGGGTCTCGAGCACTGTCGGTTTTGTGACTCGCCAGAGTTCAGACAAACTGCAACTCATTCCATGGTTCCGCCCACCCCTCAAACTACAGTGTACACTATACACTTGCCAGGAGGACTCCATCTTTCAGATCATGTGGTCATCCCGTTCCGATTCCCAACTGAGACGTACACAGTCTGACCTTACACCATTGAACTGACGTTAATTAATGGCGACTAGTGATAAGGACAGACAATATAGGCGTACTTATCGTGAAATGTCTAGAACGAAAGCAAACGACCAACTTCTATTCAATAAATGATGGCTGGTTCCCCAAACAGCCCGAGACTCTCCCAATTGTCTACCCAGACCATCAACTATGACCGCGTCTTGGTATCTGCACAGAATCCAATGGGGGATCTTTGAGCTATCAGAGACCACAACTACCGATTCGTTCAGGGTTCAATAAAATAGGAGGCTCTAACATGATGAGGTATCTAGTATTTCATGATATACCTTACACAACTCGTCTAGCATAGCTAATACAATGCACCTTCCAACACCGCAGCCTTTGTCTTCGTATATATTTGCATGCAATAACCACACCACGCTATCGAGGTCAAGATTGGAGGTTGTAGTACGAAATCCCTGCCCTTTTGACTCTAAAAGCAAACACCACCCATATAACGCCGTCCGAGTATTTTACAGCCTCAGTAATTATTCATCAGGAACAAGTCATAAGTCTGTCCGGCCCAGAACCTTGGAGCACACCAACGCCGACCCCCTATTGCTGCGCAGCAGCCTCAGTCTTAGTGTCGACCTTCTTCGCCGCGGGCTCGGCAGTCTTGTCTCCGTCATCTTCACGGGCACGCTTGTTGTTGTTGTTGCTGTACCACACGTTAGTCAATGGTCGAAATCCAGTTATCGGATGGTTGTTACTTACTCGTTGCGATCACGGTTGTCACGACCACCACGGCCGCCACGGCCACCGCGGCCACCCCTTCCACGGCCACGACCACCCTTGAAACCGTTCTTCTGGTCGTTGTCACGACGCGACTTCCAGTCGCCGCCGCCGCGGCCGCCACGTCCACGACCACGGTCAGCGCCCTTAATGTTGCCCTCGAAGAAGATCTTCTTCTTGCTGGTACCGGGCTCCATCTTGCCCTCCTTGATGAGCTGGGTCTTCTCGTCCAGGTAGTCCTTCTTCTTCTTGATGACGAGCTCTTGATCCTGCCACTTGGGGGCGGGGCTCAGGGCAACAAAGTTGTTGGCTTGCTCCTCGGTCTTGAACTCAACGAAGACGGAGCCCTTGAACATATTCTCCTCATTGCGCCTCAGCTTCACGAGGTTGACCTGACCGAACTTGGTGAAGAAAGCCTCGATATCGAACTGAGTGGACGGGGTCTCTTCGCCAAAACCCTTGACGTAAACACTGGCAGCCAGACGGGCCTTTTGCGCCTCAGTGGACGAAGTGTACGCCTTCTTGCGCTTGACCATCTCCTGGCCCTCCTCGCCAGACACCTCCAAGAGGTCGCTCTCCTTCAACGCGGCGACGACGGCCGAGTAGGGCTGGAACATCTGCATGCGCTTGAAGCTGCAAATGGTCTTGAGCGAAACGGGCTTGTTCTCGACGCCTCCGGTCGTCTCCCACATAAACTTGTCGGTGGGGAGATTGCTATCGCTAAAGTAGAACTCGACCTACGACTATCTGTTAGACATGGGTAACATGCGACATGACAACTTTATTCTCTGGGCGTACCTGGTTGCGGATCTTGTTGGGATCGTCAGTGACGGGCTGGGTCGAGGGATCGTATTTGCGGTTGTTCTTGAAATCGGCGCGGTCGATAGACTTGGTAGCTTCGGGCTTCTTCTCCTCCTCCTTGCTGACATCCTCGGTCTTGGGCGCCTCCTCGGCGGCGGGGGCAGTCTCAGCGACGGGGGCCTCTACGGCCTCGGTTTGGACATCGGTCTGAACATTCTCGACGGCAGGCGCAACGGCAGGCGCAGCCTCAGTGTTGGCGGTGGTGTCGCTCATGATGAAGGTCGGTTTGGGCTGTCGGTATTTGAAAAGGTCGAGTACAAGCGGCTAGAAAGGCAATTGACCGTCTAACGTGACACGCGTGCACTGAAGAAAAGGATGGATGTAAATGGAGAAAATATGATGGTGGATGGATGGTTAAAATGTAGAAAGGGCACTGGAGACTGGGACCAAGCAGGCAAAACGACGAAATTATTTAGTGGGTCCTTCAGGTGCAACTCCAGTTTTTGGGGCGGTAGGCGCAAAAAGTGAATTACAGGGTGGGGGAGTTCCTGGTGCAGGCGGGGGTTGATTGTTGATCGACGCGACAGGAAAGACAGCCATTCACCAATAAGCTCTAGGACGTGTAAGTCAGACGATATCGACCTTCCACTTTATACAATGTGTGAATGGAAAGGTAATGAACTCTCAAACTGTCACACATGGGGGATATGAATCTCAGTGAGTCTTGTCAACCTTTAATAAAAGAGAGTTCGGTTAGGTATCAATGTACAGCAGTGTAACCTACCTTATCTGACTCTTCAGGGTTCCGTCGGCATTGGAGTCATACCTATACCAACGAGGCTGCTGTTCGTTAACCTTCCAATCCGTCTCCCAGTGCCAAAATCCCGAACAAGCAACCACAACCTCCAACCGCCTCTGGTTTTGGACATTTTTTGCCAGCATTTACCGCTCATTCTTGCTTCTAGCCCCACTCCACTTGCATCCCCAAAAACGGAGCTATACCGTATGCGCTCTAGCTCCCGTGTCTTGTGCCTGCCAGTTCCCCACCATCCGGCCTGGCGTTCACGCGCACAGTGGCCCGAGCTCCTCACGTGAACGCGACCAATGGACGAGCGCGTGCCAATTCGGCTCTGAAATAATTTTCGGAGGACGGCGCCCGATAAGAGGTGGAAGGGTCCCGGGAAGCTCCCCTCGTTGGCAGTGCTGCTAGGTGCCCCGGACCGCTCCCGGACTCGACAATCTCCAAACAACCTGCGCCGAACCGGTCCGTCCACTTCGCCAAAATCACGGGGCCTGCAGTCCGATCCGAATCCCCGAAGCCACCCCCCGACACACACCCAACATGAAGATCCGGAGGTTGTTCAAGTACCACAGTTTGAAGAAACAGGTATGTCCTATGCCATGTTATATGCCGCCATCGCCGGGTTTGCCGTCGCCGTCGTCGCTGTCGCCGCCCCATCACCCATCCGCCCCATTGCCTACCTAACAGTCCCACTGCCACGACACTCAACACCCACTGCTCCTGATTTTGCTGACATATCTTGCTTCTGCTTCTGCATCTAAATAGCCCATCAGGCCAACATGGAACAAATATAACCTGTACAACTTGGCCACGGCCCGAACAGCTATCAATACCCGCAGGACATTTTTCCAGCAGAAATGGCAGGCCAAGTCGTTGACACGAGCATACCACGGAGAGCACATCAAGGAACGCAAATGGGCGCGCATGTTTAGCCGTCGCCTACAGGCCGTCGTCAACATGGACCCGGCGTACATGGCCAAATACGATGGCAGCGAACAAGCCGCCGGCCGCGGTTCCGGCCTCTCAGAGCCCCCAGCCTACGAGAAGACAGACGATGGAAAACGTCCCAAGCGAGTCATCGCCAACCCGGGCAGGAAGGTCGCCACACCGTACGAGCAAATGACCTTTGCACCTCTCGAGAGGCGCCTCGATATTGCCATCTTCCGAGCCCTCTTTGCTAGCAGTGCGAGACAGGCCCGCCAGATGGTCGTGCACGGTGCTGTCACCGTCAACGGCAAGAAGGCATGTACACATACACACTACCATCATGACGTTTCTGCCACCAGTTTATACAATCATCGTTGCCTACACAACCAAGGTTGCTTATCCGGCGCTAACCCCACGCGATCCCTTTGCAGATGAAACACCCCGGTTACCTTCTCAACCCCGGCGATCTCTTCCAGGTCGATGTCGAGCGCGTTCTCTATGCGACCGGTGCGCCCAAGGATAAGAAGCTCCTCGCCCAGGCCATGAAGGACGCCAAGAAGGAGGTTGCGGAGGAAGCCGCCGAAGAGGAGGGTGCGGAGGCCGAGGAGGCCGAGGAAGGAGACGCACAAGAAGCAACCTCCAAGTCCGGCGGCAAGAAGGAAAAGCAAGCCGACACCTCCAAGTTCGACGAGGCCTGGAACCGCAAGTACGAACTCCTGCAGCTCCAGCGTCTCCTGCAGTACGCCAAGCACATCGCCGACTCGCCATCCCACCAGCTCTCCGCGACGCGCAAGCAAGCCTTGCGCGCTCTGAAGCGCGACATCAAGTCGGCCATCAAGCAAGCGCAGCGACGCGACGGGTCCGTTGCGCCGACCGGTAACGTGGTGGACGACTTGACGATGCTTCTCGACCGCCTCGCCATCTCCCCTTCCGAGGCGATCCGGCAGAAGGAGGCGGCCAAGGAGCTGAGCGAGAAGCTCAGCAAGCAGTCGCGCCAGGTGCTCAAGAAGGTGATCGAGTACAACGACGAGCACGAGGACACCGAGATCGACCCGAGCAAGCCGTACATGACCCCCTGGAGGCCGCGCAACTACATGTCCGCCTTCGCCTTCATCCCCCGCTACCTCGAGGTCAACCAGAACATTTGCGCGGCCGTCTACCTCCGCCACCCCGTCGCGCGCCCCGGCGAGTCCGAAGTACCGTCGCCTTTCTCCCCCACTGTCAACCAGCTCGCCTTCAACTGGTACTTGCGCAGAGGTTAAAGGGTAGGTCCGGCTAGGATCGAAGAAGGTGTTTGGGAGGTGGCGGAGGAGGAGGAGGAGGAGAGCATGGGAGGAATGGAAGCCGTTCTATATCGTTTTCAGGGCCGCAGAATCCGGGGAAAGACAAATGGAACCCGCGCGTTCTGGTGTCTGCGTGCGCATAGGGATGTGTAAAATTTCCGAAAGGAACCACGGGCACGTTCCATAGAATTTGCTGACTCGGTGTCTCATCAAGCTGGGCTACGGATAATGGCGTGCTTTGTGCACACTGGCTGCGACTTGGGTCTTGTGGTTGAGAGTCCGGCCTGGATTCGATAAGAACGTGGCGGGTGGGGGTGGACGGGCGGTTGGTTGTTCTTGCGACCTCCGTGCTAGAACGAGAAGTTGGAACATGTACGAGCTGAGTTGATCTGCGTACATATTTTGGGCACTCACAGTTGTTCGTTCCCCAATACCCGAACCAATCTGTGTTTTTTTGCTTGCCCCTTTTCGGCATCGATGTACGCTACATGTATCATTACTACTATTAACTGATGGATATAAAAAAGGGGCATAGACATATTTCTTTCTCTATTCGAAGGCGTGAAGATGAATCACACCCCGTGCTCAGAGACCCCGAACGGAATGCCATCGCGGAAGCGGAATGTCGTGGCTACAGAGAGAAAGGATGCACTTGATAAATGCGACCAAGTCACGTTCAAAAACGGCTTAGCAGTGACAGACACAACACCGAGCAAGACGGTCAAGTCACATTGCAAAGCGGTAGAGAGAAACAGGCTAAGAAATAACTATCTAGGAGAGGCTAAGTGCACGTTGAGTGTGTGTGTATGTTTTATGTGGTGAGAAAGAACCCCCGTGGCTGGAAAGCGAGCCCAGTAGTGAGAATGTCGGCCGGGAATGTTGGGTTGGGTATGACCGTAAACCGTGAAAAGAAAAACCTCCTACAAGAATTCCCCATGAAGTCAAGACATCTGATCGCCGACGAAAGCAGTTAATAAAATACATGTGTTGTGTGGGATATCTGGTCGTTCGTTGATTTTCGTCCAAGTGAGATTTCCCGCCTGTTCCCTTACGCCCCTTCGCAACGTGCATATCCTGCCCGTCGCCTAGCGTCGCGAGCACAGTTCAAACCCGACTCCATCCAATCCCTCTATGAGTTTCTCAGCTGTGAATTGCGCCTTGTGCCCGTCAGCCATAGCATCCTAACCGACTTGATGCGATGGTACCGGAGACATAACATCGCTGACTCTCGGTCGAGAAGGCGAGGGCAATCGCAGCCGTAAAGGGGAGTCGAGGGCCAGACTGTTTTTGCGCCGCGAACACCTGGATGGGGGACAGCTAACGAATTATCTTTGTTTTTCTCCCTCATATTTTCGGAACTCCACTCTCCAAAGCAGATGAGATGATATATCTGTTCGAACCATGCTGCCATTGTGAAGAAGATTAAGAGATTCTCGAAAAAACTCCTCCGGTCCAATTACATCTGCATTAGCTTTTCAAGAACAAAGTCGACCGAATCCCGTGTCAATCACGGAACACACCGGCTTTTCGGGAACACGGCCGTTTTAGGCTGCCCACAATTTCTAGCAGAACCCGTCCGTCTATGAATGGGCCTGTAAAGAGTCTGTTGGCTTGCGAGGGGATCCTCCCGCAGGATTAGGAGGTTATGATTAGAAGATGAACAAATGGAAACAGAGAAGAAGGAATGAAGTGGCAGGCCGAAGTGTATGCGGGATATCATGACAGTGAAACAGTCGTGAGGCGGGCGAAGTCGTGGCCGCAAAATTATCGGAGAGAGAATCCCTTTCTCTTCGTCGGCTCTTTCTCAATCGGCCGCCCACTTTCGATTCGGGACTTCTTCTCCTCGAGCTCCTGTCGTTGGCGCTCCAGCTGCTCCTTCATCTCCCTATGACGAGCATACAGCTCCTCTTCGCTCTGCTTCAGCTTGGATTCCTTTTCAGCAACCTTTTGCTGGAAGACCATCTTCATTTCGGCTTCCATCTTCGCAAGCTTCTGTTCGTGGAGGGCGCGCTCTTCCTCCTGCTTGACAGCTGGGTTCACCTCCTTGAAGACGCTTGGATCTTGAGAGACGCCCATAGCGATCAACTTGTCCGTGCGATAGTTCTCGTAAAGGACGTTGTTGGTATGCTCCTTGAGCTCTTCCATGTGAGTACGGATGAGCATCTGGCGGAGCTTCACGAAGTCGCAGTGCTCCTCGTTGTCCACCTCGATCACACCCCAAGGGTAACGGCGACCGCGAACCTTACGGCCATCGGCGTTTGTGATCTCGTTGGTCGCACCGACAACAGCAAAGGGGACCTTGGACATGATCTCGTTGTTCTCCGCAATGGTCTCCTCGTCGTCAAGCTCGTAGCGAGGGCCCTCAAAGATCTGCACTTTGTGGTACTTGATATCCGCAAGAATCTATGCGAGAGAGAAAACAGTCAGCATTGGTCACAGAACAAGTCTGGCTAGGAAGACTTACTCTAGCCTTGAAGGCAGCAATCTCGTCGTCGGTAAGAGTATCCGACTTGGCAATGACGGGAATCAAGTTGACCTTGGTATGAAGACGCTTCATGACCTCGATATCAAGGGGCTTGAGAGAGTGGCCGGTGGGCTGGATGAAAAAGACGCAGGCATGGATCCTGTTGTCCACAATGTTCATGCGGTTCACCTTGTTTTCGGCATCCAGGTAAGCATCGAAGCGCTGCTCGATGTTGTCCACAATAGGGCGCCAAGACTCGTCGTTGTTGACAAAGTCGCCGAAGCCGGGAGTATCAACCACGGTCAAACGGAGGCGAACACCAGCCTCTTCAATATCGGCGCTGATAGACTGAATGGTGACAGTCTTGGGAACAATGTCGAGGCTAGGTCCCTTGCGCTCCTTGGGAGGGTACAGCGAAGTGTTAAAAAGAGTGTTAACGAGGGTCGACTTTCCAAGTCCCGATTCACCTGCAATTCTATAATTAGTAAATCGCCTTCGACGCACAGAAAGGCAGTTACATACCAACAACCATGACATTGAAGTTGAAGCCCTTGCGGACACTCTTGCGGTGCCATTGGTTGGGAAGGTTGGCGAAACCAACGTATCCCGTAAGCTTCCTTCGGACAATGTTTCGGTTGTCGCTTAGGGTAGAAGGGAGAGCTGCGCCCACGGTGTCAGAACCAGAAGCATCTTGATGTTTCGTCTGAGATGGCAATGGCTGGGCAGTCGGTGACTGAGGTACGGGAGCCGCCCTAACAGGAGGAGAGGTGGGAATACCGTTCGAAGCTGTCATGAAGCAAATGTTAGCCTGATAATCCATCATCTTGTGCCCAAAAGTATGCAATGTATATCTAGTCAAGCGCGCGGAGCTCTCAACTATTAGAGGACCAAGGCCGCCTTGATGGTAGCGCTCGAGACACAGTCGGATCCGTGGCCTTGGGATACAGCTCGTCGTACGAGAGTCGTTGGGTCATTGGCAACTTTGGGGCCGGGTCCTCGATTTCCAACAAGCTCTTGTATCGGCGTAGAGCCTTGTTGATCATCTCGTTGTTCTCCCCAAGGGGCAAACTGCTGGTCCGTGTTCCGGGAACGGGAACGGGCGACACGGCACCATCCCGCGAGGAGCTTCCATCGATGGTTTCAGCGAGGCTGGCGAAGCTCTTCTCAAACTGAACACTCTTGGCGCGGCCCCGAGTGGCATTGTGCATCATGGTGGAGAAATGCATTGTAGCGGAGTCGTTTGGACAAAAGTATTTGGGTGGTAAGATGGTTCTCTTCCAAAAAAGGCGGTTCCCAAGAAACGGTAGATGGCAAGCGGACAACGAATGTGATGATCGTATCAGAAGAACGAGCTGTGATGTTGGTGGGAGAAGGGAGAAGAAAGTGGGCGAAGGGCGGCGCTGAGTCGGGTTTTGTTGAGACCATGGGACACGGAGTAAGGTACGAAGAGGTCGGTGATCCGGTGATGCTTCCTGCGGCTTGCTCCAACGGGCACGTTAAGTATAGGACAGAAAGCAAGCGCTTACCCATTGCAGCAGAAGGCACCGTGATCTTGATGTTTCGGTCAAGTCAAGAGGTGAACGGTTGATGGAAATGGTAAATAAAAGTTCGGGATCGTAAGGAAGGCGCGAAGTCTGGAGGGTAAACAGATAGAGTTAGTCATTGAGCCGGAAGCTTAGTAGTTGCATGTCGAGCGCATGATGAATCTTCCTCCTTCTCCGTGCGGACAGACGAACGGCTACTGCCCACCCATTAAGCTTGCCCTGCGAGCCCGATGTTGCCAGCGGCCAACACCAACACTCCAACGTGGATCGCGGTGGAGGCAAACAAACGGGCTGGCTAGACTGTCTCGTATCGGCGCAGCCCAGCGGCAACCATGAGGGGAACTCGTGACGACGAAGGGCACGAGATACCGCCAGGCTGGGCAGTAGCAACAGAGCCAGAGGCAGTCGGTATCTGTCGAGCAGTGTAGATACGTGGGTCGGACCAGGAGCGAGGGTCTGTCTGGAGAGCATCGATCACGACCAAGCAGCATCAACTTACCGGAAGGAAGGCGAGCCGGTAGGTAGATACCTCTATGGTTCGCGTAAGTATTGTCAAAGGTTGGGTAGTTGTCAATGGGGCGGCGCCTGGTACGGAATCCTAAGGCAATTGGCCGGTGAATCTGAAAGGTAACGCTGGATCGCGTATGAATACGAAAAGAGTGCCAAAGGTAAGGTACGAAATGAAGAATGTGATGATGGGGAGAATGCTGAGTTGTTGCCGGTAGAAAAGAATGGGAAATTTTGGGTGAGGTGCGACGGCAGTCAGTGTGGCAGCAGCACAGCAAGCAGCAGCAGCAGCAGCAGGCAGAGCGGCTTCAGTCGAAGAAGATGGATGGATGGGTTGGATGGATGGACGGGATGGGGGTGGCAGGGTGGGTATGGAGATTGGGTAGGTAGGTAGGTGTTAGATTGCCCGTGTCTGGCTGCATCGACGTCCCGTTTGGAGCAGCTCAAAAGGGGTTCAAGTTCGACGTGCCAGGTGGTGGTGCTGGAACCCGGATGGGCGCCGGGCTGGCCACCTACGGCAGGCCCGACACAGCGTGCCAGAAACACGCAAGCAATACGGGTGGGCTCAACGTAATGCGCTCCCATGCTGGTGGCCCGGCTGGCACATTGGACTTTGGATTGGGAAGTGCCCACTGGCCTGACGGGTTGGCAAGGACACGCTAAGGGGGAACTAATAAACAGGGGTCGCACCCCAATCAGCCACATAATTGGCCAGGACATGGTTATAGCCCAGCATTTGGAGAAAAGACGAGAGTGCGAATTCTGGGACTCGAGAAATCCAATCTCAAAAAGTTCTCCTCAACACAACACTCAACACTGCCTGGTCTCAAAGGGGACTTTACCTTTTGTCTGTGAGCCATCTGCACTATCGTGTTGCGCTTGGGATATGCGCTAAGCGCTCATGAAAAAGCGCAATACCAACAAGAGCAAACATTTGACAAGCAAACAGAAAGGAGTAACCACAAAGGTGCCATCTTTCCTCAAACACTTACAAGTTAAATGCCCGCCTCGGCTCAATTTACCATGTCCGCACTGTACTAACACGGATGTGACAATGAGCTTCGAGCCAGGGAGCTCCTTAAAATTAAATTACGTGCATTTGTTGGAGACCAAATCCCGGTGCACTTTCACATTTTGAATTTTGTCTCGCGCTTCTGCAACTCTATTTGATGCTTGGCTTGTCTGGCTGGCTGCTTGTGATATTCGGACATAACCTACTGAGCCTGGCTGGGCGGAGGGCCATGTTTGAGCGCGTCTACAGAATCTACACTCGACTTAGGCCAGCTACCATGGGCTGCGTGTGTTTATTTTGTACGTCTGCTTCCGCTTAATTATGAAACAGACATGGTGGCTACAGTCAAGCTACTATCTACGGTATGGTTGGTCCTCGGGCGCTTGCATTCAAATATTGTCGTCGTGCTTTGGTGTGCGTCCCTTGAGTTGGGCTGGACATTTTGATCGGTGCGGTCGACATTGACCACTTTTCTTCTTCAAGGCCGTCACGGTGGTCGATCATCGTACACCCTGGACGGGATCAGAGAAGCACAAGACGGGACCTTCTTGATACCCCATGATTGAAAAACCTGGGGATGGCGTGGCTTGGACAGTTGGACGCATACCTATCTGTCAAATTCTTGTTGCTTCTTGGGATTTACCGCCCTGAACTGTTTCCCAAGTTTCAAAGCTTCATTCATACCTGTTCCAGCTCATGGCTCCCATGTGGAGGTGGTCGCGAGATGCCCCTGATGGTCTGACACCCTGCGTGGGCGTAGAAACCCCAGTTCCATCATGGAAGCTCCTCCAGTTCCCGTTCTCCAAAACAACCGAACGGGGATGGAGCCGCCCGAGCCAACTTCCCCACATCCAGAAGGGCTGGACTGGACGCTTCGTTCTTTTGTCGTTTCTTCGGTTTCAAGTTCCTACGACGGAGACAAGCACCGTTCGCTTATATATACCACCAGCCTCCTCACTGGTGTCAGTTTGGTTCGTATGCAAAGGATGAAAGAAGCCATCCTCAAAGGTTCGGATGATAAGTACTGCGGGTGCTCCCGAGAAGTCACATCGCACGGCTATTGGTGGAGCAGTGCGCTGCTGGCAATAAGCTGCCGTCTGATCATTGAAATCAGGACGGCTGGGTATGTAGAGTAGGTATGGAATTGCTGACTACCGTAGGGGATGAATACAAAGTTTTTAGAATCGACGACAGCCCTGACGAGAACGTCCGTTTAGCTATAAATTTGAGACATTCACATCAGCCGGCTCCAAATTCGAACGTTGGATCGAACACAAAACCTGGCAAGTTGGAACGTCCGGAGTGTTTCCCGACACAACTGAGCTAATAGGGGGGGGGGTGATAGAGGCAAAGGGGTGTAGACATGTGAATTGCCAGCTCTTTCATTCTTGCCGAAAGAACGATGAAATAACGGAAGTGAACATTGATACTTCAAGGCTCCCGTCCCGTCTGTGCCTAGACTATTCCGCCGGTCGTTTATCGGACTTGGACGGAAGGTAGAATCGCTGGGTTCCCTGTATCCTTCTGTTCCCGTCCCTTCTAACAGACGGCCGGCCCCTCCAACTTTCCAAGCCCCATAGTTATGATGTCAGAATCGCAACACAAATCAACTCCAAACTCCAGCTCGTAGAATCAGCTGCCGTAACCGGTCGATACAGCATACAAACTGCCCACAATGGAACTTGGACGGAAAGACTAGGAAGGTCGTTAGAGAACCAACCTGTGTCGTCAAGCGGACCCGGCGCTTTTCGGCCAACATGATGCTCGTCGATCGGGAGCAATAACCAAGCAAGTATCGTGTCGTGGCCTGCCTTTGATAAGGACTTCGGGTTCTTACCTATCTCCCTCCCGTCCATTCACAATTCCAGGCTGCGCGCAACACCAACTCAACTTGGGCGACTCCAATTTCAACCTGCATTGCGCCGCATCGCATATTCGACATTTCCCTTAGCCTCGTCAGCGGAGGGTCTGCAACCTACCCAGCAACCGCGAAGATGGCGCGGCTGGGCCAATTGACCTTCGCCATCTCTTCAACGGGTCGCCGATCTCTCCTGGCAAGATCTCTTACACGACATAGCGCACGACATAGCGCCACCTCGAGAGCGTCCACGAGAACCAAACCCTCCCTGTTACCCATCCAACAGACCCGAACTAGCTTCTTCGCTTCAGGCGACAACAAGCCCAAGTCAAAGACCCGGGTCCCTAGATCCCTCTCGGCGGTACTCCTCGGCTCCCTGCTTTTTTTCTCGCTCAACCCGACGGCTGATGTTCTTCAGACTTTCGACTCATCCGACAAGACTGCGAAGACAGACCGACCGAGCAATACAGACCGACCGAGCAATACAGAGCCCCCCCCTCGGGAGCTCGAGTCTCACAAGATCGATGACCATGGTACCTGGTCCAAACTCGTCGATGGCTTTGAGGGCATCTCGGCCGTGACCACGGCTGAGGCAGGAAAATTGTCCAACAAGCTGGTCGATCTGGTCCTACCCGAGTGGTCCAAACTCATTCCTGGTTATATCAGAAAGCTCCAGCGTGAGCTCAACATGGCCCCAGGTTCTCTCGCCGCTGAGATCTGGGAGGAGGCACGCGATCCCGCCGTCAATCCCGAAGTCCAGTACTCTGCCAAGGTCCGCGTTTCGGAAGACCTCTGCGACGAAGAGAAAGCCTTCCTGGCACGCAGGAAAAAGATCACAGCCGTTGCCTTGGCCCACTACCTTGACATCAAAGAAGAAGATATCAATCCGGAAGACGTTCCCAATATCGCCATATGTGGCTCTGGTGGTGGTCTCAGGGCGCTCGTCGCTGGAACCGGATCATACATGGCGGCCTCCGAGGACGGACTCTTTGACATTGTCACGTATACATCTGGCGTCAGTGGTTCCTGTTGGCTTCAGTCTCTGTATTTTTCCTCGCTTTCGGGTGGTGACTTTCAGCGGACTATAAACCACCTAAAAGAACGTCTCGGCGTCCATATTGCCTACCCACCCACTGCCTTCTCATCTATCCTGTCTGCCCCTACGAACAAGCTACTACTGACTGCCATGGTGGAAAAGCTGAAGGGCGATCCAGAAGCCGACTTTGGGCTTGTGGACGCTTACGGGATGCTGCTAGCAGCTCGGCTGTTCATTCCCAAGGGTGAACTTGGCGTTAACGCAAAAGACTTTAAGCTTTCCAACCAGCAAGAGTACATTCGCTACGGACAAAATCCCATGCCCATCTATACAGCCGTGCGCCACGAGATTCCGGAACTTGACGATGCCGGCGGCAACGAACAGTCTCATGCTTCGGAGGAGGCGAAGGCTCAGGCAAAGAAAGAAGCATGGTTCCAATGGTTTGAGATGACCCCGTTTGAGCTTTTCTGCGAAGAGTTTGCGGCTGGTATTCCTACGTGGGCTATGGGCAGGAGATTCCAAAATGGCGTCAACCTGCCTACGACAGAGGGCTTCTATCTTCCCGAAATTCGGTTGCCCGTACTCTTGGGGATATGGGGCAGTGCTTTCTGCGCAACATTGAGCCATTACTACCGGGAAATTCGTCCTTTGGTCCAGAGTCTTGGTGGTTTCCAGGCTGTAGACAACTTGATCTGGGGTCACAATGATGATCTCAGCAAGGTTCATCCAATCGACCCGGCAACTATCCCTAACTTCATCCACGGGATGAACGGCAAACTTCCCAGAACCGTTCCTCGTCTCGCTTACGACTCCGATTATATCCAACTCATGGACTCCGGCATGTCCAATAACCTCCCCATCTATCCCCTACTGCGACCTGGTCGCAACGTTGATATCATTGTCGCATTCGATGCTTCAGCCGATATTAAGACGGACAACTGGCTCTCCGTTGTCGAGGGTTATGCCAAGCAACGGGGTATCAAGGGGTGGCCAATAGGTGCCGGTTGGCCCAAGCCATCTGCATCGCCCTCTACTACGGCCAAGGAGTTAAAGGAAGCCGAAGAATCCACAGAGGCCGAAGCCGATAGCAAGATTGCCGAAGCCAAAGCCAAACAAGCCCGCCAGCATGCTGATGACCCCAACGTCAAGCCTGGAGGAGGCACCGACACGAGCCTGATGAGCCAGCAGGAGAAATACGACCACACCGCCAACGAACTCGGCTACTGCACCGTCTGGGTCGGCACGACCCAGGAGCGACGTACCAACGACCCTCCACCGCCTCCGCTGGACGATAGCTCGTCGTGGAAGCTCATGGAGCCGGACGCCGGCATTGCGGTTGTGTACATGCCGTTCCTCGCCAACGAGAAGGTTCCCGGTTCCGTTGACCCGGCCTCTAGCGATTACATGAGCACCTGGAACTTTGTGTACACGCCGGAGCAGGTCGACCAAGTTGTGGCGCTCGCGAGGGCGAACTATGATGAGGGCAAGGAGAAGATTCGGGCGACGGTGAGGGCTGTGTATGAGCGCAAGAAGAGGAGGAGAGAGGAGATGGAGAAGAGGATGCAAGAGGAGAGGGAGAAGAGAAGGGCTAAATTGGGGATTCAGCGTGCGCTGGCAGAGGGGGATCACTTCAGTTGAGCGAGCTAAACAAAACACGGGATGGATGACGACGACGAATGTGATTGAGACGGATGGTTTATACCCCAAAAGTAGGATTGCCATGGCAGAGAAGTTATGCCATGGAGGATGAGTGAGGCCTTAAGAGATACCTAATGTTCGTTGTGCTGAAATGAGTAGAGCACAGTTTTCAACTCAAGCTTCCCTTTGTACACAAAACCTAACCCGCACTTTTAAGTTTTCCTACATGGACACTAAGCCTAAGCGACTGATTACCTTGATCGTTTATGCTTTCACTTTCCTGTTCATGCAACTCTGAAACCATGTCACTTCTGGTTTTGCAAGACACACCGAGCTCGTGATTGATAAGTTGTGGATTTGTAAACAAATCTGTGGATGTCTTTAGGTTAAGCCTCCAAAAAGCGTACTAAGGGATGAAACAGTAAGCATGCTATTGTATATGGTAAGGGTAACATTTTGCTCTTCTTGTCTTCACTCTGATCAAGCTCATTATCCTATCCTCCCTTACGCAAACACGAAATAATGAAAAGGTGCAAGAAGCAGGCGGAAAATGAAAACAAAAAAAACAACTGAAGAGATACCGTGACATCTAACGTGGTCCATGATTCGAACCGAGCCCAGGTCTTCTTCACCCAGTAGGTAGATACTCATCTTCTTTCTAAACATTGACCATAGACTCCCGTCGGTCTTTGACAAAGGTGCCCGACTCGTCGGGGATTTCAACCCTTGAACCACTGCAGACCGTGCGATGCGATGTGCTTGGGACACTGTACTGCAGCAACCGCGCTTTTTCTCTGTTTTCATTATCTCTTTTGTGTGCTGGTTTCATTTTCTTCATTCGAGCGCAGTGTTGCAAAGAGCTCAAGAGTTCCTTATCTGTAGGTTGATGTACCATAGAGATACCTACCCCGAGGCAAGTGACGGGGACTTGGAAGGGGCGGCAGCTCGCTGGTAGAAGCGGGGCAGGTGGGAAGGAAAGATGGAAGGAAAGATGGAAGGAAAGATGGAAGGAAAGATGGAAGGAAAGATGGAAGGAAAGATGGAAGGAAAGATGGAAGGAAAAATGGAAGGAAAGGTGGAAGGAAAGATGGCAGAAAGGAAGGAGGTTCCTACCTCTAAGTAGTGGCTACCTCTACCAGCTCTGGCCTGGATCAGGTGAATGGAAGTGGTCTCCTATCTTGCTCTTGCCGATTTTGCGTTCCTTTGCCTTACTTTTCGACGGGTTGGTAGGTAGGAAAAGTATAAATTATGAACCTTGGTGTGTTTGAGTTTTCTCTTCTACTTACGGAGCTGGTGTGTGTACGAAGTCTTATCATGCCTGAGTACGTAGAGGACGGATAGATTAGTCATGTCATGTACTTCGTTGATGCCTCGTAAAAATTTGACTTCTTAATGCTACACATACAAATGATTCTCCTCCCTTTCTTCCCTCTATCTCCCTGGCCCCGGCTACTTTTTTGATATTATACACTGAGCAACAAAACAGAGCCACACTTCATCGCATGGTTCTGTCTCCAACTCGAAAGCAAAGCCAGGCAGCCAACCAAAAACCAGCCAAATGATTCTTTGGAATCTTCCTCTCCAATCCCGTTCCCCTCCCAACAACCCCCTTGTATTGGTATATGTGACGGGGGCGTGCGTGTATGCGCGTCTGTGTGTGTTTAAAATGCATGTATGTCCGTTGGGCGCGCAAATCTGTATACAACATCTCGTCCCGGTGAAGAAGAGTAGGAAACGGTTAGACGGAGGAGGGGGGGGGAAAAACAGGATGAAATTGATTTCATCCGTTTCACACCACCTCCTCCGTACGACAATTGCCCAATGTCAGGTCAAGACAAAACAGGACAAGTAGGCGGGCTTTTCTAGACCACACCACCAGCATCCACTCGTTGACTTTTCCCAATAAACCCTCTTTTTGCGCTGTTCTCATATCGGGTATAATCTAACCGAATTGATGAGCTGCACAACATGATGAGTTCAAGTGCGCGCTGCTTGTCTCTTATCCCCGTTGAGTTCAGACACTTCCCATAGTCTCTCCTAATTCTCCCCGTCCGCGCCCGCCTTGCGCTGCGCCGCATCGGTCCTCGCTTAGCGGGAGATAACCTCACCCATATCGATGTATGCTGGTGTCCAGGGCTTAGCACCCTCCTCCAGCATGTCGCTGGGTACCCGAGGGTTCTCGCCGGGGCTGTAGAGATACCAGGCCTTCAGGGCGTTCATGGCGGCCTTGAAACGGGCGTGGTCGAGAGAGGCGCCGGCGCCCTCGCCGAGCTTGTCGCTGCCGCTGTAGATACCGACAACGAAGACGGGGGTACGCGACTGGCGACCCGTCTCAGAAACGAGGCGAGCCACAGGGGGCTCGAAGTCCTCACGGGCGCAGAGCGCGGCGAGCTCGCGGGTGGGATACTTGAATTCGAAGAGCTTGGCGATGTCGAGGGTGCGCGACATGATGTGCCCCTTGACGAAGGCCTTGGCGGCCTCGCGGCCGCAGTGGGCGTAGATAGCGCCGACGACGGCGCGCACAAAGTGAGCGTGGGCGCGCTCGGCAGAGGCCCGGGTGTCGGGGTTGCCATAGCGGTCGTAGCTCACGTCCTGGTCCTGCTCGTTGGCCATGATCTCGGCCTCCTCCTCGTCGGGAGTCTTGTCCTTGTCCTGGTCCTGCTCTTCCATCGCCTTCTCCAGGTCGGCGGCAACCTTGGGATCGTTGCGCACGACATCACCAAAGTCGTCATCGAGAACGACACGCGAGGCCATACCACGGCGCCACTTGAACTTCTCAAGGTAGGCGAGCTCCGTACGCTTGTAGCCGAAATTTGTGATGGAGACGCCCGGCTTGAGGGCATCGAACTGCAGAAGACCGGGATCCACCTCGCCGCCGGGCACCGCGGCGGTATCAACACCCCATGACCGCGCAATCTGGAGCAAGGGCTTGGGTCCGGCATAAGCCTTCATGGCACTGAACAGAATTCCCTGGGGTAGGCGGGGGTATTTGCAGAGAAGCCATTCGGCAATGTGGTAGTTGATGAGGGTCTGGCCAACGAAGGCGAGGTTGGCGTTGTTGAACTGCGGGTTCTCGTCGGCCGAGGCGTCGACCAGTGTCCTTGCCAATGTCTGTAGGGGGATCTTGGGAGAGAGGTTCAAACGGGCGTGGAGGGCGGCCAGTTTGGCCGAGGTCAAGGCCCGTTCGGGGAGGGGCGACGGTAGGGACTCGGCCGCGGGGGGGAGGGGCTCAAGAGGGGGGAACCGGTCATTGTTGAGGTTGTGGGATGCATCGTGCTGGGCGAGGGCGGCAGTCGATTGCGACCGTACCGAGATTGCGGATCGGGATCGGAGGGCGGCAGTGGCGGGCGACACTCCGGAGCGAGCGGCGACGAGCAGCCGGCTCGTCAAGCTGGGCGTTGCTATCCTCTTCATGGGCGATATATTTTATGGGTGATGGTCGGCTCGACAACCGGCTTGTTGACAAGTGCTGGGGGCCCAGGTTCCGTATGTGTGCGCCGTCTGGAGGCCCTGCCAAGGATAGGATGGAGTGAGGGAAATCGGACGGGCAGGTGGTGAGCCGGTGGTCGCGGGGTGGGAAGCTGCTCGGGGTCCCGGTCGGAGTCGCGCGTTGATCGGATGGGTTCTCGTTCAGACTCGGCCGGCCGTCAACACGGGTAAAAAAAAGTTCTCCAATCTGAACGCTCACCACACGGTAGAGCCCACCCAAGCCCACCACCCACAGCCGTGAATCAGTGCTCAAGCGCAGGGGTCACTCCCCCAAAACCGAGCCATAAAAACCGGCTGACATAATTCGTTGTTGCCCGAGTGAGGGGTCTCCACAAGCTCCATCTTCAACTTCGATCCACAAATCTGCACTGTCTGTTTAGCATGCGGTGCACCGTTGTGGACAAGCGGGAGCTGCCCGCCGCTCGCCTGCCGTATGCGCCCTCGGCCCTGGTTAGGACGACAAAGTGACTTTCAGGCCCCCTCGTTAGCCTAGGCGGATTAACCATTCGTCCTTTCTATGTAAATAGGTCCCTGCTGTATCATCACCATCATTGCTGCCGCTGTTCATCGACGATACAAACCGGCCTTGTTTGACTGCGAGGAGGAATCCTTGTCCAACGTCCAAGTCAACTCACCTCACCAAATCCCCCCAAAATTCCATCACAATGGTGCGTACCCATCCAGTTGCTGGAAATAGTCATCATACCACTACCATGTTTTGCGCTTGCTAACTGTCTTTCCCATCTATAGGGCGGCGGTCCTAGAGTTCCGTGAGTTTCATCGTCCCTCGACATGCGCAAACCCTCCGCGCATCCCGTCCAACCGAGCGCCGTGTCGTGTCATTGATCCGTCCTAATCATTGCCTTTCGCCTTCACCTCCAGCTACCCCAAGCACGTCTGGTCGCCTTCGGGTGGTTGGTATGCTCAGCCCGCCAACTGGAAGAAGAACACGGCTGCCCTCGGTGGCGTCGTCTTCCTCATCACTGCCGCAGTCTGGAAGCTTAGCGCTGAGAAGGAGTACCGTCACAAGATGCCCGAGCCTGGTCGCTTCTATCCCAGCAGATAGTATGTTTCAGAATCCCCTTGCAGGTTTATACATGCGCAACGTCATGTTGTCGCGTGCGCCCAAAACCGCGGAGATCATCATGAGCTGACGCGCCGATTTTCACCCCTACACCAGCTGGAGCAGACAGATTATCGAGCACGAGCGGGCGCAAAAGGAAAATGGGACGGCGCAGGAGAAGAAGTAGATTTGGCAAGCATACGTTCTTGCCGCGCCGGCCGTCGGTGAAACAGTACATATGGCTTCCAAAAGGCTTTGATGGAATAACGGGACATCTTGGCTTGGGCGAGGCCGGCCGGTGGCGGTAGTAATACAACAATATTTGGAACACACCGAACGTCGGTTACCATCCGTCCGTTGTCTGTTTTGCGCTGGTGCTCTAGAACTAAAGCCTGGCTACATCGTGGATTAAGCTGACTTTGATGCGGTTCAGTTTGGTTCAGGATCATAGAGGGGTGATATATCATTCTCACCGTTTCAACTTTTCGGGCGGCGTGTGAAGTCGCGAAGGGCAGCCCCTTTTTGTGACTTTTGAATCGTGAACATTCCTCAATCATGCCTTTCGCAATGTTTTGGTGTAAACAACAACAGCTTGTAAGCTGAGTGGAAACCTCGACTGTCTATTTAGTCGAGGTGGGCCTCCACGGACCTCAGTTCCTGGTTCTGCGGAGCTTTTCGGTCAGTTTATGACTCGGGCTCAAGCTTCCGGGACGGCGGGTACGGTGACCTCGTCCGGGAGCCACCTAAAATCAGGACCCGCACCGGACGGGGAGCCCTATCCGAACCCGATCATACCGGGTCGGAGGCTCGGAGCTGCCGTCGATGAGTCCAACCTCTTCTCTTCATGCTCCGAATCTCCCCATAAAAGTTCCCCAACATGCAATGGTGACATATCAGTATCGGACTACATATGGTTGCCGACAACAAAACAGGTACAGGTAAGAACTCATCTTTGAATCACGCCTTTCATGGACAGGGCATATTGAGGTGCCATATCTATTGGGCAATTATTCTTGGTTTAAACCCAGTCATTTTTGACCCGCGCACTTTATGCCAGTGTTCACCGGACCATGACATTCCACATCTATTTCCTGCGTTTTCCGAACAACCAAAATCTTTAAGCGCAAAACCCAGGACGCTGGGGTATAATATCCCAAAATGATACGCAAATTTGACACGTCTTATCCCACGCCGTCCCATTCGTCCTTTGAGGGACCGAGCATAGAGTCCACAACGTATTCCAATAATCCTCAGAAGCCAGTTTACAGAAAGTAGTCGGCAACCGGCTTCTTAGCCGGCATGCCCCTTGAGTCCTGAGGGGCCGCCTGGAAGACGCGGTAGCGCCTTGCTGGACCCTTCATCGGTTGCGGCTCACTGTCCCCGAGCCCTCCTCCACCGCCATCACTGCGATTGACATCCCCGTTACTGCGGGCGAGCACGCCCAAACCCGAGTCGTCTTCCGATAACTCAAGAAGTGCAGCAACGTTTCCGCATCGGTAGCAGTAATTTGGCGCCGACCAAACGGTAACGATGCTGGCATCGAACATCTCCTTAAACCCTTCCATGACCAGCTGATGGGCACGGGCAATCAGACTGAGGTCATTGCGATGGTTGAACACCTTGACGATATCGGCTCCAAACAGGAAGCCGGCACCACGAGGCGACAACCCCCAACCGTCAATCTCGTCCGGATCAGACCACAAAAGGTCGCACATAGCACCCTCATGAGGAACCTCTTGCTTTCGATCGAGAAGCCTGATCTTATCAACCTTGTCTATCAGTGGACTGAGACCGCCGTGCACACATAGGACGGCGCCGGCTGGGTTGCCCACTGTTCCTCTGCTTGATCCCGATGCCCCTGAACCAGGGGGGCCCGTATTACTCGGTGGTGGTATTCCGTTGGTCCTGCTCTGTAAATCGTTGTTTGTTCCGTTGTTGGGTCGAGGAAACCTGCTCATCACTTCGCCTTGTGCGTTGCACACCTCGATTTCCACCTCGTCCCCTTCAGGTGTTGTTGGTATACTGGATTCCCCGGCACTTGGTGAGATGGTGTTGGAGGCCCCGAGAACGATAGCGCCCAAGGCAAGATAGTCGAAGACATCGCAGCAGTAGCGCCACACGTTTGCACTGCCGTATTTCCTATAGCACTCGTCGTAGAACCCGTACACCGTCGTAATCTGTCGTGATTCGTGGTTGCCTCTAATGAGCGTCATGCGGTCGGGGTATCGAACTTTGAGGCAGAGAAGAAGTAAAAAAGTTTCGAGCGAGTAGAAGCCGCGGTCAACGAAATCGCCTGTTGGTATCCGAAAACGAAAGAGTCAGCTCGATGACATCTGAGTGGTAGGAAGGACAAGCCAAGGACAACCCTACCCATAAACAGATAATTGGTATCGGGAGGATCGCCGCCGACGCGGAATAGTTCCATCAAATCGTGAAACTGGCCATGAATATCTCCGCATATCTTGTTGCCGCCTGGTCAGATTCGGGGCGTCTTCATTTCGGTTATATAAGCTTGAGACGTACCGTTACCGGCGCATTAACTGTGACGACATTCCCTTCTTCAATCAAGATTTCTCGTGCCTTATGACAGAGTTCGCGGACGTCTGATTCTGGTATTGGCCGGCATGCTCGCAGCTGAGCGATCGCCCTATCCAAAGAGGTCAGGCATCACGAAGGAAGGTCGCCAGCGGGAGTTCGTATGCCCGGTCGTCAGAGCGCAGGGGCACTAACCTGTCCAGATCACTCATGACTGTTGAAGTTTATCGGTAATAGGTAATGCTGCTTTGATGCGAGTGGATGCCGCGCAGAACGGAAGACCAAGCTGGGCCGGAGCTTGTCTATGTAAATGGAAATCGATGCGATGTCTCGTAGGGTCGCGTCAGCTTCGCGTCATGCTCTGCCGAGATGTTTGCTTTCCGTTACGCAGATGCAATAAGCATAGATCGCAACGCTCTTGGGATCGGTCGCGATGATGTCGTGGGGATGGGGCGGTTGATCTTGTCTGGGCCGAGGTGCGCTAGGCTGGCGACTGTCTTTTCTGCGACGGAAGCCTGGGGATGGTGCGAAACCACAACTTCGAGAATGGCGGGAATGGTATGGCAGCGGTTGCCAATCCGGCAAGAAGCAGGGAAGCAAGGAGTTTTAGCGACAGGCCCAGGGACCTGGAACTGCCAAGTGAACCGCAGAAATCCCTGTCTGGTGGGGAGAGCGAATGTCAAATGGGTCATGCGTTCTTATCGACATGTTAGCCGCCATTGGCTGGATTCTGGCGCTAGATGAAGAGGTACGTACCTGCCGTGGGGAAGCTTGGGGCAGGAAGCGAAGATGTGTCAGATTGACCGTGCAGAATTGATGATTGAGTGATGTGTGTGTATTGCCGTGCCAGAAGGTTGGGGAGTGCTGGAAATACCCAGAAGGGGGTCTCCAATGCCAGAAATCAGGTAGTTGGGAGGCTAACTTGGAGATAGCTTCGCTATAAATCCACTCACAATTTTAATACACTCTCTCACTTATAAGCTTTTTAAATGGAATAAAAATAAAGTTATTTATAAATTTATTAGTTTATTGCCATTTTCTTCAGAGGTTTAATTCTCCTAACAAAATTATAAACGCTCTCTAACAAATTATTTCCAATTTCTATAATTCTATCACCACTTTTAAGTAGCGCATTTGCTATTTCTATTAATTTTTAAAAAGTCTCATATTCTTACTAACCCAATACTTTCATCAATCCGTTAATGGACATTTTCTTTGTCTCAAAATACGCAACGTTAATCCTTTCTTCCTAAATCTCTTACTCTGACTAGTAATTATAAATATTTAAATATTTCAATGTAATTATAAATTTAACCACTTCAATAGTAACTACCATAATTGTTTAAGTATGTTAACGTGTGGCTAGTACTGTGTCTTGTAACTGCCTTGTGTCATGGCCCAGCCAGACGGGTTATGCTTTACCAGATAAGTTGCATAGATACGAGAGAAATAATTAGTTGTAGTTTAGATAAGGAAGAGTGAGTCCGTGGCGCGGCTGACCTTAGGAGCATATTTCCTATTGTCAGCCGCGCACGTAACTCTTACCTTTTGTTTTATTCTTTAGTTGTAAATTCTATGTTGAACGTCAACAACGCTGCAGCCCTGTCTTGCCCGTTACGTATCTTCACACCTTGTACTATCTTGTAGTATAGAAGACTGATTAAACTATTCTTTTTACAGAATCAGTCTACTCAGCTTCCACAGAACGTGCTAGAATACAAAGATTTTGCTACTGTATTCTGGGATTCTCTAACTTGTTTAGCATTTCTTCTAGACTAATTCGTCGTCATGGAATGCACCAGAAGCTTATAGATTCAGTTCATTCCTTTCATGATATAGTGCTTCTACAAGCACTCTTATCAACTTACAGAAGCTTCTACGCTCTGGAAGCTTCTAGATATTTAACGTTTGTGTATATAAAGACCTCTGCTCTCCTTTAGTTAGTCACTCCTTAAGCAACCAAGCAAGCACAATCCAAGCAATACAATCTAAGCAATACAATCTAAGCAATACAATCCAAGCAATACAATCCAAGCAATACAATCCAAGCAATACAATCCAAGCAATACAATCCAAGCAATACAATCCAAGCAATACAATCCAAGCAATACAATCCAAGCAATACAATCCAAGCAATACAATCCAAGCAATACAATCCAAGCAATACAATCCAAGCAATACAATACAGTCTACCCTTATAATGCAGAGTTCACTATAATAGTTGTTTCTCATAGTGCAGAGTCACTGTACTCTTCTGTCTTGAGAGCAGAGTTCTCTCCAAGACCTCTTTTACAACATTCCTCTATTGTATTTGCAACTACACTGCTTTCTTTAGCACTGCTGTTGTACTTCCTACCGCTTCCGCTCCGCTCTACTACAAGTGCATAGTTCACTGTAGCATTTTTATACTGGTGCTATTATTATAGCTAAGTTAGGTGTCACAGGTTGGCATTGACTATATAGTGTGCATTCCGAGTTCTGCCTTGCAAGCAAAACATCGTTCTATCTTTTGTAGGTTTGGCCGTCTGAGCATATGCATCCTAGCTTGTCATATTAAGGTATTGCAGCAAAGAATGAAAAAAATAAAAAAAGATATTACATAAAATAAACTTTATTCATTAAATAAAAGGGGCATAATTTTACTTATTAAATAAAAGAAAGCAATTTTAAACAATTCTAATATTAACTATCAATATTCAAGTATTAAGTTTAACTATTCGTTGAATAGGGCAATCTTTATACACGTACGCAATTCATAAAATTAATTATTTAATAAAAAGGAAAGTTTATATTATAAATAGGATAATTAAGAACCATCATTAACTATTTTAAGTAAAGGAAAAATAGTAAATATAATTGTACGTAATTATACTAATAAATAAGATAGAGAGTATAAATATAATTTAAAAAGATAGCCTAATATAAGCCTAATTCTAGAATCAAAGTATAAGATAAATTTATAATACTTAGGCTCTTATTAATTAATCCCTATAGTAACTATAGTAGTAATTATAATTACACCCACGACTGTAGCAAGCGGAACTAAAAATAGTCTTGTTAACTGGAAGAAGTAGCGCGGTTGAAGAAAAGCAGTAAACACTTAAAGACCATTTAATAGTAGATATTTTAAATTAAATAAAAACGCTAACCTATATAATTGTTAAAAGGAATTATTGAATAGCTCATAATCCTAAAAAAGAGCCTTATTTTCAAAGTAGTCGAAATAATACCAAATTTATAATGAAATTAAAGCAGAACGCTACTTTCTTTAACCGTAGTTCTATAATACTATATACTCATTATACCTAAATATCAATGATTCCAAAATCCTCAATAATTATTTAAATATTGCTTATCTAAATATTGTCTTTTAATAGAGCCGTTTACAATAATGAAAAAGGAATAATTCTATTGAAATATAAAAGAACGCGCCAAAATTGAAAAGTGTCAAATTCTTTAAAGGATAAGTGTTCTTTTTTTCTTCCGTGTTTATGGTATTATAATTAACAAAAAAAAATTATATTGCAACTACCAATTTCTTATCGCCTTTATTTTTTTAAAAATTTTTTTTTTACTTTCGTATATAAGAGTAATAAACCAGTTCCTTATTTTATTCCTAATCTCTTCAACTTCTTTACTAGTTTCTAACGTTTTTCAAAATTCTCTTCTACTAATTTTTAAGTTGTAATTGATAAATGGTATTTAAGGTCGTTTCGTATTTCGGACATTAAATATTGATAGCGCGTTATTAAGTATAAGCTTTATTTATATACTTTATATAAAGAAAACTCGAATTTCTTTTATAACTATAAAGTCTTTTTAATATTAATCCCGCATGTTACGGCGTAGCCAGAGAGCACGTTGTGTACAATTTGATTAACTTGAACTAAGAATAAGAAGCTTGTCATGGGGCTGGCGCCTAGGGGTGTTTGCCTGGCTTGAACTCTATGAAAGCCAGGCCTGCCCTCTGACTGGGTGCACTCCTGGGGTATGCCGCACGAACCACATTTTCGACCTTGGCGTTTCTAGCACCTTCGATATACGCACCTCTCTTGTGTATTTAGCTGTAAGCTCCATGCCATACTGGCACAGACTTCCCTTTTCCTCTTTGTCGAATATTATCACTTTCACCAAGGCCTACCTGTGTGTATACCTCGTAGAACCCTTACAAGCTGAAGAGGGAAGATATCTCAAAAGAGAAGGCTCAATGCCAGAGCTGGATTTTATACCTAGACTACAAGCGACAACTGGTGACAGCTAAACCCGTGAATAGGAATGACCCAATTAAACAGCACCTATATAAATGAGAGCTTTGATGGCAGGCATGTGACAGCTCAGATGGTGCCAGCCGTCACACTTTTCTCTTTCTTTTATAATTAAAGTTAAAAGTATTCTCGTAATTAAATATAAATTCTTTCAAACCAGAAGTATTAACAGCCTAAGTACCTTATACAACTACGTTTTTAAAAGCTTGTATAATAATATATTTAAATATACTAACTTTTTTGAAGTCCGCGGATGAATTTTTATATCCCAAAAACCCATCTTCAAATTCATAATTGAATTTAATAGAATTTACTACTTAAATAAGCTTATATAAGTGAGCTATATTAACGAAACAGGTAAGTTACAATATGGGAATTACGTAATTCTTAATGCCGAAGTATATTCCAATTGCTATAATAATTTCTTAATCGGATGTGATAAGAGCAGTGTTCTAAGCTTGGAACAGTAGTTCAATTCCGCTGATAAACTACTTTGGTCTCGAAGGCCTTGTTGATTCTCTCAACCTCCAGGAGAAGGCTGGACTTCAAGGCCTTCTTATGCCAAAGGGAAATAGTACGTACTGGGTACGTACCGGTCCTTGTCGCTTGAGGCTTCAAGGCCTCTATCTAGCGATTTGTATACATGTGGGTCTTTTCTGAATGCCTTCATCCATTCTCCTTCTTCCTCCTGGCGCTGGCATTTGCCCGGGCGCCCTGCTTCTGCTTGGTTAGGCGTGATTACTCCTGTGGTAACTGTGATGGCTTTGTGATGATGTTTAGCGCCGTCAGCAGTTCTGGAGTTGGCTCGCTTACCCTGAAACTGGACCAGGATGTTAATGTCCATGTGACATCGGACAACTACTTTTTGAAATCCTTAAAGGCCTTTTTATAAATTTCAACAATGAAAGTCTAGTAGTTCCGCTAAATCTTTATTATATAATTAATAAGGTTGTAATTAATCTGATTTTTCAACTCTTGTATTTAGTTTCTTATAATTTCTGTAAAGGCTCTACGAGGTATACACGCAGGTAGGCCTTGGTGAAAGTGATAATATTCGACAAAGAGGAAAAAGGAAGTCTGTGCCAGTATGGCATGGAGCTTACAGCTAAATACACAAAAGAGGTGCGGATATTGAAGGTGCTAGAACGCCAAGGTCGAATATGTGGTTCGTGCGGCGTACCCCAGGAGTGCACCCAGTCGGAGGGCAGGCCTGGCTTATATAGAGTTCAAGCTAGGCAAACACCCCTAGGCGCCAGCCTCATGACAATTTCATGCTATTTGAAATTAATACTAATATAGTAAATGATAGCATAAATACTTATTTATTTACTTAGTACTATATTAATATTATGGAAATTTTTTCTATATTTGTAGCGCATTAGGTAAGTTGTGTTAATTTAATTAAACGCTACTTTTCCAGCAATAATAAAATTGGTATCGATTTTAGCGACTATTTCTCTTTTAATATTTTATTTAATCAGGTAAGTATTATCCCCCTCCAACTCTTTTTCAAAAGGTTCTTTCTCCTCGTTATTAATTACAACGTTTTTAAATTAATTGCTAATATTAGTGCTGTTAATATTATTTGTATTTATTAAATTAATTAAGTTTATAAAATTATCATTAAATAGTTTAAAAATTTCAATATCCTAATTAAAGCAAATGAAGTTCTTTTCAATGACAAATATATAATCTTTTATCTACTTCATTATAAAATAATTCTTTTACTTAGGCGGTAAGACTTAGTAAATTATAAAGCCTCTCTTCAAAGCCAATTACCCAATTAAGTATTGTTATTAATTTAATATTTAAAGGTTCTACACTAGTGTGACGAACGGCAGTCTAATCTGCCTAAATGAGATAGCTAAAGATAGTAACTATCAGTGCTGTTCGGTGAAGCCAAAAGGTTCACAACAAGTATGCTCGTAATACTGGTCTCAGTGATAATGATCTATTAACTACTGTCGAACTATCTGACAATCTGAGTTCTCCCGTAGTCCTTTTATACCTGCTCGCCCTCTGCGAGATATCTGTTTCCGGATGTCCACATAGACGTGAACCCCATAGCGTGTAGTTTACAAGCTGGCTCGATTTGTGAGTCTGGCTCGACTTCCCAAAGCCCTTGCCTGCCCAGAGCTCTTTTTCTACCTCTGATTACACTGCCTAGCTTACGCGTGGCTGTTGTATACCGGTGGCTTAGTTGGCCCGTGCCTGTCATTATCAGCTCGTAACAACTAGTTGAGCCAATCTTTGGAGGACTTTAAAACAACGGAGATTGTCTTATCAATACTTTCTTTCAAAAATAATATTGTAAAAGAGTACTAGTGGTAGTTATTTAACTATTAATTGAATTTACATTATTGCGCTATTGTAAATACGTAAATCAGACTGTTAATGGTTAGATTAACTGTGCAGAATTGATTGATTGAGTGATATATGTATTGCCGTACCAGAAGGTTGGGGAGTGCTGGAGATGCCCAGAAGGGGGTCACCAGTGCCAGAAATCAGGTGGTTGGAGGCTAACCTAGAAATGACTTAGCCATAAATTCACCCACAACTCTGACAAGATGCACTTTCAATTCCAGCGCGGAACAGCTCGGGAAGCTGCCATACTGAAGGCTGAGAGCTGGAGCTGGCGAGGGGTCCACTGACGAAATAATTTCGAGGCCGAACTGCAATCGAAGCTCCATCTTCCCGAAGCTCGACGACAGGTCCTGTTCACGGTCCACGGTCCACGGTCCACGGTCCAGCCCGCCCAACAACGACCTTGACAAGGAACCCGCCCACCTGCGTGGTACCTTACCCTGACATCTGCATTACGCGTTGAGGTTGACCTCAACACCCAATCTCGTAATATCAAAGGGCCCAGTTCGTTCGTTCCCAACGCATGATGGTCCTATAAGTGCTGCAAAAGCTACGAGTGAGTCCCGTTGGCCCAGAGCCCAAGATGCGAACCTCAATGGCTGATAAAAATTGGCGCAAGCTGCCCTAAACTTGTACCCCCCTACCTTTGGACCTCTCTCGTTAGCTCTCCCGCTCGCCCTACCAATCCGAAAACCACCCATTATGCCGCCGCCTCACCTCCACCCGAGGTCGCGTATGACTTCCTCCCTCTTCGCAGCAACTGTCGTGGCCAGCTTCCTTGTCGTCGGCGTTCCTCACATCCTGCCGTGTCCAGCCCCCCGGGTTGCCTTCGCCGATGGAGATATGTCTGCCGACGGACAGCCCAAGAGACGCAGACGCAGACGCGTGGAAAACACCGAAGGCAAAGACGAAATCCTGCAGTTTGAGACAGAGCCTGGATCTGTCAATGCAGACCGGGCACAAGCTCTGAAGAGAGAGTGCCCAGTGCCCAAGCCCGGGGGTGTGCTCGGCAGCATGCTCGGCTTCCACAAAGACGATAATAACAACAACCCTTCGTCCCCGTCCGACAGGTGATGATAGCTCCGAACACTCTATTGGATCTCCGAGGAAATGGGCATCGCAATGACCCCATACTATACGCTCTGTAACTAGACGACGTACGTCATCATTATTGTACATACGAGCTGCTCAATCCACGGATGTGGGCCACATCTCGAACTGGGTCATGGTGGTGTTTGCCTTTCCTCGATCTATGGGCTATCAAATATCCCTGACCACATTGCTCACAGTGAGTGATCAAAGAGGCGGATGTCTTGTTGGTCGATCACACGCAAACCTTCATCTTCAGCGACCAACGGCTCGGGTACGCCTTTGCGAGGAAAGCATAGTCCGACCGATCGGCACCCTGTTTGGTTCGAATAATCCTCTACCCATACGGGACTCGTTAACATGCTTGCTATCATTGCCGTTTACAGCATGCCCGAGCTCCGAAGAATATGAGCGGCAGGTATTGGTGTTCAGCCATGGCGTCCTGACCGGGTGTTGACAAAAAGGACTTATAGAACTGCAAAGGTAACCTGCCCTTGCTTGGCTACATACCTGCTTCTTGAGATGCTGTCAACGACGTCTGTTCCACCATTGGCTTCTGTCAGCTTTGCCCAGGAAACGGTGCCTTAGTCCTCTGCGCCTTGGTGGTTGCAGTTACTTCGCCCAGGCTCCCCTCAACGGATTAAAACTGGAAGTTCGCACCGGCCAAAAGTCCAGATGGTGACACGCAGCCGTGGAATGGCTTCCTCTCGTCTGGGGATACGCATCATAGCAGCTCAGATGCGAGAGGGCTCCCGAGCCGCACACCCCCGTGCATATTCTTGTAGGCTCAGGGCACTACTAGATTGGCCAAGAGAGCCATAGTGTGGAATGGGATTACAAAGAGACACTTTGGGCCACAGAGTATGTCCCCATCAAGGAACAACTCGACCCGGGCCCTGTAACAGTTTGGCGGCACGATCAGGGGTTCGGAGCGGATGGGGCCCGTTCATGCGCCCCAGATCCCACGTTAACGCGGGGGTGGATCTCAGACGGTGGATATGCGGCTCCCGTCACGATCCTCCCCAGACATTGACTTCATCCTTTCTCTAGCATAATCCAATCCACAAGAAATGGAAAATCCACGGGTTGGCCTTCACAGCCCATTGCTCAATGGACTTGCAAAACACCTCAACTGTTCCAAATATTAGTGTTTGGAGTTAAGGTATCGTGATGACCCACATCTCCATCCTACAATTCAAGCCCAGTGTCTGAAATGAACGATTCACGTTGTATCCAATGAAGGTGTGCGTTTTTCACGAACTCAAGCTACGTCTGACCTTCAACGAAACCCCTGACAAGCTGGGCTCTTCGGTCGTTGGTTCTTCAAGGTACGGCACTTTGCAGCTGGTATGAGTCCAGTGCATAAGGCATTGGACACTTCGACAGATCTGATGTGTCTTTCCGTCCCATGTTTTCCCTGTCTCCGGGCGTTAGCTCAGGAATCGCGAAAGTGCCTTCTGTTTCCTACGTATCAGGCTCCGGATCACAGTCTGTTCCGTTTTCCGAAATCGGCATTAGTTCTCGAAAGCCAAAGCACGGAACTAGCTGCTGATCATGCTAGTTCTCGAACATCTATTTGTTCCGCAGTTTGCCTGGTGATAGAAAGTAGCGGTGATGATGTCTCAGTGGTATATATTTCTGTTCATTGTTCTCTAAGTTCCTGTGGTGTACACTCAGGTTCACATCTTCAGTCATTCATTTCAGAGGTAGTATTTCCAGTTGTCAAGTTGATGTTTTTCGATCCCCATACTAACAGCGTGTATAGCTGTGCTCAGTCTGATATTTCAATCCTTTTTAGCCTCGAGAGGTTCGAGTATGTTCAAAGGACCCATGATCGTATAAAGAGCATGGGAACCGAAGGACACTGACACATCTCCATCCAGCTTTGCTTCCTCCACCATCCTTCATTGATGAGATATCGCATCCTCGTATTATAAGCGATCTGCATCGGCCAAAATGAAGCCCATCAACTTATTCATTACCTTGTTCATCCCCTTCGTCGCCGCCGTTCCTGTCCGAGATACGCAGTCCACCATCACGGAGCGTGCCATCTTCGACCTCGCCCCTCTAAACAACCTCACCAACTTCAACCAAGTCAACCTCAACTACCTCCTCAACATCAACGCCCTGGATCTCCAACTCCTCTCTGTTCTCGGCTCCATCCACAACTTCAACATCCTCGGGTTCAGAGATCTCTTTCAAGCCCCATCGTTCGATGTCCAGCGCCTGCTCCAGTTGCAGCAGTTGCAGACCCTTCTCCAATTTCAGCGGCTCGGTCTGTTCAACGGCTTTGACCTGGCCGGGCTCAAGCTGGATCTGCTCCAGCTTGGTTTGATTAACAGGGTTGGCGTGCTGGATCTTGCGCAGTTTATACCGAGAAGTGTTGTGGGACAGGTGGAGCCCGTGGCTGAGAGAGGTGAGTACTGATTACAAGTAGCTTTATTGGATTTTCTTGAAGTGGGTGGGTTTGGGTATGTGCTAACCTTGTTGAAATAGTTGTTGTTATCAAGGTGCCCAAGGAATGAGCACATTATCATACCTCACGATGATTTGGGGGCGTGGAGGGTCGAGATGGCGGGAACAATCAAGCTAGCGGGTCTAGATGTTGAGTTTCCCGAGTGACTGGTAGAGGAATAGATCAAGACATTTCTGAACTTCGACCATGTTGAACTGAGTGGTCTTGGTAGTCTCTTTTACTCGAAAGAGTTGTTAATAAATGTCACTACTCGTATAACCCTAACCCGATACCACATAAAAGAGGTATAAATGCGTCAAAACGATTTGGTGTAAAATATGCAAGAAAAACAGAAAACACTGACGCACCCTCCCACTTTTAAGCATTCTCAGTCATCATTAGCCTCATTATGATCTTAAAGCACTGCATGAGTAAGGATATCCCATAAAGACTGAGTTTCAGTGGGCTATGTAGTAGGCGTCGTGTGTTGTGTGAGCACATCGCACTCGGACTTTGATGGCTTCGAACCGATAAAGAGAGCCAGTGAGATTCTAGAACGTTGTACCAGAGAAGCCATGTAACCGATATTCATGTGAATGCTAGGTCAAGCAAGATATTTGGACGGGACCACGGCGGTGTCATCGGCATTGCGTGACGTCGGGTTGTACCTGACTTCGCTGGACTGGCGGGGCCGAACAGTTTCCAGTGGATTCTCAGCCCGAGATGCGCTGGAACTAGAAGCCTGGAACTTGGATTTTCAACGCGAGAAAGAGTGACTTGACAGAGGCAAGCCTTCCAGCGCGTCTTCTGCCTCGGTTGAGCAAGGTTCGCCGATACCGTTCCACGGGTGACCTTGACCAGCAGCTCCACTATTGACCGCCAGCCGCCCGCATCTGCACAATTCGCCCCATATAATGCGGAGGTGACTTCCATTCAGCTGCTTGCACTTTAAACAACCCGTCAACCCCCTCCGCCGTTTCATCCCAGGCATCATCGATTTCATCCCGTGGCGCAATCGTGAATCGAACTTTCCAACATCGTATCAAATCATACACGCAGATTGCAGTTGAAGTCTACGTCAACCAACGCGCATCACATTACCTACCTTTCTACCTTTATGTAATATCCCCTTCCGCTGAGCCGAGAACGGCACCTTTGTTAACCAACAACTCCCTCCATTCCACTTGTACTACCCATCAACCCGTTTGTCGCATTTTGTCTTGCAACACATACATACGTTGGAGTTCTTCGGTTTTTTCTCTCACAAATCCACGACAACGATAACATAAACTTCTAAGAGTATCGGGATCCCGTATCTCGAACAAGCAAATCAATAATCATACATACCGACTCTACCTCCGTTACACAAGACCGATCCTGGTTTCCCCAGATTCCCCGGATTTCTCGACATCAAGACCAAACTCCACTATAGACCGACGTCCCCATGGCTCCCGTGCGAGCTCCGACGGTCACGATACCGCTTCTGCCCCTGCCCAAAGGGACCATCCTCCTACCAGGCGTTGTCCAGCGCATTGCAGTTTCGTCCACCAGGCCCGACATCGCCTCGTTGCTCGCCGCCGTTTACGCGAAGGCGGCTTCCAAAACCCCCAATGGGCGCATCGATACAATTCCCATTGCCTGCGTACCCCTGGCATCCCCCTTGCTCGGACCGGAGGGCAATCTTCTGATTGAGAATGGCGACAACAAGAACGAAACCTCGGGCGATGTTGATCCGGCAAAGGCTACCAAGGCCGACCTCTTCCCATATGGCGTTGCTGCCAAGATCACTGGCGTGGAAGGGCGTGGTACCGGCGAATTCACTTTGCTGGTCGAGGGCGTGACACGAATTCATGTCGAAAAGGTTATCGCGGACAAGGCTTACCTGGAAGGCAAGGTCTCCAGTTACGCCGATCCCGCTCTGATCACAGACTCCGCTCTTGAGGAGCTCTTCATGTCCCTCAAGCTCCTGTCCAGGCAGTTTGTCACAATCCTCCGGCTGTCATCACTTCTACCACAGTCTTCCGGCACTCCTGGCCTGTCCCCTCTGCTTGCCCGGCGTCTCGACTTCTACATTGCGAAGCAGAAGTATCCCGGTGCTCTCGCAGACTTCATGGCCAACATTGTCGAATCCACGTATGAGGAAAAGCTCCAGATTCTGACTTTGATCGACGTTAAGGAACGTGTGGCCAAGGTGATTGAGCTCCTTGACCGCCAGGTAACAAACATTAAGAACAGCATGAAGATCACCACCATCACAGCCACGAGTCTGCCATTCCCCATGGACCCTGATTCGACAAAGCCGGGAAAAGTCAAGCCGCCTGTAAAGGCCCCAGGACAAGGCGTAGGCATGCCGTTTCCACCGCAGGGCGGTTTCATGGGACGAGGTGGAAATCCGGACGACGAGCAGGAGCCTAACGAGATCGAAGAGCTGCAGAAACGCCTCGATGCCGCACGACTAAGCCCTGAAGCGGCCAAGATTGCTGATCGGGAGATCAAGAGACTGAAGAAGATTCATCCAGCACAGGCCGAGTATGCCGTGACTCGGACATATCTTGAAACTTTGGCAGAGATCCCTTGGACGGCTACTACGGATGATCGCTTAGGTCCCGATACCCTTAACCGGGCAAGGAAGCAACTTGACGATGATCACTATGGATTAGACAAGGTCAAGAAGCGCCTGCTTGAGTATCTAGCAGTCCTTCGCCTCAAGCAAGCCATCAATGATGACGTGGATATCCAGATCAAACAGATTGAACAGGAGCTCGGCGTGGGATCCGAAAACGGTAAAGAAGACGCCGCTCAACCTGCTGCTGTCGACCTCACTGTGGATGAAAAGGTCAAGGCCGGTGGTGCGAAGCTCGAGGCTTTGAAGAACAGGCGCATGGTGGACAAGTCTCCCATTCTCCTCTTGGTCGGACCTCCAGGTGTTGGAAAGACGAGTCTTGCTCGATCTGTCGCCACTGCCCTAGGAAGGAAATTCCACAGAATTTCTCTCGGTGGTGTGAGAGACGAAGCAGAAATTCGCGGACATAGACGTACCTATGTCGCCGCCATGCCTGGCCTCGTTGTCCAGGGCTTGAAGAAAGTAGGCGTAGCAAATCCTGTCTTCCTCCTTGATGAGATTGACAAGGTCGGCGGCTCCAGTATCCACGGCGACCCTTCAGCGGCTATGCTCGAAGTCCTCGACCCTGAGCAGAACCATAACTTCACCGATCACTACGTTAACATTCCTATTGATCTCAGCAAGGTGTTGTTCATTGCCACGGCGAACAGTCTCGACACCATCCCGGCACCGTTATTGGATCGTATGGAGACAATTTACATTCCAGGCTACACGACTCTCGAAAAGCGCCACATTGCGATGCAGCACTTGGTCCCCAAACAACTCCGGGTCAACGGCCTTGACGAATCACAAGTTTCCTTCACCCCAGAAGTCGTATCCAAGATCATCGAGTCGTACACTCGGGAGGCCGGTGTGCGCAACCTGGAACGGGAGATCTCGTCCGTTGCGCGTGGCAAAGCCGTTGAGTTCGCCGACGCCAAGGACTCAGGACATCCAGAAAACTACAACCCCCAACTGACCGTAGACGACCTGGAGAAGTTTTTGGGCATTGAGAAATTCGAAGAGGAGATCGCGGAGAAGACTAGCCGGCCAGGAATAGTGACTGGTCTGGTTGCGTACAGCTCGGGTGGAAATGGTAGTATCCTCTTCATCGAGGTGGCCGACATGCCGGGCAACGGCAGCGTCCAGCTGACGGGCAAACTGGGTGATGTGCTGAAAGAATCCGTGGAGGTGGCCCTGACTTGGGTCAAGGCACACGCATATGAGCTTGGACTCACTCAAAGCCCGAACGAGAATATCATGAAGGACAGGAGCATTCATGTGCATTGTCCCTCCGGTGCCGTTCCCAAAGATGGGCCCAGTAGCGGCATCTCGCAGGCAATTGCGCTCATTTCCTTGTTTTCTGGCAAGGCTGTCCCATCAACCATGGCGATGACGGTAAGCATTTCCCAAGCCCATCTCTTCGGCTCCCTCACCCCCTTTGTAGTCCAATCCCCTTTGTTTTGGGTTCCTCTTCCCTGGGACTCGAAGCACAACACGACGAGGAAGGGCAAGGCAAAGCGGATCTTACGTCCGTTTGGGTTTCCCGATATGGATAGAAGGACGAAATACTGTGCTTCCATGTTATCTGTGCAAGGCTAACACGACGTTTGTTTCTGTGTCACAGGGTGAGATTTCCCTCCGAGGACGGATCACGGCCGTCGGAGGCATCAAGGAGAAACTCATCGGAGCGCTCCGGGCAGGTGTCAAGACGGTCCTACTCCCGGCCCAGAACCGCAAGGACGTAAAGGACTTGCCCCAGGAAGTCAAGGATGGACTGGAAATCATCCATGTCAGGTAAGTTCTTTGGTGTCTGATATCTGAGACCTCTCCCTCCACATGACCATTCTCAAATGCTGGCGTCGGGACCCTGATTTACTAACGAGGCCTCCTACTATTATTAGTCATATCTGGGAAGCCATTCGTTACGTTTGGCCAGACGGCCAGTGGCCCAGCGAACACGATTACCCGAGCGTCGAAAGTCGTCTCTGAATTGGCTACCTCAAGGTAGTCTACTACCTCACCATCTGCATGCGTTGTATTCACGGAGTTATGAGTGTTTAGTTTCGTTGCATAGCAGGTGCTGTGGTTGGTATCAGCGGCTTGCCATTGATGCGTGTTGGTGCACGAATGTCACCGACGATAATCAGTATTACCACTCCACTCCTTCTGTTATTCCCTCCCTTTCCACTCTGAAACGAATAATGGTGTTATGCACTTTGGTTGGGTTTCTCATACTGTCATTGGTTCAGCCGGCCGGTATTCCTATGTCCACATACTTCTTGTGGACAACAGCAAAGCATTATGTAGCGAGTTTTAGTTATATCAATGCATTTGATATTTATCAAGGCTAAATAGCAACTTGATCTTCCTCTCCTCGTCATCTTGTCACCGCAGTCAAAATATCAGGGAGTTGTTGCTACTATCCGTTAAATGATTATATATGTGTGCATCTTCAATCCTGTCCCCGTCCTCACCTCGCCCAATTCTCCGGTATCACTTTCGTCGCAGGTATAGTGCTGCCTGCAGTGCTGCTCCTGAAGCGCGACGTCCTATTATTTACAACCGTTTCTCGGTAACTATCCGAGACAAGCTGGCTGCGGTGGTTCCTTCGATCGGGACCAATAAAGAAAGATGTGTGTAGGTAGATGTCCGTTTGGAATGTGTAGGTATATATCCTATTGACCGGTTCCGAACCGGCAGATGGGTAAATACCAGGTAAGGTACCGTAGGTAAGTAAGGTAGACGGGAAGTATTTTGTCCACTACGTAGGAGGATACTTACCTTGCTTATGCAATGCAAATATGTTATGCATGTTGCATGAAATGTAGCAGCAGGGGCAGGGGCGGGTAGGCACAGCTTTGCGGAGGTTACGACAGCGACAGCGGTAGAAGCGATGCTTGGTTGAGTGAGGGTCAAGGGGAGGGAGGGGAAGAGGCGCAGGTAGGTAGGTAGGTAAGGTAGGTAGCCAGACGAACCAGACCAGGTTAGGTACCGTACTAAGGAGATGGAACGAATGCTGTGTAATGCCACATGACAGAATTGTACGACTGTTCCACAACATTGAGGTTCAGAGTTAGTGGAGTATCCTGCGCGGAATTGCGTGGAAACATCATATCTTGCAGACTCGACTGGCTACACTTATTTGGAGGAAGAAGAAGAGGAGGAGTAGCAGTGAGTGAAGGCAAGGGAGCCTTTGTTCCCCTGTTCATCTGAACTGTGAGGATAATAGAGGAATGGCTTCATGTTGCATCAGATGAGCTTGTTCTCACCCTGTTCTTGATCAAATCGTCATGATGATGGGTTGGGGTTCGTAAGTTACCTAAGGTATCAACGTTCTTCCGACGTAGGTACAGACTTCCTCCAACATACTTACTTGACCTGTGATATAAGTCTAGACATTGCATGAGTATGAACTGATACTACTGCATAGCTTACTATTCCGACCACATGATGTTTCTTGGCAACTGTCTCTGGAAATTGCCTTACCACTTCCCGGCTCAGAGAGTTTGGGAGAGGGCATAAAAGAATTAAGAATAGGAGGGTCTCCAGCAGTCACGCGAGGTAATTATGGTATGGCATGGTAGCGAATGGCCATTTGGATTCCCGAAAGAAGAAGGATGTACCTATAACTACCGTGAAGGCACGAAGCCCAGCCAGTAGTGACTGACTGAGGGGCCTTACTTCTGTATTCCACTTCAGCTGGCGTCTGCCTGCTCACAACTGTTACGTCCGCGGATAGTTACATGCATGGAAACGCTTTTTGTGTCCTTTCCATTGGGATCGTCAAATCACACTTGACCCTGAATTTGGTGTTGCGTGAAACTCGGTCGGTGGTCAGTCTGGTGTTTGGTGGCATGTGTGATACATACCTCGCTCAAAATTGTTGTTTACTGCTTTCGATGCATTTTCACGAGAGCAGGCTGGGTTCGAAGAGAAAGGCTAACTCCCCAGGATTTACTTCCTACCGACAAGATACTGTTGTAGGCCTGACTCGCCTAACCTTAGGTTCTCAGGTGTAGCTTGGGTCGTAGGTAAATATCTTCACGGAGCCTTAGTTGAGGGAGAAAACGGGAACAAGTTTGGATCCTCGCTTGGGTCTACTGTGCTACCCCCCCCCCATCGTACGTAAGAACTATGCAGGGAATGTCTGATGGGTGTTCTCAAATCACAAGCGAGAGATTATTTTCTTCATTGCTTGGGTTGAGGAAATCATTGCATGTGTTGAATGTCGTTCTTTTCCTTTGGGCCCCTTTGTTGCCCCCAAGGCAGTCAATTGCTCAGTTCTGTTCAGTGATGGGCAGCATCACATGCGTATAGATGGCATTACGGTTGAGATAACAACGCGTGAATAAACAGAGTCCTATTGCTCAGACCTAAGCTGATGCTGATTGTATTCCTGGATGGAAGCTTCACAGAGGTCGGGTACAGGTTGCTGTTTCGGCAATGATCCAGCGAGAGGTGTGCGTCTGTTATGGCGTAGAGAGGCGTTTGGTACAGAAAGGTGCGGTAAGATCTCGCTACCGCATTTGGGAAACTCGTCTGCTCTTTCCCTCTTGGATACAAAGTGCTTCTGCGAGCTCTACCTAGATAAAGTTAAGAACGCTCTTGCCCTTGTTGATGATGGTCAACAAGTGGAAGCTGGTGCTACTTTTAGGAAGGAACAAATCAAGCGCTTACTTCTCAACAGGGGGTGTTACAGTCACGGTAAAAGACTTGAATTGGGATGAAATGTTGAATGCATGGAGTGTAGACGCTCAAAGCTGATCATATCATCATCAAGTGCCCAGTATGCTTCATGATCTGAAAGTGTCCAGAAGCTGCATGCTGTTAAGAAATTTGCAAGAAGATAGTTTCCAGGGGCATACCATAAAGAACGAGTTGTCTTCGTATATCAAAGAAACCACGCAGGCTTGCACACTGTTGACTTTCAGTATACATGCCTTTTCCTCGTAATTAGGTGAATATCATATCATTTCATCATTTGGAATTGCCACCTATATGTATTTCAACGCAGTGATTTCTCGCTTCACCATTACTCAATTCACCACTGCTTCCCAGTCGAATGACTTCCAGGCATTATTGTAGTGAATTCTCGCAACTGATAATGCCCAAAGCTCATGGACAACTTTAATCCATGAGTCTCCCTCGAGCTTTAAGCACCCGCAATCACTCATGATGGAAGTGGCGATAGGTATGATAGTGGAAAATTCACTTGCATCAAGAGTCCTCCCGACGACGGAAGATGCCTTAACTTGGTGGTAGCTGCCATAACCATGGGCGTGGGTGCCATGCCAACCGAAGAGATGTGACATGCCATTACTTGCTTTCTGGACTACTTAAACCCAAAGGCCGGGCTGATTCACGTGAAAGAAGTTCCGAACATCGCTCACAAATGCCATTATCATGAACTGGACCTCTGTAACCCTACAGGAGATCACTTTGTGTTCGGAGTGACGTGTATGTGAAAGACACCAAGGGGTTAAGGTTCTCAAGCCCCCGTCGTCCATCCGTCTACGGGGCTCGGCAATCCAAAGATTTCACAACTCTTTCAGATTCATAAGCTTCAGTCTTCACTGTACGTTCAACTTCAAATGTAGGTAGTATTTATGTTCAGGAGACGACATATGGAGCAGTAGTATAGTCTGTAGAAAAAAAGTCTGAAATACGAATCTAGCCACATTTGTAAGGATCTGTTCATAATTGGAACTCACGAGGTGACATTAGTCTTTTGACCAAAAACATCGGATTTTGGGTGAGCCCAGCCTCTACCGACAAGTGGTGTCTATAGTGTAAGAAGACTGGAAGAAAACGAAGAATGGGCAAAGGTGCGGTTCACCTGAACTCCCATTTTTGCTTCTTCTTCTTCTCTGTCGCTCGCTGCTTACGAGATCTGAGTGAAGGGTATGTGATAACATATCCCGACTGGACTCACACCGCAAAGAACACGATCCTCATGGATAGGTAGCCCTAGAGAATGACGCAAATTGTCTCAGTCTCATGGGGGCTAGCAAAGCTTAATGTCTTGAAATCAAGAAAGAACAATCTGTCGAACAACAGACTGATTGATCTGATCTCTCACGACACGAGTCTAGTCTAGTGGAAGTTGGGTCAACGGGAGCTCCGACCGAACCTAACCTGGGTCGTAATTTATACATTGCGTTATGTAAGTTGTATTTACCATTCACTCTGTACTAGGTATGTTTCTTACGAAACATCACTCGCAAAGTCGTATGGCAATTTGGGAAATAGCTGCCCGAATCCGAAAGGGTTCCCCAGTTGGGGAAGGAAGAGAGAGCGAGCGGATCTCATCAAAGTCTCCATAAGCCATGAGGTGGTGGTGGATACAGACAGGGCAGCTGTTGGCCCTAGATCCCTGGAGGTTCATTCTAGTTGTTCCCCGAAGGGACGAAAGAAAGTGGAAGAAAGAGTCCAAGGGCGGCAACACCAGGGCGTCATCAAGTTCGTGGAGGTTTTGCACGGGAATTATTCGCCCTGCTGCCCGTTGTCTGGTTGATGATGGTCGGGTGGACTGCTTGTGTACAGACGGCGATGCATACCAGTAGTATATGTTACATTACCTTACAGGCCGGAGAACGGCTTATGTACTCGGTGCTTATGGGGCCTTTAGACATCGATCGATGTCGAGAATAACCCGGTTCTTCCACCCGTCCAAGTAGAATTGCCCTTGAGGTTTCCTGTCATGAAGAGAATGCGTATGTGAGGGATAGGCGGCATGTCGTCTTTCTCTCTGCGTTGCGCCGTTTTTATGGTTCGTCGTCGTCGTCGTCGTGTGTCTCACTTCTACTTTGTATGATCAACTGTGCATGAAGGAGTGCATGCCCTAAAGTCTAAAGGTCCATCAATGGTTCTGGGTCATTCGGAAGAAGAGGGTGTCCTGGGCGTCAATACCACTGGCTGTGTGATTTGGACCCCAACACATCGTCCGAGAAAAAGCAGCATTCTCTCACTTACACCGTTCTAGTTCCGAATCACCTCATAATGTTAACACAAGCCATTTTCTCTTTTTACCACGCGTTTGGCCAAGTTTAAAGTACACATCTGTTAATGGCCTCCATGGGATGATATCGAACGTTACTTGGCGTTTCCGTGTAATTTACTGCCAATGCCAGATGCGGGTCACTCCACTGTGATTGAATCATTCTAGTGCATCTCGTGCTCGCCTATTAAGGGTGGCAACCAGAAAGGTAATTACACTTCGACGAACGCCTCAGAGAGGTAGGTAGCATCGTGATCGTCGTTGTGGTTTCCTCACCGTGAGGCTTTAGGGTTGGGAAGCGCCGCCGCAACTCCAACTTAACCACTAGTTCCCATGTATATTGACATCAGTGGTAAGTTGATAGGGAAAAAGACATGGGAGGACTCGGAGTTTCTCGTGATGACCAGAGCGGGAGGGGGGCTTCATGGTGGGGCCATCATGTAATAAAGATCCGTCATGAAAACATGATGTGCAAAATCTCCGAATGTCTCCGTAGGGTGTGGTCCTGCGGTGTGAATGGTGTACCTGGCTCAATCTCAGACTATCTTCCTCTTTTTCCGAATCCAATGTCTGCATGGTGTAGGTTGGTCGGCCGGGGGGGGGGGGGGGGGGGGGGGGGGGGGGCAGGCGTTAGTGCAGGCTTGCCAGGTTGAGAATTGAGGTCTGTGCCCAGCGCCTCATTAAGAAGATGATCTTCGAGGTACCTGGGTCTCTAGGCTGCATATCCATGGTTGGGGTTCATTACCGCAATCTGTAATCTACGAGATCAACCTCCAACTACCGATGCGCAGTGCAGTCCACTGCATGTTGCAGGGCAGCGCGCGCGAGCCAGCCTGAAGTCGTAACTGGGGGTGGTAGGTCCAAGCCCAATCTTGCCGATCTTTGAACCAAGAAAAGCCTCGACATCTCATGTGAGCCAGGCTCGACGACCAGGGACAGCATAGCCTCCATCCAACATGTGGTCCATTTTGTGGGGGAATAATGAGATTGGATCCTCCAAAAAAGGTCCCGCCATTTCTCAAGAATGAGCCCGAGGCGAGTTCGACCTTGTCCTTACCTCTAGTATATGTGACATTGTAATGTCGCCTTTCTCCTCCACCCCTACCCTCTCTCGCCTCTGTCTACCATTTGAGGTGTAGTTGGCGGATGTCTCTGATGATGTTGTGTTTGTCTTTTCGGTGACTTGGAGAGCTTACATAGAGCTTGGTAAGAACTAGAAGGCCTTCTGAGTGGCTCAAAAGTCCACCAAAAAGCAATTTCCCATTCTCTTCCGGGCAAGTGGAGATGTTCTGTGCAGTTGCGGGAGTGGCCCGGCCTTGAGCCGGAGGTAGTGTTAGTGTAGTGATGGCGCCGCGGCGGCGTGCTGGTAGGAAAGCACAGACCTTGTGGTTTGGTTCTTTTTTGTGGAACGCCACGACAATCTCTGGAATGAAGTGGATGAACTCCACCATGACAAGCGGTTCGGGCGACGACAAGCATGAGACAGGCTTGTCTTTCTCAGTTAGGTTGTCATCGCGAAGATGTCTTTTGGTCTGTCTGCTTGACTCTTTGCTTCTTTTTCTTCCTCTTCGCGTAAACTGACAGAGACCAGTGCATATCATTTCTCGTCGGTGCCCTGGCGTTCACATCCTGGGCGTCATCAGGTCACCTACACTAGCCCAGAGACACTGGGCTGGGTTATGGCGTTGTGGCTAAGTTCACAGCTCTCTGTTAGGTTTTGCTTTTTGTCAGAGCGGCAACTCAAGACATGACATGACTGACAGCGGGTGCCAAGCCAAATCATTACGCATATATTGACAAGTGAGAAATTTCACATTGTTGATTCTCTTGCCCACCGCCCACCACACTAACATGCCAGTACCGGACCCTGCACCTCGTCAGCTCCGGTATTATCTACCATATGTCGAGACGTTGGTGGGTCAAACAACGGCCAAATGTCTTAGTAGGGTGCAAGTCGAAATGGCTTCATCTCATGGAACCAAGCCGGGAAGGGGAGAAACGGGTTGGAAGAGATCTTGCGCCAAGGTTCAAATCAATTGTGATGGTAAATCATCCCAGCACGATCCCCACGATGCTGCCATGTACACACCAACCAATGGGATATTACCATGCTTCTCGTGGTCTGGACTTGATAGTGGAGCTGGGTCAGGGGGCTGTATTGCTTGGGGCCTTTCTTACCGTATCTTACAAAGGCATTGTATTACATATCTGACAAGCACGACATGCTACAACGGTCATCTCTATATATCTACAGCTTAACAGGCGCTAAAAGTTGCGGATAGTATGTTAGTGCATTTTGCGGGCGGAACCCATACAAAACTCTGCAGGTCTTATGTATTTGTTACCGCACGAACTGTGTTTTGCCCTGGAAAAATTGTTAGGCCTAACATAGCTAACTGTTCATTTCTGTTAGTGCAGCATTTTCGTCCCGTTTTTCCTTCCCAACGTCCAGCCTTTCATCCACCACGGAAGGGCCGAGGCCCGTAGGGCCACCCCGAACACTAGTTGCTTCTCATACCTGGATGACAATCTTGATAACCACACTTCCTCATCACTGTTCCTTGGGGAGTCCTGGCATTCCAACCTAATGGCGTGTCAATAACTGATTATCCATGTTGATAGTGGTTTAGCCATGCTATAGTGTAGAGTCGAAATGTTTCGTTTTGAATACCTTCCGACGATGATCCAATTACGACCCCCGTCCGGAATGCAAATTATCAGATCGCCATGAGTTGCTACGCGATGTTACCTTTCCAGAGACCCAAGCGCTCAAAACCCTTTTCACGTACCTGCTTGCGTAGGGCGGTGATCAAGCAACCAAATTCATCACGAGACTCAGAGAGCAAGGCGTGCGGACTACTTGATCCTCCCGGCATCACACTTATACGTAACATAAGCAAGGTGTTCGTCTCGAGTTGTGGTCTGGAAGTAGATCAGTAGGGCAGCCCAGCCGCCGATCTTTTGCTCAATGTCACCCCTGATTTCAGCAAAGACGTATGCTTACTGCTATGGCTACGTAATGGCGTTGAGTTCGGATTGTTGGAAGTTGAACGGATAATTGTAATCCATCCACGCTCACTTTCTCCACACGAGGCATGTTATCGAAAAGAAGAGTGGCGGTATTGGACATGGGTGAATGGTTCAAGTAGGGCAGCGTGACATACCGTGACGGTGAATACGTCCAAGCAATTTCCCCAAGTCAGCATGGGAAGTGATCAGTGTGGGATCGTCGGGTTAGTTTATGGGTGATAAAGAAGACAGCCGTGGTGTTGGAAAAGAATACAGGAGACAAACAAATAGGCGCCGTTGACAAGACCGAAGAGATTACATGGGAACCTTCAAGGCGGGACCGGGACAGAATGATGGTCCATGGATGACACTGGCGGGTGCAATCAAAAGAGCCGATCGAGTTAGATGAAGAGCATCACTTGGTCTGCGGCCCATGCCTGCGGCCATTTTGTAACCGTTCGTTTCGCCTGTAGCGGGCCGCAGCAAGTGTGCAATAAGCGTAGACCTTGGTGCATCTCTATATGTGACCGGAAGAAGGAAGGCTTGCTGGTAGTTCACTCCTGGTTGATGGGTTGTCTTGATTAGTATGTATAAGGCATAGCCGAGCCAATCATTGTCTTTCTATGGCAGATACCATGCCTTTGAACACAGCAGCATTAATCCATTGATGATGAGAAAGGAGTTGTTAACAGAACTGTGCCTGGGTGTTAGCATCATGAAGATAGTGAGGAACTTGCCTGGGCCCTTTATCTTTTCATTCCACCGTTCCAGTACCACCATGAAGCAGTCGCTACCGTACATGCTGTTACCTGTACAACATTGTAAGACAAGACGAGGTGGATCTGCAACGGCCGAGCGTTGTGCTATTGATGCGCTGCCTCTTGGGTCCTTGGCTCGCCTGTCGTTGTGACTACCAACCGTGGACAGGCCGTAGGTGATGTAATCCCACTAGGCAGGAATTGCATTCATTAGCACGGTTTGCCCAATCAATCCACAGTATCACATCTTGGTGCGCGACCAGGCCTCCTCCTGGGTACAGTAAAAGGCAGAGAGGACAGCCCTGGGAGGATCTGATTCGTTTCTGTTAGTGGTAAACCAGCAAAGCATAGGTATGTGTGAAATATCGAGAAGTCGCTGAGTGTCGGGATACCAAGAGAAACGGCCAACGATGGCTGTATGCAGGCTGATGGGGTTCCGTAGGAAACACGGATAGAAAAACCCAAGTGAAAGATGCAACAAGGGCCTATGAAGTATGGTCACACTTAACCAAGGGTTCCACTCCCGGGGTAGGTATCTCACAGCTTCAGGTCGCAGAGGTAGCCCCGAGTTGTGCCAGCGGGTGGGACAAGGGAGATTTTGGCACCACAAACAAAACGATGCTTGACCTGACTGGTAGCTGTAACCTGGTCGTGAGGATAAGGTCCGTACCTTGTCTTGAACAGACCGTTTTACTTTCCTCACGGATCCCAGAAGGGCGGCGGAAGGGCCAAGCCCCCGTCTTCATCGGCCTCCCATCCTCCCGACGCCTTGCCGCTATCGAAGGCTGGAAGGTTGCGTCAGAATGGGTAAATAACCTTTCATGTAGGGAACTGTGATGGAGAGACGGGGAAAATTTCTGTGACTCGGAAGCTATCTCACCTTTAGACAGGGATCGATGATAGACCAAGATTCCGGTAAGTGGTACACTGCTGAGCGGCTGCCAGCCATCTGCGATCCGCCATTTTAAATGAGCAGCACAAGGTTCATTGCTGTGGAGGATATGGAGAATTACACCTGGCTGGAAGCTCGCATGCCATCTTGGGGCAGATGACTGGCTGTAATTTGGAAGGGCAAGAGAAAACTCGGATCTTACTCGACAACGGCCACTGGGAACAATGGAGTGTTGGAGGGAAAGAGATGATGGATGTGCGAGTTCCTTGCCTTCTTGGCAATCCTGGGCTCCCACACAGGTTCCTGCTCCCCTGCCCCTGGTTAGTGTTCCGTCCCGCTATGGAAGCAACCATGGGGCACAGACTGGAGCCATGTAGTTCTTGATACCGGTATCAGCACTTTTAATTTGCGAATCTTCTGCCTGTTCGAGACCATTGGCAAATTTCAGCTGAAGTGGAAGCAACTGAACTTGTTGGGTTCGGAGGATAAAGTAAAAGTACTACACAGCTCCAGATCCAACGTTGGGAATTGTCGGACGATGGAGGCAGGCAGACAATCTCAACTGCACCTCCCCCCAGGTGGAAGTCGTGAGCTGAGGTTGGATTGTCGAAAGTTGTGGCTTGCTGCTGCTGCTGCTGCACCTTCTCCGGCACGCCTGTTCCTGACAGCCGGGTTCCTTCCGTTCTGGGACAGGCTTGATTAATGACAGCACCTTGACGCGGGTTGTGACGCACAAACTGGGAAGGCACAGAGAATATGGTTTAGCCTGGAGCCGGAAAGAGCAAACAAAACGACGGAGGTTACGGAAGGAGACGCGCGGTAGTGGTTGTGGAAGTGGAAAGAAGCACACTGGGCTGGCCACAATGTCTGACGAATTTTATTCCCAAGCCTGGACGCCTCAGTTCTTCGTCTTCTCATAATCAGCCATGAGATTCCACATTGCAAGCTCAGGGTCCGATGCTCTTCTCGGCCCGTTTGCAGACCCTCGACATCTCGAGCCTTACCTTACCGGACACGGAATGTGTTGAAGATCAAGATCAAACACCCATCTCACATATCTCGCCGTCGACAGCGGAGGGATCGGCCATCCTCGACATCATTTCACAACCCTCGTCGAATCCTTGCTCGCCGTTCTCAGCGATCCGCTATGCAGTAAGTGCAGTGCGTGCGCAAATTGCGTAACTGGGTCGAGTCGGTCGACTACTGCAACATGGGGACCCAACATGGCTGCGGTATATACCTCCACCAAATAGCGCCCAGGTACATTCACGACGGGGAGGTATCCCTAGGAGCCAACCGGGGTGGCTCGTGGGTGCTTGCTAGGCCATTGCAACCGTACACAGCCAGGGCCGCATGCACTGGACAACCGCCATCTTGCATGGGGGCGGATATACTTCCCGGGTACTGACTGCCATACTGACTTCCCGGTGCTGGTCCTGATGGGATCGGCCGCCGACAGACACGTTGATACCTGAAAAAGCGGCGACGCGAGACATGCTGCTTCGCACATCATTCCGTGTTCTGGTCTTGGAACTTGTCTCGCCTCTTGTTCTCCCAAGGGTTTGCTCCTCCTCCTCCTCGCCGTCCTGCTCTTCCTCCTTCTCCCGAGGGGTGACGAAACGCCTGGTGCTGTCGTCTTGCGCTAGGGGGATTTCACTGCTCACAGCGGCTCCCGGCCATGACAGCCTCAGGTTGAGTGGGTGGGGTGGGCGGACGTCGATATTAGCCGTGCGAGCGAGAGGACAAAACCTGACTGGAGCCGTCCACCAAGTACTAAGCGCATGGCAACAAGCCTTTAGTGTAGAGGTAGGAGCCCGCGAGCCAGTACCCAAACAGCACCACCACGGAGCACCATCAGGGAGCACCACCCAGATGGGTCGGATCAAAACAAGTACCACAACCCTTTCCCTCTTCCCTGCTGCCGGGACTAGACCTGGGACTGGCGGCCACTGTTCTTGACATCCTGGGCCCAATCCATCATCCGTCCAGCAAATTCGCGTGCACCTTGGCCGCCGTTCGGCTGCCCTGCAACTCCAAAAACGAAGTTGGGTATGGCATGGGGAGAGTCAAGGGGGGCTTGCTGGCATTGCAGCCTACCCTGCCTACCCTTCGATTTGCAACGACCCATTCACGGTTACTGGCCAGGGTACCTTGACCTACGCCTATCCATGCTCCATCTTGGCCCCATCTCAATTGCGCCGTTGCTAATAAGTCGCACAAAAACCACCTGGTGCCACTGACACCAAATCTTTATCAACTGCCCTGGCCGCCGACTACTTACGGGCGCGATATCCCGGCAACAAAAAGGCCGACCTTAAACAAGACCCAGGAGACAAAAGCACGCCTTTCACCTGCTGTTAGTCCCAACTGATCCGACCTCTATTCCTCTTGTCGTCCACGCCTGAGGCCTCTAGAACGCCCTGTTTCGGTCTGCAGCCCCCCGACAACGACGAGTCAACGACCTCCTCCCATCCAACAACCCAACTCGCACGAAACACTGCATACAGTGCCACTGGCGCCCCGAAGATTCACTGAACCAGAATCATCTGCATCATCTTTGTCCAACCCAACGGCCTGACCGTCTGTGTTGTCGTCTTCACTGGCCGTATAGCTGGCCCCGTTAACGCTGATAGCCCTGGCTTGTCCTTGTTGACTTCAAAAAAGACAATAGCCTTGGCGTGCAAGCTCCACGGACCCAGGACCTTCGTTATCACTCCATCAGCAACCTTATCCCACAACCAGATATCTTTTTTTCCGGTTCGTTTAGGCCAGTCACCAAAGCTTGGCGTGCAACTTCGAAAGGGACCCGGCGCGGAAAGGAAGCAATCGGAATTCCAGAAACGACCTGTTGCGCTCAACACAAAACTGCGCATGCCACATCTGGGAATGTCCGTGTCAACCTGGAACTCGGATCTTTTCGCTTGCTTGTCTCGTTCGTGAGGGTCTTCGCTGATCGAATCCTGGTGCCGTCTTTGACATAGAGACGGTTGGGATACCTGATCCCTTCTGTCATCTTTGAACAGATTCTCCATGCAGCCCTTGAGTCAGAGGTCCGACGTCCTCCAGAACACTCTCGGCAAACGCCGGGGCATTACCGACCTGGCCCAATTTGCTCTCGATCTCAACTGGGTCAGAGCAGACTCCAAGAGCACTGCTCGCTCGGAGAGCTATCCTTCTCCGCCCATGTCAGGGTCCCCGCCGCTCCCCCTGAAAGCAAGCCAAGAGGCCGCCGAAAGACGTCAGGGCGTATACCAGGCGACTACTCGAGATGGCTATCGAGGAGTTGCGGTCACCCACGGAGGTGAAGGGCTTCAGTCGGGAACCTTGGCTCATACACGCCCATATCTCCCAAATCCGTCAGAACGCATGTCGTACGAGTATCAGCGCCCGGAGCCGATGACGAGGCCGCATACCTACGATGCTCCGCATGGTCAAACAACTCTTCAGCCTTCTTTCTCGCCGATTGCTGGGTCAGGCAGTGTAGGAGGTCCCTTGCCTGGTCCACCGCCCCATTCCACAGTTTTGTATCATTCGGGTCATGATCCTCATCCGCAGACATCGCCCAAGCCCCAAAGAAAGACCAAAGGCCATGTGGCATCTGCGTGCGTGCCTTGTAAAAGAGCCCACTTAAGGTTAGTTTGCCCCGGTGCTGCCGGAGACGTTAAGGGTTCGGAGGTTCAGTGCTAATGATTTGATAGATGCGATGGTACGTGAAATTTCTCTTCTTCCCGATATACCCCAACCAGATACCCCAACTTTCCAAGTCGGTAATCCCGATGGAGCTGCGTGAGCATTCAAACCCCGATGTTATAATGAGTGAGACGGCTAGCTGCGAAAAGTTGCATGGCTCACCGGCGCGACAATCCATGAGTGTGTGACGGATCAAAGATTTGCCAGTGTCGGCATATGGGACCTTTCGAGCGAGATCCAGCAGCGGGGAACTGGCGTATCCCTATTTCTAAGGAGCCGGAGATAGACTCATGCGAGCGTGTCTTGCGTTTTCTGGGTCCGATATTTGGCCAGGGCTGTCGTGCGCTTTGGAGGATCAACATGATTGTCGGCTTGTGATTTACACGGATCAGGACGTTACTAACCGGTTGCAGCACGACGTCCATGCTCGAGGTGTTCCAGTAGCGGCAAAGACGACGCATGCATCGACGTTCAACACAAGAAACGTGGCCGCCCACGGTTGCGGGATGATAGGGCGGATATAAAATATGACGGTACACGGTTTGGCGTTCCACTGGATGGGATGAGAAGGCCGTTGTCGTCTCAGTATCATTCTGGTTCTTCGTCAATTCTCACGTTCGACGACACCCTTCGCCGAACACAGTCATACCGCGTTCTCAAATCACAGCCGCCCGATTCCGCAATGTCCAGATTTGGCGAAAGAGGCTCGACTCATGACTCGAATGTTTTCCTCGCGCCTTTGACCATGTCAACAAGACCTCCAGAGCCAGTGGCCTATTTAACAGTCGATCTTCATGTCGGGAAGGCATCGAGGACATTCCTGGATGCGATCGGAAGGGTGTCTGTTCGAGGTGTGAGACTCGCTGATTTGGTCGTGGGTAATGATCGAGAGAAAGTAGCGTCTATCCAGCGGCAGATGGTGGACCAACAAAGAAGCAATGAGCCAAATTATCTGCCACCTATTTTTGGAAAGGCAGAGGAAGAAAGGGTCATGGAGACGTTGAGCTTCTCCTTCGAGGAAGTCTCAAAATACCCATCGGATAGACACGATGTCCTCGCCTTCCTAGGACAAGATGGACTACCACGGCAGCTATCACTTCGAACTGCATTGTCCAAGCGAGACTCGATATATTACGTCGTGCTCGTGGTGATGAACCCGGCACGACCATCTCATTATTCCGGGCCCTCATCCATTGTCAGAGAGACGACTCAGTCATACCAGCCATACACGCAAGGGCCGCCCGTCACAACAGATTTTGGCCCCCGGCATTTGCGACCTGCCGACAGCGGATATGGAGAAGAAGCACATGTACCAGCCGCACCACCACCGCCACGAAGTATGGAGGGATTTGGCGCGAACATGCCGTCGGCATACATATCGTCGCCGAGCAGAACAGAATACTCCAGTGTGATGCCGCCGTTTCAAATCCCCAGGAGCGAGCTGATATCGCCAAGTCGTCCAGACCCGTTGCCAGCGTTTCAACTACCGCCGATTCGCAACCACCAACCGAGTGATAATCAACAGCAGGAGGCGCAATACCGGAGCCGGGAGGATCGTTCGCGAGTCGATATTGGTGGTTTGCTTGATCATCCCAATCCAACTGAGCACGCCCGCCAATAGACGGTTTGTCAGCCATGCCCTCATCAAAGAGAACAGAGTTAGGCCGCAACAGTTGAAGGGTTTGACGATTCCGACCTTCTAAATGGGGAAGGCCCTGGATCGGTCGCGATTCAGTTGTGTTTTTATTTTCGGAATATTTTCGTTTGTTTTCCGCGTCAAATTGTGCAGGATGCATCAAGACGGTACCAATGTAAAGCTTGCACATGTCTCCTTGGACGGGCTGTTTGGAACGTCCCCTGAAAGTGTAGGCTGCTTTTTGTTGGGCCGTCCAAGCATGTTGTCTCCTGCCCGTTGACGTTATTCTTGATACGCATTTCGTCTCTGTTTTCTTTGCATTGTTTTTTTTTTGGTTTCGGGCTCGGCGAGTTCCTGGCGTTCGTTTTTGACTTCGGTTATACCCAAAGCTTTTGTGCGTTATGTTTCGAAACTGATGTGGTTCTTGTATTTCAAGTGGTGGCTTGGCGGACGTTGTTGGCCCCGTACGGAGATTTCCATCGATAACGGCGAGTCCCGAATTGATCCCTTCGAACCAGTCGAGCCAGTTTAATCTTATGTCGATTCGTGGGGAGCAGTTCCATTAGTATACCATGCGCGTGGGTTGGAGGAAACGGGAACCCGCTCGCCTTGTTCCGCCATTCGAGAATGTTAGAAGGGCAAAGGCAGTGGGGGCCGATGATCAAACTAGAGGCCTGGTTGCGTCGATCGACGGTTTGAGGTCAGCGGTGCGTTGAATCAACGTGGACATATCATTGTTCAGCCTGGACTGACCATTGCGTGATATCCGCGTAATGGTATCATGATGGGAGGAAAAAGAAGGAACTGAAACAGGTAGGTGATAGTCGAACGACGTTAGAATAAAGTTTCGGGGTCGAAGGAACAAGGGCCGCGGCAAACGTGATTCGGGCAAACTGGCCAGAGAGCAAACAACAGGAACAGCCCAACAAAGAAACACCACCAAATGTCCTTCCTATGTTCGAGCCACGAAGCGAGCTTCGGGAGCCGCAGCAACACAAAAAAGTACACAGACGCATGCCACGCATGCGGTCATGTTACCTAGGCGGCGGCTCCTACATTACCGCCCGAAGACATCGAGTTTCAGTTTCACGGACATTGACCATGGCACACCCCGTCCCTTCTTCCGAAACAAAAGCCACCAAGCTCTGAACATTTGCAGGTATACCAATAAATGTAAGGAGACGGACATGGATCTTTGGTCTTGGTTGGAATTTGACGTACTTGATATCCTTCCAAACCACAAGAAAGGAGGTCATCATTTGGTACACTTGTTCATCGGTAAAGTCCAAAGCGACCTACAAAAAATAGCCGCCGACAAGTGAATGTTACACATGCCAGGAATTCAATAGGTGGCGGTAGTTCCATATTCAGAGCCCCTAAAACGCTGGAAGGATCGGTGCCCCTGGTCAGGAAGACACACGCACCCTGACGGCGCGGAATTCCTCGGCTGTTACAAACAAATCGACTAGGTAGTGTTAAAGTTAGTGCTTTATCCCATATCATCGTAGCTCCAACCATGAACTGTTAACAAATCATCCTTTCCAACAATAGTAACTTTGGCCTGTATTTTCTTACACCTAACATTACTTCCATTCGCCGTCGTACGTACCATGCCGCAGTGAGGCAGTCTGCACACCTGCTGCACGGGTACTGCTGCACGCGAGCATCACTCATTCGTTGGTTTGTCCAACGCAAGCACGGCAAGTTAATAAACTTCGGAGAAAATCCCACCTTTCGGGGATTTCTCTCTTTCTTCCACACTTTCATAGGGTAGGTAGGGTAAGGTAAATTCGGAAAATAAGAAAGGGCGGGTAAGGCGGGGTGGCTGGCGTACATTACTGTACCAAACTTAGATTACCAACATCAGGCTTACCTATTCCCTTCAATCATCGTCACCGTCAACAACTGAAAAGAACATTGACATGAAAATGAAAGTCCAGGCAGTGATTGCTTGTCTGACTGTGGGCCGGATGGAGTCTGTAATTCCACTGGTCTCAAGTACCGATCTGGTAGGTCGAGATGTATGAGAGTTGATCTGCTTGAATCTAGTGCTGCTCTACCTATAGCAACAGCTCGCCAAAGAGCTACCTATGTATTGGATATTGTAAGCAAGATGACTTTTCTGGCAGGGAAAACGGCTCATAGTTGCTTACTTTCCATCAGTTTCGTTTGTTTGATGAAGAGGAAAAGAAAGGCGTGTCGAACTCAGCTGCTTGATTACATCTGGGTGGTCTGCAGAGGGAAATTCTACGCAGTTGCACCCTCCACACCTTAACGGAACAAACAGTATGGCAAATACTTCTACAGGCCGCTTTTCTGCCTGTCCACGTTCAAAGTCATGGTTTAATTAGGTGAGAATATAGTGGTGGGAAGGTACGGTTTGATATGCATTTCAGGTTTTTTTTTGGGGGGTTTTTATTTTGTTTAGGGGGGGTTTTTGTTGGTTTTTTTTTCTCGTTCTTCTTCCTTCTCCTTCGTCATGCTTCCCTTCTCTTCCAGATTTCTACATTATCCCATCACCCCTCTAAGATTCCGGCTTAAGCTCTTCTCTACCTTACTTACAAGCGCCATATTATGTCTTTCAATGTCTGCCTTTACTCCCACTCGCGCCTTTCCGGATGTTACAGACCAGCGAAAGATATCGCCCAGATATGTAGCTCCATAACTACTATGGTGAGATCTCCGGCCACATACAGATGTTCCTTGCGTGAGCTCTATTGGGGACCGGGGGACTCAGACCCGGGTGTAAGGAAGTCGGACCGCCGGGTGCTGGGTCGAAAGAACCCTGTCTATTGCTGCTACCCTCCCCGTTGTTGGAGATGGGAGAACTTGGGTGCAGAAAGCTTGGACCGAGCCGGGCTGAGGACGACAAACTGCTGCTGGAATCTTCTCTGTCGCGGCGGCTGTCATTTCCGGTCTCAATCTCTTTGCCCTTGTTGATACCCTTGCTAATGCCCTTGCCTTTGTCGTTGTCGTAGTCATCATTGTCGTCGTTGCCGTTGACGTTATCGTCGTCGTTGTCGTCCCCATTGTTATTGCGATTGCCGTTGCTGTTGCGGATTAACAGCTTCTTGATCTCCCCATGGCGTGCAATAGCTTCTTGTTGGTGATATCGAGACATACTACTGAGCGTAACGAGTATCGTGTGAAGTTGAGCCTGAATGTCCTCGAGGACAGAGTGGATCTTCTTAATCTCGTCTTGTTGGGGCTGCGACTGCGATTGTGGTGGTTGTTTTGATGAACTTGCTGGCTTGGGGTTGGGACCCGAACTTGGGTTAGATCTTCTGTCGGAAGTCAAGGGGGAGTAGCATGGCTCGGGAGAGGGCGAGCGCGAGGCCGATGGGTTCTGCAATGGAACCTGTTGTTGTTGTTGTTGTTGTTGTTGTTGTTGTTGTTGTTGTTGTTGTTGTTGTTGTTGTTGTTGTTGTTGTTGCTCCTTCTGCTGCGTGGCCAAAGTGACGAGTGGCGAGAGATCCCACTCAACCTCCTGCTGCCATTGTTGATGCTGTTGCTCCGCCTGCTGCGTGACCGAGACATCGATGCACCCCCAGTCGACTAACCTGGGCACCGGTGCCATGAGGTTACTTTGAAGTTGATCGAAATCTTCAAGATTGTTCTTCTTTAGAAACACGCAAGTACGCTCAAGAAAATCTGCGGCGGTTATGCGTAGGAGGGACATGGTATAGTAATTCACATCTGTCCGGTCGGCGCCATTAGAAGTAGAGTTCGTGTCCACTCTCGACAGCCGCTCCCAAAGCTTGTCGCGGAGTGAGGCCAGCTCTCGGGGGCAATCGTAGCATCTTTGCTCGTTGGCTAGATCACACTTGCTACAGCGTTTAAGCGCAGACTGGCCTACAAAGCAAAGGGTCTTCCTGACAAGCTCGATGGTGTCTTTGTAATGTGTTAGCGCACTGGCGCTGTGGATTTGTCTGGCAGTGTCGTATGTGCATTGGAAGCATGGGGGCTGGCGAGGGGGGATGCCTCTCTCCATGGGCACTAGATTCTGGATGGAAGAGTAAACTTGGTCGTCCATGGTGCTAGAAAAAGTGCTTGAACTGATGTGTGACATGAGCAGGCGAGTGTCCGTGGGGAAGTACCTGTTTTATGTATCCCGACTTTTGGTCTGAGACCGCAAGCCGAAAAGTCTCCTATGGACCTAGCAGATTCCAATTTGAAGGGAGTTGCATGCCGGTTCCCTTTCTGTACGCACAAAGATCAATCAACGGAAGAAAGAGCTTGGCGATTTGCGTAGTAATATGTTACAAAAACATCAACGTAAACCGTCAAAGACTGACGATGCATCAGAACCATCCGAGCATGATCTCAGGTGCATACAATGAGAAGTGACTTGCCAGGGGGGCTTGTTTAGCAGTTCTGGTTGGTTCGCAAGCTGTATGTCTAGTTGAACTTCATGGGCAAAGAAAAAAGCGAAACAGCACCCTTAACCAACAGTCATACCGATCATCTGGTCACAACAGAGAGTCGTCAAGCCGCGGAGTTCCGGATGTGCCTTGCTCCGAGTTTATCTCCCCATCCTTATTTTGTTCAGGCAGTGCGGTTATATATCCGCTTTGTTGCCAATTGGCCTGTCTTTTCGTGGAGGACCTTATCGGTAAAACGACTCTGGCATGTCCTTCTAGCTTTGGTATTGTGTTCTCAGTGCCAGTAGAAGTGACCGGATCGCCGTTCTCATCGGTCTCCCTTTGTCTTGCCTGTAAGGACTTTATTGCAGCTTTTCTCCCAGCAGAGACCATCTGGTCTAGTTCTTCGATAAGTCTGTCTCGTTTTGCGAGGGGCTCGGTATCTGTTGGCTCCCCATCATGTGGACGTTTAAGGCTCTGACTGATGGGTGCTGAAGCAGTGCTGAAGAGGGGGCTATCGTGAGGATGAATAAGATCTATCAGTAAGTCGTCACGGAAAGGAGCCTCGGTGCCATGCGATGAAACAAATGGCGATGATAGTCTCGTCCGGAATAGCCTCTCTCTGACATGATCGACAGTTATCCGCGTTGGATCTCGTACAGATGGGGTCAACGATCGTTCTGTTCCTGTGACACTCTGGGTTCTGCCAAAATGTCAGTGAGGAAACTGGTTAGAGGATAATGTGGTAAGCAGACGCACCTGCTGCTTCCAATTTCCGCATGAACTTGAACAGAAGAGCCTGCATCACTCGGAGTGGGACCCGGAGACAGTGATCGAGAAGATTCTGGTGGTTGTGTTTCAACCATGTCCAGGTATGGAGTTGAGTTTTGTTCGATTGTGATTTGATCCGTCAAAGATGAGACGAATGGTAACGCGGAAGCGGATGGCTTAGACACAATAAAGGAAGAATGAAGCCCTTATATTTCTCTTTACCGAATTTGGCATTACTTCTACCTCTAGGTTGAAGAGAGCCCTCCGGGAAGCCTCGAAAAGGATGGGGCGGTAGCGTGGCTTCCAGCCCTTTGAGCAGGGGTACAATTAAAGCAAGAGCGGGAGAAGGGTGGCATGCAACACACTGTACCTACCGTAGTTGATACCATCCAGGAATCTGGAATTAGTGACGGGATTTTATTCACCCCAGGCAAAGGAATATGAGGAAGTCTGTAACGAGAAAGACGAGGACAGACACAATCATCTACTAGCCACAATATCTTGCTGTGATGCTGAGGCGCAATGTAAGGATATGTTTGTCACTCGACAAATCAGTGACATCAGTCTCAGTGGAAGCCTGGCTTTGGAGACCTCCGAACCCCGGCCGCAGAGGCAGATCCGGCAGAGAATGAGAGGTTCCGTGACAGGAGAAGGTGATGGCCTTCCAAAGATCATGTGGCTCAGTCGAGCTGAACTGAGGTCAGACAGGCAACAGAGAGTAGAAGAAGATGGTATGGTCCGTTGATTCGCGTGGTGTCGCGCTTTGCAAATCCAGGCGAGTATCCGTGGTCGTGAACTGTATCGCAGAAGCCAAAGGTATCAATCGTGGACCCATAGATACAGACATGGTTGCGCGAGGTGGAAGGAACGGAATTGCTCTCGATCGCTGAGGCGGTCGTCAAATCTGTAATGCCCTAGTCATCAGCAGTAGTCTAAGTGAGGGCGACAGTAGGTTGCCTCGTCCGTCTAGTTAGTTAAGGATGACGAGAAAATTGTTGGTAGTGACAATTCCGTTGGTCAAAATACTATGACGGCCGAAATAACAGGGAGGAGCGGTATCCAAGTCCCAGCCTAAACTCCCAATTACCTATTTGGGAAACATACGTAACAGAGTATCAAGTATAAAAATACCTATTTTTTAAGCGCTAGAAGTCGCTCGCAAGCGTATACTAACAATTTTAATAACTTTATATCTCTTTCGCTGCGTATCATCTTCAATTCTTATACAACTTGTACTCATTATATCAATATTGCATTTATCCTATTATTTCTTGCGTATCGTTTATATAATATTCCGCAATCTATATTCATATTATTACATAAATCCTAATTACGATCATAAAATCGATGTTTATTTATAATTATTAAGTTATTTGTTTAAAATATCTAAATGTAATAAATATACTTACTATTTTTTTAAAAAGAATTAAGACCTTTATTAATTACTCTTCAATAAGTTAGAAGATTATAAATTAGTTCGCTGCAATGCTCTAACTGGCTTATAATAATAGTACCAGTATAAAGATGCTACAGTAAACTATGCACTTATAGTGGAGCGGAGCGGAAGCGGTAGAAAGAGTGACAGCAGTGCTGAAGGAAGTAGCGTAATAGCAAAGACAATAGAAGAATGTTGCAAAAGAGGTCTTAGAAAGAATTCTACTCTCAAGACAGAAGAGTACTGTCACAGGTTGGCATTGGCTATATAGTATGCATTCTGAGTTCTGCTTTGCAAGCAGGATATCATTCTATCTCTTATAGGTTTAGCCGTCTAGGCATATGCACCCTAGTCTGACATAATTACAGTGGACTCTGCACTGTGAGAAACAACTATTATAGTGAACTCTGCACTATAAGAGTAGACTGTATTGTATTGTTTGGATTGTGCTTGCTTGCTTGTGTAAGGGTTCTACGAGGTATACACGTAGGTAGGCCTTGGTGAAAGTGATAATATTTGACAAAGAGGAAAAGGGAGGTCTGTGCCAGTATGGCATGGAGCTTACAGCTAAATACACAAGAGAGGTGCGGATATCGAAGGTGCTAGAACGCCAAGGTCGAATATGTGGTTCGTGCGGCGCACCCCAGGAGTGCACCCAGTCGGAGGGCAGGCCTGGCTTACATAGAGTTCAAGCTAGGCAAACACCCCTAGGCGCCAGCCGCATGACAGCTTGCTTAAGGAGTGACTAACTAAAGGAAAGAAGAAGTCTTTATATACACGAACGTTAAGTATCTAGAAGCTTCCAGGGCGTATGAGCTTCTGTAAGTTAATAGGAGTGCTTGTAGAAGCACTATATCATAAAAGGAATGAACTGAATCTATGAGCTTCTAGTGCATTCCATGATGACAAATTAGTCTAGAAGGAATGCTAAACAAGTTAGAAAATCCCAGAATACAGTAGCAAAACCTTTGTATTCTAGCACGTTCTGTGGAGGCTGAGTGGACTAATTCCGTAAAAGGAATAGTTCACAGCGCTGGCGGACCACTACATCACTAAGTTATGTTCCAAAAGGATATAAGTAACCGAAGCTGGCAATTTGTGACGAACGGCAGTCTGATCTGCCTAAATGAGATAGCTGAAGGTAATAACTATCAGAGTCGTTCGGTGAAGCCAAAAGGTTCACAACAAGTATGTGCGTGGTACTGGTCTCAATGAACAATTGTGGTAACTGTGATCTGTTGACTACTGTCGAACTATCTGACAATCTGAGTTCTCCCGTAGTCCCTTTATACCTGCTCGCCCTCTGCAAGATATCTGTCTCCGGATGCTCTTGTCGAGCCCCATAGGTCTATCTAGTGTGAGGTGGCTCACGATGCCCTCCTGGCTCACGGGTGAGCCCTTCGTACTGGTGAGCCCGTGCGTGCGCCTTCCTGATCCGTTGGTCCTATAGGGTAACACGGCCTTGCCCGTTTGGGTCTGTTGTGCTACCAGTGCTGTGGTTGGCCCGTGTGTCCTCATAAGTTCGTAACACAATTCGGTCGCTCAAGTGGTCGTATATAGTTGTGATAGCAGTCGAGAGGCACAACTGCAAGGCTGCTATCACATTACGAGCATACTTGTTGTGAACTCTTTAGCTTCACCGAACAGCACTGATAGTCTTTACCTTCAAATATCCCATTTAAGCAGATTAGACTGCCGTTCGTCACATATATATTAGCTACTAGTTATTAGCTAACTACATTATATAGTCTCGTACACAGCTGTATTAGTAAGTTTAGTAGGTCTGTCTTAAGGTATAGCTTTGTCCTAATTTATATAACGCTAGTCTACTAACTTTCCTAACTTTGTTTATTTCTTTATATAAATATATTTATCTAACATACTCTTCTAAAGTTCGTTTGCTCTGCAATAGTTAATATTACCTAACTACTAAGCTGCTGTCACAGGTTGACATTGGCTATATAGTGTGCATTCCGAGTTCTGCCTTACAAGCAGAACATCGTCCTATCTTTTGTAGGTTTGGCCGTCTGGGCATATGCACCCTAGCCTGTCACAGCTGCGAACGTATATTTATAACTTTATTTGCCGCTATTGTCATGGGGCTGGCGCCTAGGGGTGTTTGCCTAGCTTGAACTCTATGTAAGCTAGGCCTGCCCTCCGACTGGGTGCACTCCTGAGGTGCGCCGCACGAACCACATATTCGACCTTGGCGTTCTAGCACCTTCGATATCCGCACCTCTCTTGTGTATTTAGCTGTAAGCTCTATGCTATACTGGCACAGACTTCTCTTTTCCTCTTTGTCGAATATTATCACTTTTACCAAGGCCTACCTGCGTGTATACCTCGTAAAACTCTTAAAGCTATTATAAATATTTCTAACGAACTTTCACATAAGCTTTAATTGTACTACGAAAAGAAACTTTTATTACATCACAATCCCTATTATTAACAAATATCTATAAAGTAAAACTCACTATCATTTAGGTAGATTAATTAATAGTTATTATTAATGATAACTATATTGCAATTTTTGCTATTAGTTTCATTATTGACTTTATAAGCAAGTAATTTTACGAGAATTTTATAGAAGCTATAGTAAGTAATTAAATATTAGCTATCCCGCTAGACGAGTCCATTTTGAATATTACGTCCTAATTAACTTAATACGTAGATTTTATTTATATTATCTATACTATCACGCGACTAATTTATAAAAAGATAATTATCATTAACCGTTTCGTAATTGTAATAAAAAAAATTTAAACGCTACTTTCTAATAAATTACAAATCTTTTCAATTTGATTATTGATAAGAATACTATTACTAGTAGAATTAACAATACTTTTATTGAAGCTAATGATATTTTAGCTATTATTAATGATAATTTTGATAAGATTTATAAGAACACTATTGGTTAAATATGCAACTTTAAACAGGCTATCCGTAATTAATTCTTTTTCCTTTTAAATATCCCTTTTTCAATTCTAATGATGAAAATATATTTACTCTTAAGGTCCGTACTAGTAAGGACCCCGCCGTCTATATTAGTAAGAATGTATTGAACTATTACATATACTGAAGGTTTCTAAATTCAGCACAATAAAATCAAAATATACTAGTTCTACAATACTTAGTATTTTAATTAAAACGAACTTTTTAAATTTACTTAAATCTTCGACTATTTAAGAAGTTATATTTTCGGGCCTTATTTCTTCAAATAACACTCATTATCTATAAGAAAAATACTACGAAGTAAAAATAGTAGGTTATTATTAATTCGCTTACCAATTTTACTATAAACGTATATTGGAACATTAGAAACTATAGAATAACTCCGAATATAAAGTAATTTAATTTTAACAATGAATTTATTACTTTTAATAGTAAGTGTGAATTAGATACTATTATAAAAATTTACTATTTTAAAATAAAAGTTACTAATCTAGTTTGTAATATTATTACTTTTCAGTATTATTAACGTGTGGCTAGTACTGTGGCTTGTAACTGTCTTGTACTATCCTATAGTATAGAAAGCTGATTAAACTATTTGTGATGGCAGCCTTGCATTTGTGCCTCTCGACTGCCATCACAACTATATAAGACCACTTGAGCGACCGAATTGCCAGCTTCGGTTACTTGTATCCTTTTGGAACATAGCCTAGTGATGTAGTGGTCCGCCAGCGCCGTGACACGTAATACTGGTCTCAGTGATAGTGATCTATTAACTACTGTTGAACTATCTGGCAATGTGAGTTCTCCCGTAGTCCCTTTATACCTGCTCGCGCTCTGCGAGATATCTGTTTCCGGATGTCCACGTAGACGTGAACCCCATAGCGTGTGGTTTACAAGCTGGCTCGATTCGTGAGCCTGGCTTGACTCCCCAGAGCCCTTGCCTGCCCAGAGCTCTTTCTCTGCCTCTGGTTACACTGCCTAGCTTACGCGTGGCTGTTGTGTACCGGTGGCTTGGTTGGCTCGTGCCTGTCATTATCAGTTCGTAACAATATAACTGTACCAGCAGGAGCGCATGACCGCGACGGCGGGTGCGCTCTACTACAATAGCAGTATTATTGGTAGTCACAGGTTATCTTGTGACAGAATGCCAAATACTCTGTCGTATTTATAAAGGAGTACTTGAATATTACGAAAATTATATCAGCCGCTAGAAAAACGGAAAAAACTGCTACTACCGCCCCTAACTACTTGAATATAAACTCTTTTATATTTCCAATACTTAGTAATAACCATTTCTCTATTCTTTAAATGCAATTCATAATTAAAAAAATACTAAAGTCGAAATTATGAAAAAAAAGAAGAAATTTAAAAAAAATGGGCTTGCTTTATATATTTGCCAAATTAAAATCGTGAGAAAAATTACTAATTACCTGTCACAGGTTGACATTGGCTATATAGTGTGAATTCCGAGTTCTGCGTTACAAGCAGAACATTGTCCTATCTTTTGTAAGTTTTGGCAGTCTGGGCATATGCACCCTAGCCTGTTATAACCTTAGTATTTATTTACTTACCTTTGCTAAAACTACCATAATCATTTAAATTAGCCTTAACACTACAAATAATAATATTGTAAAATTTTAAGTTTAAAGTCGCTAAATAAAATTTTTCATTAATTTGTATCAAAATAGTACAATGTTAGTAACGTCGATGATTTTAAAAAATAAATAAAATAGCAAGTAAATTAGTAAGAAGAATATTAATAAATATATTAGTAAAGATAAGAGTAATGTTACGAGCTGATAATGACGAGCACGGGCTAACCAAGCCACTAGTACACAACAGCCACACGTAAGCTAGGCAGTATAACCAGAGACAGGAAAAGAGCTTTGGACAGGCAAGGGGTCTGGGGAGTCAAGCCAGGCTCACCAGTCGAGCCAGACTCACGAATCGAGCCAGCTTGTAAACCACACGCTATGGGGTTCACGTCTACGTGGACATCCGGAAACAGATATCTCGCAGAGCGCGAGCAGGTATAAAGGGACTACGGGAGAACTCACATTGCCAGATAGTTCAACAGTAGTCAATAGATCATTATCGCCGAGACCAGTATACGAGCATACTTGTTGTGAACTTTTTGGCTTCACCGAACAGCACTGATAGTCTTTACCTTCAACTATCTCATTTAGGCAAGTCAGACTGCCGTTCGTCACAGGTAAAGATAAAAATAATGATGAAAATAAAGCTAAAAATAAAAGTAAAGATAAGGGTAACAGTAAGGATAAAAAAATTAATAAGAAGTAAATTAAGGAAGAGATTATTCAAAAGAGTAATACTAATATTTTTTCTAACATTTAAATAACTGTTTACAAAACTCAAGTAATTTTACTCTTTTTAAATATTAATTAGTAATTATTAAGATATTATTCATTTAACTTACTTTTTCTACTTTTTTTATTTTAACATCATTATTTAAATTACATTAGAACATTACTAATACCTCTTTAGAAGTCTTAAAAGCGGTACTAAAAAATGAGAAAAAAGAAACGGTATTTAGCAATAAATTTTTTACAAACAAATCTTTTTTATAGTTATTCCAATCGTTAAATACCGTTCTTTACATATAAACTTAAACTTCAATATTCTATTTTGTAATACTTAAAATAAAGTCTTTCAATTCTTAATTTGAATATTCAATACTTGAAAGTAAAGTGTATTTTATTATCTCTATTAGGTAATAAAATTTCAAATATTTAATATCAAATTTACTATTTGTACAATAATACTAGTATTATTATTAAAATACTAGCTAATATACAGGACCGGAAGCGTACACAACTGCTATATAAGCATTTATATACCGCTGCAGTTTTTACTTAAGTATATTATATACGGGCTACGGAAGTTACATGTAATATTAGTTTTGCGTCCGTGCGGTGGCTCGTGTCAGGCGCTGCACCTGCCAAAATAGGTAATTGGGAGAAAAAGCTGGGACCTGGATAACGACCCCCATGACGGGACCTGTATCGACCGTATTGCACGTGCCTAAGACCCACTATAGCTGTAACGCAGTCATGACTGGGCCGCTGCGTTGGTCACTCAGGGACCGGAGGCCGCTGTTGCCCTCCGCTGTAGACATCTTGTTCACACCTTTACCCTGCACGGGTAACTAACAACCTCAACTTCAACCACGAAAGTAGGAGTGACCAGGTTCGTCCGTCACGGAAAGTAGGACTGGCTTTTTTCCTCCAACCTGTCAAAGCTTGACCAAAGACCATTGATTCTTGCAGTGGAACGGCAACCTGACGTTATCGCGTTTGCTCCTTGGAACAGATGGACCATATTTGTTAGTCGCAAACCAAACCGCCCAGCGCGTCTAGCAGAGGAAACTTGGCGACTTTCTTCACGCCGTCGTTAGATACCTCTCGTGAGACAGCCAACTGCTATACCTAGACGAGCTTGCTAGGTCTCCATTGTGCCTACTGTCGATAATCTGGTCATCTCGCGAGGGCAAATTTCTGCATGATGGCCGATTCAATGGCTGATGCGATGGCCATTGACGGCCCGAGAGGTGAAAAACGCAAGGCCAGCGTTCTCGGCGATGACAGCGGCCATGCTCCACGTCGAATCAGGGTAAAGGAAACCCGTTCCCCATACCTATATCAAGATAATGACATGGCTGACAGGCTCTCGTAGGCTCTCGACCCAGATGTTGTCAACAAGATTGCCGCTGGCGAGATCATCATTGCTCCGGTGCATGCTCTCAAGGAATTGATGGAGAATGCCGTGGATGCCGGGTCTACTTCGTTGGAAATCGTGGTCAAGGATGGTGGCCTCAAACTCCTCCAGATCACAGACAATGGCTACGGTATTGACAAGCAAGACTTGCCCATTCTATGCGAGCGCTTTACCACGTCGAAGTTGCAAAAGTTTGAAGATCTTCAGTCCATCTCGACCTATGGCTTCCGCGGTGAGGCTCTCGCCAGCATAAGCCACGTTGCACACCTGACTGTTACCACCAAGACTCAGGAATCCAACTGTGCCTGGCGTGCTCACTATGGGAGTGGAAAACTGGTCCCAGCGAAACCCGGCCAGTCCCCTGATCCAAAGCCTGTCGCTGGTCGACAAGGTACGCAAATTACCGTTGAGGACCTGTTCTATAACATTCCAACCCGACGGCGCGCCTTTCGATCTACCTCCGACGAGTACAACAAAATCATCGACATGGTTGGTCGCTATGCCGTACATTGTTCGCACGTCGCTTTCTCGTGTAAAAAGCATGGCGAGTCATCAACAAGCATTACCATTCAAGCCACTGCTTCGAGCACCGACAGAATCCGGCAGATATACGGAGGGAGCGTTGCCAATGAACTCATCGAGTACTCGACATCCGATGACCGGTGGGGTTTCAAGGCAATGGGCCTGGCTACTAATGCGAACTACAATCTCAAAAAGACAACTCTGCTGCTCTTCATCAATCACAGATGCGTCGAGTCTTCCAACATTCGAAAGGCGGTTGAACAAACATATGCATCCTTTCTTCCCAAAAACGGCCACCCTTTTGTTTACCTCAGCCTAGAAATTGCCCCTGAGCGGGTTGACGTTAATGTTCACCCTACGAAACGCGAAGTGAACTTCCTAAACGAACATGAGATCATCCAGGCCATCTGCGAGCATATCCGATCAAAGTTGGCTGCTGTCGACACTAGCCGAACCTTTCTTACCCAGACCCTTCTCCCTGGCGGTACATGGTCGGCCTCAGATCAACAAGCTTCTTCAAGCACCCCATCCAAGACCAGCGGTGCAGCTTCAGGAGCCCGCAAGACCCCAGCACGCAATGAATCGAGTCTTGTACGGACTGACACCAACATGCGTAAGATAACCAGTATGTTACCGCCAGCGTCAAATATGGGACCAGTGGCAGGAGGTGATGGAATCTCGTCCACCTCTGGCGTCAAAGCAACCATGATTGGAACAAACAAGGAAGCCGAGGTGATCAATTACGAGACAGTGGAGCGTGAGGCTACTGCCTGTCGGTTGATCAGTGTACGCGAACTGCGCGCCGAAGTCCGCGAAGAGATGCACCACGAACTGACCGAGATCTTGGCCAATCATACGTTTGTCGGTATTGTAGATGAGCGCCGTCGTCTCGCCGCCATCCAGGGTGGTGTCAAGCTGTATCTTGTCGACTATGGGCGGGTATGCTATGAATACTTTTACCAACTGGGCTTGACGGATTTCGGAAACTTTGGTACCATACGTTTTGACCCGCCCCTTGATCTTCGAGAGCTGCTCAACATGGCCGCCGAGTTTGAGAGATCATCCACGGCTGATGCATCCGGAGGAGGCAGAGATGATGAAATGGACGTGTCTGAAATCGTCGAGTTGGTGGCAGATCAGTTGATCGAGCGGCGAGAGATGCTTCTCGAGTACTTCTCTTTCGAAATTTCTCCGGCCGGCGAGCTGCTAAGCATCCCACTGCTCATCAAAGGCTACACGCCGTCTATGGCCAAGTTGCCGCGTTTTCTCCTAGAACTTGGGCCACGTGTAGACTGGTCAGAAGAGAAGGCCTGTTTCGAGGGCTTCCTCAAAGAATTGGCCATGTTCTATGTCCCTGAGCGATTGCCAGCTACTATCGGTAATGATGATCCGGCAGCTGTCCAAGGTGGCGACAAGCATGTCGATGCCGAAACGGTTGCTCGAAGAGATCATGTTCGTTGGGCGTTGGAACATGTCCTTTTTCCGGCTTTCAAGTCAAGGCTTGTGGCTACTAAGTCGCTGATGCAGACCGGCATTCTTGAAGTGGCAAACCTGAAGGGCCTGTACAGGGTATTTGAAAGATGTTGATACCATTCGATACCAGGACAATTGTCAGTCTCCAAGTCGCTCGAGTGATTTGGGTCTGAAGGACGGAACTCCTCTGTATTAGCAAGCTCGAACAATAGCGGACTTTCGGATGACAACTATACGAGTCCCCGATATGTCTTTTTTTTTCTTCTCTTTTTTCCCTTTTTTCCCCTGATAT